>NC_050516.1:18743133-18824592 GCF_002922805.2 Oryzias melastigma | reverse complement strand
AGAGAAAAAAATGTTTATATTTCTGAATTGTGGGAAAGTATCTTAAAGTTTCGTGAATTTGCTGGGGAAAAATATTTCTGGGCTGTATGACTATTTAGAAAATTATAAATGACACATTATCATTTCCTAACAAAATAACTTGGTTGTGTTCCAACTAAGTGAGAATAAAAACTAACAACATGGGGAAAAAAGGGAAAAAAATACTTAAAAAAACTGGGGTGTTAGAAGAAAGATACTGGTACTATATATATATATATATATATATATATATATATATATATATATATATATATATATATATATATATATGTATATATATAGGGAATCAAAGTATTTTAAATAAATACATATTTTTTTCTGTTACAGTATTTGAGACCACACAAAAAAACTGTTTTTAATTTTAATTAATGTTGTCAAATGATTAAAAAAATAATCAGATTAATCACCCTTTTGGATTGTGATTTATCACAAATAACTGCAATTTTTTACAAAGTACATTTTATATGAAAATATGCGGCTTTTGAACAAAAATAGGCCAGAGATATTTTTTTTCTTTAATTTTTGTTGTCGAAAATGTTTTAATTTATCAAGTGTTAATTCATAAGTGTAAATTTTGTTTACAAAACACATCAACAGCAAGATAAGCAGAACTCTAAAGATTTTAATGTCTGCACGATTACTCCAAGAAAACAAAGATGCTGAGACACAGCCATTAGAACCTGCAGACCTAATAAAAAAATAAAAAAGAAAAAAAAAAGAAAAAGAAAAAGAAAAAAGTAGTTCCGGTCACATAACTAAGTGGTAAGAGGTGAACTCTCTGTCCAAACTGATGCTTTATATAACCAATCAAGACAATCAGCATTTATATCGCTTTCCTTTGTCGCCGCGGTCGAGGCTCAGTGACGCGTTGTTGTAAAAAAAAAACGATCTAAAGTGGAAAAAAAACACACATGTATATATATATAGAGAGAGAGAGAGATAGAGAGAGAGAGAGAGAGAGAGAGAGAGAGATTTTTTCAGGTCACAAATCAGATTGAATTGTGTTTTTTAAACAGCACAATATACTAATCTGTATGTCAGCTTATGGTTAAATCACAAAATAATTAATTTTACACCCTTTGTTGTGTCGCTTTAAAGCCGTTGCATGCTCAGTTGAACAGTATACACACCATTCGCTCATTGAGGCATTTTCTTTGCTCCCTATAACAAAGTTAGGGCTGGTGATAATTGCTGTGGCAGCAGCCTACACACAGCATTAGTCTTTCCATCAGTTTCGCTTCATTTTCCACATTCCACTTGGTGAGTTTAACACTATTACTCGCAATTAAAATTCCACCATTTGTTTGCTCTTAAAATCAGGTTACTTCTTCAAATTTACTCCAATTTATTTAACATGCTCTAACCTCCAGCTCCAGTCCTTCTAAAGGCCACGCTGTTTATTTAACTCACAACTTGAACTATGTGATTTTTATCGCCAGTGTTCCCTTCATTCATCCCCATCCTTTTCTGTTTGACTCATAAAAATTGATCAATGCTCGTTGAAAGTAAAACCCTAAACTCACTTTATATGTAAAAACGTTAACAACGCAGTATGCTTAAAATTAATATACATCTAGATGTGGTTTTGATCGGTTTACCGCAAAAAGTTTTCTACCCCTAGACTACCTGATGGTATCTGAACTGCCAACAATAGCTCTCTATCCTTTGGCGAGTCACGCCAAGTTCTCCGCTGCGCTCAGAGCTTTGCAACGTGAACAGTCAGGGAGTAAGGTTCCCAGGAAGTTGAGGAGTGAGAGCTGTGTATAGATTGGAGTGCATGCTGTCAACAAAGTCTAGCTTTTTGGCCTCACGCATGACCTGAACACTTCCGGGTCATGTCATGATAGCTTTTCTTAGGGGTTATTCGTGGTACCAGCGATGTTTCACACGACCCCCAACACATACCATTCCTGAGCATGAATATCATGAAAGCTCTCTCTTTCTCACTTACGCACACACACTTGTTCACTTTACAGTTTGGTTAAGTCATATCCGATGGTGCCCGTCCAAAGAGAAGGAGCAGTCTTCAACGGCTGTTTGATGTGAGAACATTAAGCTGGGGCTGGGTGAGTGTCAGCAGCTGAGTCATGGGGGGTCAGCGGAGGCGAGCGACACAGCAGGGATCTAAGCTGCAGACGGCCCGCACTGATCATCGTCATTAGAGCCGAGCGTTCGGAGCTATGAGCTCATCACAAGCCAGCGATGCCACTCATTTGTCATGTGAGACAGAAGGATCAAATCAAATGTCAGGTTATAAATAAAACTAAAAACAAGTTTAATTGGTTTATGTCTCGATCGATGGAGGACAAAAAAATTCCAAATTCCAAATTTCATAGACTGCAGAAGCCTTTTCTGTGTTTGTTTTTATGCTATTGGCTGCATTTTAATCAAGATTTATTAATTAAGTAACTGAACTACTATTAATAATCCTCTACAGCCGTTCAACAATTCATAAATTCAGTCAGTCATTTAATAACCTGTTTTTAATTCCATTAACATAAATGTTAAGTGGAGTTTTTTTCATTGAGCTTTAACACACAGAAAGTTTTCAGGTAATAAAAGAAAATTCTCGATCAAAATTATTGACAAGACAAAAACAAAACTATTGATTAAAGCCAGTAAACCTAAAAATGTACATCTTTTTTCTATACAGTGTATCTCACGGTGATGATTGAGTACAAAAGTGAAATGCATTTTACAAGTTTAATAGAAATCCCATGAGTCTCTACTTAGACAAAGCCTTCTGCAGTCTATGAAATGTTGTGCTTACCAGTAAACGAAAAGTTTATTCAACTTAAGCTGTAAACATTTATTAAAAACAACTTATTGTTAAAAAAAAATTGCTGAAATCCAGAACTAAAATCGTTGAGATTCACACTCAAACAACAAGCATAACTTAAAAGCAGAAAACTACGAAAATGAGCTGCTGTTAATAAAATGTTTTTATCTGTTTTTTTAAAGAAGGTCCTGCTCATTTCACAGGCTTGCATAGCAAGACTAAAACATTCTGCATGGCTTTGCAACAGATCTTCAAAGTGTCAAAAATTTGTTGATACAAATTTGAAACAAGTAAAAACTAAAGAAGATTGTACCTTTATAACTGAGGAAAGTGTACCCTAACCAATATTTAGTATACTCCAAGTACTCATAAGTTTAGAAAAGTATATTTCCCGAAATGTACCAAGTACACTGAAAAAGTATATTGGCAATTTACTAACAAGTATACTTCTTGGGACTGAATTGGCCCACTTTTAGTTTAAAAAAGTACCCTTAGAAGTATACTTAAAGCAACCTTTCTGGTATAGTATTAATTTACAGGCAATAAACTTGAAGTTTACTCTAAGTTTATGAAAGTACGCTTTAAAGAATATCTAATGTAACTTTTAAGGCTGTTTAAGTCATAAACTTCTACCAATTTGTGTATTAAAATAGATTTTTAATATAATGGAAAAATAGCAAGAATACATCTACTCCACTTTTAATAATGAGTAAGAAGTGACAAATATAAGCTAAATATATTTAGCCTTGTGATATATTTTTAAGTATAATTCAAGTATACTTAACATAAACTTATGAAACTTTCACTGTAACTAGCTATATTCCTTCGGTAAAATCAATTCATTTTATTAAAAGTATATAAAAATGAAATGATAAAATTGAAAAATTCTTCACTTTCTGTGTTAGGAACTTATGTGTATATTACTATAACTTGTTATAAAAGCTGTGGTTATTCTGAGGGTGGATTGCGGTCACATGATAAGTTCTCATGGCTCAGAAATTGTGCCTCCCTAAAGCCACAACAGGAAGTGGAGTTAAGGGACAGACTAATGGACTATCATTACAGTTTCTGGCTCTTTTCACTCTCATTTGTTCCTCTAGTATGAGAACACAGGGCTTTTAGCCCTCTGGCACATAAATACTGTGATATCTGCACTTTGTTCATTATGCTGCACTAACGATTGCCCGTTTTCCTATTTCTTGGCTTTTATTCATTTTAATTCATCCTTTACTTGAGCCATTTCCCTGGCCACACTGCTCAGTGAAGACTCCAGGTCTCTTCTCTATCTCTTAATTCACTTCTGACTGAGTGAAGAGCAAAGACATTAAAATTGCATCTACAAAGTTTCTGTTTCTTCATGGGCTTAAAGGCAAAAAGGGGGTCATTTGTTGGCCTGCACAGTATTTAAAATGTGAACATGTGGCCCTGATGAAGGCAGCTAATCAAAGTACACTTTTCTTCAAACACGAGGCAACTCTGAGCCAGTTCTCTTTCTTCCAAAGTTAGATAACCCAGTATTGTTTGGTACAGTTGCTGACAGCATTCTGTCTTCACATCTCAGCACCTGTCTACTCAGAATAAAACGGCCATGGGTGAATAGAAGAAAGGCGCAGGCAATATGGCTGCAATTGTTTAAGTATGCTTGAGAGACAGCCAAAAGAGACAGACTCACCAAACTGGGCCAAAAGAAAGCTCGCTGAATGGTGTGAGCATGACGCGTGTGTGTTTAGGGGGCAGCATGGATGGAAGATGTCAACATTCTTTCTTCATAGTGCCCAGCCTCCATTTGCATAATTTCTATTGCCCACGAACAACAAAGAAACGAGGGAGATGCTCAAACAAAAACCCCAAATTGACAAGGGAACAATGGTGGCCTGAAGGGTCATTTTTGCAGGAGGGGTGAGTGGCAATTTTCAAAAATCACGGTTTAATATTTTGACAGACTTCGTGGGGAAATGTGCAATTTTGCCAAAGTTCAGTCAAACCGACGCTTTGTCTTTTTTGATGAGCGAAAATACGTAAAACATCTTAAATAAAGTGAAAATATTCAATGAAAAAGGAAGCCTTTCATTTTAGTTGTCAGCAAAAAAAAAAAAAAATGGACACCAAGAGATACTGACACAAAAACATGCTAATGATTAATGTCCATCCTTTTCAACTTGTCTTTAAGAGTACATAAATCACAAGCAGCAAATCATATCAAACAAAAAACAGCTAATACATTTAATGTGCTTTAGAAACATTTGAAAAACAAGCGGCTTTGATTTAAAGTAAGGTTTGATGGAAAAACGGTGGATAGTTGCAGTCAGTCAATTAAAAGTTTCCTGAATGATCCAATGAGTAACAGAGCTCACGGAGCTGGCAGGTGTAGGGACTAGGGAGTGAATGTGGATGACGTGAGGGCGAGTGAGAGGGCGGGCGAGCAGGCAAAGATGGATGATGGATGGTGTTGATACAGGAGGAAGCAGCCTCACTTTATCTAGGCAGCACAAGCCAGACCTGCCGGGGTGATGGGTGGGCTGTCAGCCCTTTGTTTATGGACCATCTCCCATCTCCTATATGCCCCAAAAACCAAAATCACTCAAAAAATAGCTTCAATCTCTTCCAGTCGTTGTCTTTCCATCTCTGACTCAGCCCACTTTATTTCTCTGATGTATTTTGTTTTTTTTTCAGCATTCAGGTAGTAAAAAAAAAGGTAGATAAATTATTTAAACTTTGGTTTGCAAATGCTGTAAAATATGATTTTTTTATGGGATGAATAACTGTTGATAATGGAATGCGTCTGAGCCGTTTAAGTCGATGGAGTGAAGGAAGGTGGAGGGAAGAGGGCAGGCGAAAAAGAAAAGGGAAAAATGAAATCTAATCCGAGCGTATCCCCACGAGTTGCACGCTTCCAATTAAAGACTGGTTGGTTTATCAGTCTCTAACGGGTGATTGCTGTTTTTAATCATTTTCTTTTTTTTCCACTCTATCAGTTCCTCCCACTCTTATCATCTAACCCCCTCCTCGTGCAGTCTCACTTCCCAACGCATCTCTGCTCCGCACTTCTTCTGTTTCATCACGGTTCTTGCGCAGACGCTCTCTCACGCTGCGTCCGGTATTAAAACTCAGCTTGTTTATTAGGTGCAAACTTTTGATGTGTCAGTTTGAATCGTCCCTTTAGTTTTCCATTATCACCTGACAGTATAACATGCAAGCAAACCTTTCCAGAGGGGTGTCCTGAAAGAAGAAAATCTAAAAAAGGTGCAACAAAGAAATGGCTTGAAAAGAGAAGTGCTGACATGTGGCATGAGACCATCATTTGAGGTATGCAAGGTTATGGTTCTTATATTGGTCTTAGAGGTGTGATTGACTCAATCGATTTATCAATTTATATTCCAGATCCAAATCTGTCAAATTCTAGTTGTTAATCAAATCAACCTATACCATTATGAATTTTTTTCCAAATGAAATAAATCAAATAATTGACATTACAAAGTATCATTTGGATCTATTTTACTATAATGTTAAAATGACAACACACCTGTAATGGAAGCAAAAAATGATCAATTTATCTTTGCAGTCCAAATTGTGGAAACACTTTGAATTTAGAAAAAAAATATGTGACCATACAGTGTGGTAGAATGTTCTAATAATTTTCCATATGAATTATTTATTTGTGGAAAACAATAGTGGGCTGAACTTAATGAAACTAAAATTTAAATGGATTTTTCATTTAAGATAGGATTTTTTTTTACCAAGTGTTTTTATTCATCTTAACAGAAGTTTTTTTTTTAGAAAATAAAAAGTTATATCTTTAAGTTCTCCAAAGAAATATTTATCTGTCCACTCAAGTGCATTTCATGCATTTTGTACAGTAAAAACATCAATATAAATATATGGTCATTTCTAAGTATGACTCTATATAACTTCCAAATATGGTCTCATGTTGTAATGGTGGTTGTTAATTTATCTCTATAAGTTTATTTATCTAAAACGTGGTTAAAGACAATGTCTCTAAATTTAAAAAAAAGTCTAACAAAAGTAACAGTGGCTGAATTCAATCAATCATCATAGGATCTCGCTTCCCATCAAATCTATGAAGTTATTTCTGAACTGAAAATCTTCTCTTTGCTTAGTATCTTATGGTATATATCAAATATTTGTTGTCAAAGTACACTATAATGACCTCCATGCATGAATAGGTTCATTCTTGTTTACTTGTTTGTACACATGTTTAATTTACACTTGATCATTTTGCAAGAAATACAAGGGATCTGGAAAATTTACCTGCATTGTTCAGTACCAGGTATTTATCTTTGAGTGACACTGGTTGAAGTTTTGTCTAAAGACGACTTGGATCGATTTTAGGTCAGTGAATCGGACTGTTCGAAATTAATCAATATCAACTCTGAATATCAAATTATGAATTCAATTGTTATTTAAATGAATTTTAAGGTTTTTTCTTGATTCTTTTCTTTGGCTCCAAACAGCTCTTCTTTTGCCTTCCTTTGTCGATGTGTCAGATTTGTACAGCTGAAGAGCTTCCCATGTTTCTGATTGTCTTACGCTGGCAGAAGCTCAGAACAAGGTGACACTGAGCTGCAGAAGCTCCACTCAGTCACTTTATTGGGCAGATGTGGGTTCGGTTTTGGTTGCACCGAGCTAATGCTTGTGTGTGTGTTTTTTCCCTGCAGAGGCTCAGTGATTTAGAGCCACTCTCTCTCTCCTCCCCATGGTCAAGGTGTTATTGAGAGCGGGGCCATTATCGCTATTGATGAGGTCACCCCCTTCCTCACCTTGGGGAGTGTGCCAGCCACACCAATCCCAGTCGAGCGGCGGGTCCAGGTGGGTCGTCCCTAACCACGCTCTCCTGGGTGGGCTATAATTCATCCTCGGATGGGGATAGGGCCTTATCTCAGCCTCCCTCCACAGACCTGCCCCTCGCCGGCTCTGTCTCCGGGAAAGGATTTTCTCCTGCCCTGCCGTGTGAGTTATAGTCGGGGTTAAGGTGACTGAATAGACCTGTCTGATTTGCCTGTCTAAGTGAATTTATGTCCGTGTGGGCAGAGTTATGTGGTGAAGCATGTGCTCCTGCTAGATGAATACGCAAATAAAAAGTCATATTTTTCTCGGAAACCTTCCAAAAAATGTCTTCATCTGAATGCATCCCAGTGCGTGAAGGTAAAACGTTATTGTCTTAAGTTATTAATCCAGTCAAGGGCATCGTAACACTTGCATCTGAGGGTTGGCCCTGCCACTCTTGCATGAACATGCACGCTCCCCTCCACCATCTACCCCATCCACACCGCCTTTCTCTGTCATCTTGGCCTATCAATCAAAAATGTATTAAGTCCAGAGTCGGGGTCGATCAAAGGCAGAATTCCTGGGAGGAGAGCAGATAAGGCCTATCTCATTAATAAGTGCTTTACCATCGTAGGGGCCTGTGCGCCTCGCCACACCCAGCCTGCCTTCCTTTGATATCTAATTATCCATCCGTTTCATTCTGTCAGAGAGGGAAGAGAGGGACGACTCAAAGTGTCATCACGACAAAATACTGTTGCCCGTGTGTGTGTGAGTGTGTGTCAGGATATGGGCACAGGCTGCACCAAAACACGGTGACATGCAGAAAATCCAAACGTGCAAAGATCGGCACATGTAAACAAATGCAAATAAGTCGCTCTTGAAAAGGTGCGAGCCTTAGATGGGTGTGCGCTTAAAGACCTGATTTAATGAAAACTGTGTTTTTAACATGTTCTTTATTATGATGGAGGACAAAAGAAAATTAAGAAAAAAATTGCATTTCTGTGTACTTTATTTAAATAGCTGTGAATCAGAAGCAGATGAAAAAACGCCGTCTGAAAAAGCTCGTATTATTGAGGTACGCCCAGGGGGCCACAAGCTCCCTGCTCAGATGCATCCGCTTGTAGACGACCACATATTAACGTCTTCGTTTTTCTAGTTCAAAACTGTAGCTCCAATATTGCGCGCCATTTCTGTTGCAGCAGTAACGTTAAGTTAGGGTAAGGTAGTGGGAGTGCATGTAAATAGGTGGACAAAGGGAAATGGGGGCGGGCTTGCTCCGTGCCAACAGTCCCACCCACAACTCAGAGGTGAATTTCTAATGAACTACTACTACTCTGCAGAAACTGTCCTACAAAACGACACAAGTTTTTAAATTTTATAATAAATCAAGAAATGATTGGAGGGACTTTAAAGACAGGTAGAGTGGTGAAATCTGAGTCCTCGTACATATCTTGCTTTTATTTATTTAATATTGGGGAAAAGGCCTAAGAAACTCAAAAAAGGAGATAAAGACAGATGTAACTACATCAAAGTAAGAGACAGAGAAAAAGGGACAATTGAATGAGTTCAAGGGTTGAGTGGAATTTGAAGAAACACTGATGGACAAAAGAAGAGAAAGAAATGAAGAAGGAAGGGAGAAGATTGAGAGAATGGCAAATGGGAGGTAGAGAAAGAGCAGGGCATTCTTTTGCCTTTTCTCCTTGGTTTTCTGTAAGAGTAGCTCCGGACGATAAGGCTAAAAGGTCCGTCAGTCTGTTGTGGAACAATCCGTTCTGTGTCTCTCCTCTTCGTCTCTCCCGCTCTCTCAAGATACTGCCTTTCTCTCTGTCTAATGGCACAACTCAGATTTCGAGCGATGGCTCTTGTGATATGGCTCATCTATGGTGGCATGGTTTACTGATGTCACTCATCCAACACAACATACCCCCGGAAACAGCAAACCAGCCTGCAGTCTAATGTGACGGGAAAACTCTGCTGCATCTCTTTAAAGTACAAACCTTCAACATGGCTAATATTCAAACCAGAGCTGTGCATTCATGCAAAGGGAAGCCTATTCAAAGCTACAATAAAGAGACGAAATTATGTCTTCATTTACTCAAGCCGTTCAGACCTTCATCCCTAATCGCTCAAAGCAGAGCTCGGAGACAAACGGGAACCAAGGAGGATTTAGAAGAACAAAACCAACACAAACACAAGCCCACGTGCCTAACAAAGACTCCAAAGTCTGCCTCCCCATCCCATGTCCTCTCTTAAAAAGACACCTTCATCTCTGAGCGTCCCTGTCATGAAGAGACTTTCTTCAAGAGGAGGAGAGAGGCGTGTCAAAGACATGGGTCACAGTGTTTACAAAGACAACTTTTAATCCAATCACAACACACCCAATGCTTTTTTCCCCCTTGTTTCATGGGATTAAATGAAAATGAAATATATTAAACACAAAATTAATTTCCAGCTGAAAAACATTTTTTTTACTGTTTTATTAGGATATTTGAAAGGCTTAGAAGAAATCTACAAAGGTAATAATTGGTCAGAGAAAATTAATTTCTGTGACTTATGTAGTTTTTTTACATATTTCTGAAGAATTACTGACAAAAAGTCCAACAAAGAGAATTCAAAACAGTTCCTAAAGTTTTTCTTCAGCCTCTAGTAACACTGGGACACCAGCTAATCAGTAAATAATCAGCTGCTCTCGTGCTTGCTCACTTTCTCCCTCTGCTTCTGTCTCTGACTTGTTGCGAAGCTGCCTGAGGGTTTGAATAACTGTCTGGTGCCAGGCTGCCTCCCCCTAACGCCTTTTGGGAGATGGAGACGAGGTCAGCAGAGGTGCGTGTGTGAGTGAGTGTGTCGGAACATGGGGAGGTGTTCGCCTTTGGCTGATTTTGTTTATCGAGCTCTGAGAGACCAAAAATTTAAATTAAAGTGGCAGAAAGTGTGTCGGCAAAGGTGTTTTAAAGGCCCACTCTGATCAAAATGGTCTTTTTGTGTGTTTTAACATGTTCTTGTTGCATTGTTTACATGATGGAGGACATAAATTAACAAAATAAGCTCATTAAATATTAAATACAAAATTAGTGATGAACCCTGCACTTTGTGTATTGGAGATATAAGTGAGGGAGCAAAGATTAACAGCTCAACGAAGACTGTGGTGCAGGCTGGCCCTCTCCAAAGGGTACAGAATCACACTAATACAGGGAAACAGGGCGGACTTACCATTAGGCAAAGGTAGGCGATCGCCTGCAAAAGTGAACACCAAATAAAAATGTCTAAGACACATTTAACAAAAAAACACTATTTAATTCTGTCATTAAAAAAACATCCTATATCAATGACTGGCATAAGACTTATCGTAAAAGTGCTTCATCACCCTGACTGATTAACAAATTAGCACATTCAATAAATTTAATGTGTTTTTTTTTAAGTAGAAATAATGGGTATAAAATTGACTTCTTCAACATCTAAATGTAACTTTTGGTTTTAAATGCTCATCAAAATATTTGGATTCCTGACATAAATGCTGCCTCAAAGTGAACCAGTAACAAACTTATTTGAAGGATTGAAGAAAAAAAAAAAAATATATATATATATATATATATATATATATATATACACAAACCCTGCAGAGGGCCCCATGTTATTGTCCAACTGGGGCCCCCAAACTACTAGGTCTGCCACTGCACGGAAATACTAATAATACTATTCCTTTTAGTGAATGGTTGGGAGAAAAGACAAAAGTAGCAAATTATGAGCAATCTACATTTAAATGACTGATAAAATGAAAATATTTCAGAAGGTATGAGGGCCCTGGATGAAATATTACTAAGAAAAGTATAAGAGGAATGAAGAGTCATGTTTAATACGTAGTATAATAAATGGATGTGTTAAAAACGTGAAGGGGGAGCTATGCTATAGAAATTTAGGACACTTGTGCTTCATGAACTTGTTTTTTTGTCTTTTGCCTTCTATATACTTGTTTTGTGGAGAGAGCAACCTTGTGTTCCACAAAAGATGCAATTTCTTTTGTTGTTTTTTGTCAGATGTCAAACTGTTTCAGTGTTTTTGTGTCAAAAAATAGTAAACTAATGAAAAGAACTTTGAAAATAGAAAATAAGCTCAAAGTTATATTTCTGAGAATTCCTTTATTCGAATAATTGTGAATCAGGAGCTGACAAAAAAATGCTAATTGAAAAAAAAAAAAAAAACCTGCTATGAGCTGTCCCAAGGAGGGGAAAAGGGGGCGGGGTTGCTCCATGAAAATGGTCCCGCCCACAACCCTGCATGGATTTCTAATGAACAACTGCCACTCTGGAGAAAATGTGTCCAAGAAAACAACAGATTTTCACATTTTGGCTAAAAAATAGCATAATCATAATTAAAAGATCAGTGGGAAGGAACACAAAATAGATCAAAAGATGAGCGGTGTGAGACTTTAACAGCAAAAAGCAGTGGTGGATGTATTCAGTCATCCCAGCTTTTTTGAAAATGTGGAGAAACAAACAACATACATTTAGACAAACAGAAACTCTTGATTTTTTAAATGTAATACAGTCAAACTTCACTCAAAGATTACAAAGCAGTACTGCCAAGAACAAGCCGCTTTCACGTCATGACAACTTTTTCACCCAGTTAATACCTTTCCCTTGTAGTGAGAAAGCTCAAACATGCAAGCTGATGAAAGACATGTTGGTCAGCTTGGGTGGCAATGCCTGCACACCCACACACACACACACACACACACATCCTGAACAGACAGGTCTGGTTGTGATTTGGTTCAGCAAAGGCTAAGACACAGCAGAGTCTTCCTTCATTTACTTTTGTTTCCTCTGAGGATGCCGTGGTTGGTGAGGGTTGGGGAAAGGGTGACGGCGAGGTCAGAGGGGCTCCAGTCGACTGTGCCCTCGGGGGGGATCCTGTGGAGGGACAGCAGCGTGATGGTGGCAGGGGGCGTCCCAAATCAAAACAAACAAACAAACAGAGTGACTTCTCTGATCTGATCTGACTAGAAAGCCCCCCAACCGTGCTACCAGGAGCAGCTACAATGCAGATTTGTCTCTTGTTTTGTCGTTATTTTTGATTTAAAATGCATGATAAAAGATGAACCTCCCCCTCAAAATATTTGGGATTATGGTGGAGATGTACCGCCAAGATTAAAAGAAGCAACATGCTTGAGAGCACAGCGGTTTCATAAGCTACAGCCTGAACAAGTTTGGCTTTTCAAACACCGGCCTTCAACATTCCTTCTGCTTCTGTTTTGAGGCTTTGCTATGGTTTAGACAGTAGACTAAACTTCTCACTGCCTAACTGTTACAACAACACAACGCTAAACAAATCCCTCCTCCTCCACAAGGCCGCAACCAATCGCAGCGCCGTGTTCCGTCAGCTGACTCGCGGAGAAGAGATAAGGGTGAGATTAGTCCAATCAGGGGTCAAGCTGAGGTTATCACAACCACTCTTAAACTTAAACAGATGGAGTACGGGCGCTGCGCGACTCAACATCTACTGTCAACTGTGTTGACACCAGCGTTTTCCCTGCCTTCCTGGAAGCATATCATGTTTGGTCTTGAATTCTGGGTCATGTTGCTTTAACAGAGTGGAGTGTGGATCAGCAGGTCTGGAGCATATGATATGACACATGATAAGATTTGTAAATCGTACGCTGGCAAAAGGTCTGCCCCTCAAGGAAAAATGCAGTCAGAAGAAACTATATTTATATCCATGAATTAATTCATGAAAAACTTACACTCAATCCTTTATTTTAGGATTTTGTTGTAATGTTTATCCGGTTTGTCTAAATCATTGTCTTAAACTGACCCCTCCAGAGGAAAACACACCAAACATGTTTAATTCGTCCAAAACATCGCTTGTGTCGTCTGTCAGTCTGCTCGTGCTTTTTCTTCCCCTGTGTTTCGTCTATTTTTGCATAATTGTTTGCTTATTTACTTCATTATCTCAACATCTGGAATCCAACTCCCAGCAGTGATAAACATTAGGCCCCTCTCAGTCTGTTTCTCCTTCCGTCTCTCTCCAACTCCTAGCACCTAGATGAGATGGAACTGTGATTAACAGCGCCGTGACAAGGGGACACAAGCCTTTCGTCACGATGGAAAAACAAACAAACAAAACCGGTGGGATAAAATGTTGGAAATATGTACAGCTCCTTATCACAGATGCTAATTGTTTCCGTGTGCGAGGGGAGGGCGGCCGACGGAGGAGGGAAGCGGAGCGCGTGAGGGAGGGCCAGAGGAACTCAAGAATATCCTCCCTGTGCCTGCAGCCTGCAGCCTGCGCCTGACTTTAGTGCTAAGCCCTCTCTCAGGAGAAGGTCAACACTAAGTTCAACTTTTCACCTCAGCAGCCTGAGAGAAAACACTAAATGCTTAGGATTACTACAAGGTCCACTGAAGTTTTGCCTGGCCTTGAACTGCTCTGCATTGGGTTTCTTAAATGAACTAACAGCTTTTTGGTGTGAAAATAAATATATTTTGTGAAAATAGTGCATGCATATGCTAAAAAAAAACATTCATATATAAAGTTTTAACATCAAAAACAAGATTTTTAGTATAAAAAGAACCAGCAGACTGAGGGGGAGAAGCCAAGAAGTAAAGTTGCACTCGTGTGTGTGAAGATTACGGGGCCTGCAAATCACAGCACTATCACTTACTTCAATTTTAGGAATCATTTTAAGTGCTGCAATGAACATGTGAGGCCGTGCATGTTTGTGTGTGTGGGTACAGCGATGTAATCACTGGTCAGGTGTAACTGAACCAACGGACAGACAGACAGGCAGGCGGCTGGCTGGCGTCAGCAGCCACACGCCTGTCACGACACACCGCACGCCAACAGGCCGCATACCGCAGCACCCACACGGCGTGCACACAATGAGCGCTCAGTGTCCCGCATCATGCACCAGCGGCAACAGCAATGTGAAAAATTCACACGGGGACAAAAGGTAGAAAGATGGGTGGGTGAAAGGGAAGACCTGGGAAGGGATGTTGGCGGAAGACAGATCAAGAAAATCATGATGGGGGAGAAAAAAAACTAAGAGAAATGGCATACGGGCGCTTGAGACATTTCTACATTTCCTTATCTAACATATAATGATTTGGATGGGAAAAAAGTCAGGAAGATGCATTTAAACTGATCGAGAAGCTGGGAGTTCACAAATATTCTCATTAAAACCACTGTTTTAATGAATACGTTTTTAACAAATAAAAAAAGAAAGAAACACATTTCAAAACATTTAAATTAGTGCTAGTGAAACACAAAAGTTAATCCAAGTCAGTTATGTTAACTTGAACTTTAACAAATGTAAATTATAATGTTAAAGTGGAATGTAAGTATTCACAATAGCTGCAAATTTTACAAATTGAAAAATTAAATTTTAGAAAATAAGATTTGAATGATAAGATGAATTATTGCTGTACCTCTTAGCAAAACTTTATTGTATTAAGCTTTTTTAATTATGTTTGTTGCTTTATTTATATAATTCAAGAAAAAAAAATAAAAGTTGCCTGCGAGGAATAAAATAGGCTTGCGTTAATGTAAAGGAACAATGCTCAAAAAATTATGAAAGAGAGGCATCAGTTTGTGGTCGTTTCTGCAAGATTTTTAAATAATTTACAGCTCTCTTCCGCCCTCTGGTGGCAGAGTTTAGAGCTGCATAAGTATCATTCTCAATCAAGATTTCTCTGTGCAAAGATTTGAAAAAGGAAAAGAGAAAAACTTGACAGTAATATCAGCCATGTGTGAAACAATTTCCACTGCATTTTTCTTTTCCTTTTTTTATTACAATAGAGCCAAAGTGGGGCCCTCTGAAACTATCGCAACACCCTGAGTCCACGCACATCTGGTGCTAATCAACAAACTTAACACAAACACACACACACAAAAGGAGAGACAGCACACAGGCAAACACTTTTGCAAAGATCCCCCCTTAAGAAAATCCCTCTCAACTTCTGAACTTCCGATACAACTGGGGTCAACACACTTACCCTTGATCTATAAGTGTACACACTACTGACATGCAATAGGAGCAGGAGTGCTCTCTTCACAATGCATATACTCCCACTGCACACGACTCCGCCCCACAAAAACACTGAGGTGTGAAAAGGCAGAAAAAATTACTGAAAAGACCAAAAAAAAACTCAGTAGAAGAAAGAATACATGGACAAAACTGCAAAAAAAAGCTTCAGAGGACAACAAATACAGACAATTAACACTTAATTCTCATTTAAACATCTGACCATTATTTACATTTGTAAAAGTGTTTCTTGAGAACATTAAAAACCAAAATCAAATGTTTTTTTCTGCTTTTTTTGTGGTCTAATCTAAGTGAAGATGCTCCCAGAAACAATGTCAAATGTCATGTTTTTACTGAGTAAACGGTGCTCCCCTTACTAGATTTCATTTAGTTTGTTTGGTTTGACTGAACCAATAACATGAAAGCTGTTTCACATTTGTACTGGCATTCCAGAAAATTCAAAGCCACACACACACATGCACACACTCGCCTCTATTGATGCCAGAAGAAACCCTAAAACACACTAAACCAGAGCGGAAAAAATGATGAAGTCGAATGAAAGTGATTGGAGTGGATAGAAAGTGATCTGAAAATGTCACATTAAAGAAATATTTAGATCATAAAGATGCAACACAAGGAAATGTTTGACAGAGAAATTGTGAGACGTTCTACACGGGGGAGAATTTTGTCAGAACTCTTGTAAAAATATATACATATATGGAAAAATTCAGATGCCTCATAGAAAAATGCAAAAGTACAGAAATGATGGCTTTATTTAAAGTCGTACTGTCACTTGAAGACAAAGTATGATGAAAGTCAAAAAGTATGAATGTACACTGAACGACAGGAAGTCATTTTATGCCTGCAGGAAGTAGTAAAATCTGACAAGAATTTGTGACTTTTTATTTCTTTTTCTTTTCAGATTATTCCTTAAATTGTCCTTGCACCATTTGATACCTAAAAATGTTGTCCAATTATAATTACTGAAATATATCTAAAGGATAAACGAACAAGAGGATACACAGAGATACTTGTGTGAGGATCTTAAACTGGTCTGTTTTTTAAACAGTGGACATTTTTACATTTATGTAACATTTATTTTTTATCAGAAATTGATAATATCACAGCTGAATTTATTAAGTCAGCAACATTTTATGCAACAGCTTCACCATCTAACTTTTTGACAATGTTTTTTTACACAAAATATAAAACCTGTTGCTAATCAGACATTTAAATCTATCATTTTTAAGCTTCTACAGAATTGCATTGCATCTCTGATTGACATATTACACATTCAAATGATCAACTCTGTTTTCTCCTGTGGAATTGCTTGCAATTTCTCCAACAGAGGGGGTAGTTTGTTTCAGAAAAGGCAGAAGTTCAGCTGTACGTGTTGCTGTGTCACGCTTTCTGCAGGTAACTCCAAACCTGACCACCTTCAAGTCTTTAAAATCATGAAGGGTTGCTCTAAAATTGTTGTGTTCACCCTTAGCAGATTTCTTGGTGTCAGATAAAGCATCAGATAAGATACTGCTTGGATTTTCTTGTTATTTGACGTAAATCCTGAATTTGACCTCATAGTGGTCATTTAGTCTGACACCACACTGCTTCCACCCTAGGAAACTATTCTCTTTGGTTAGGTATGAAATGAGAGGGAAGTGTGTGAATTGAATCCAGGAACCTTCACGTTCTCTTGTCAAAATGTTTTGGTTGTTTGTGTTGTTTTTAGCGGGTGCATTACCTGTCTGTGTGAAGACAGAGCCCTTCAGTTTGGTTTTCTTGGTTCTTGTCATGTTTTCCCCTCTGTCACAGTCCCACCAGCTTCACATTGTTAATGATCCACAGCTGTCTTCATTGAGATCATTAACTTCAATGTATTTAAGTGTCTGGTTTTTAGTTTTTCATTGTCAGATCCTCTGCTTCGACACTCTTATGTGCCTTTCCTTAATTCATTGTGCTGTCATGTTCAAGTTTATTTGTTAAACATTTAAGTTTCTGCCACCATTGTGAAACTTATGGCCAGCCCCTGTGGTTTTGGTGGAGAAGGAAAAATGAGGGAAGCTGCAGTTTTGCATTGATTACATTAAGGTAAATGGTATTGTAAGAAATGGTGCGCATCCTCTTCTAAGGATATACCACGTCTGAGCCTAACTTGTTGATACTCTGTACTTGACTGGGCTAGTAGTGGATACTGGCAGGTAGACTTTCAGCCTAGCCATTATCATAGGACCACATTTAATATTTACTCATCAACCTCCTAGTACATTGCAAAGGTGGATTAGCCCTGGCTGATTTTCAGTGGGTAACATTTTAAGTTTAAGTGAAGGATAATGTTGTATTTGGCTGTTCTAGTCAGAAACATTGAATCCACCTTGATGGAGTCTTAGGAAAACTGAAACAACCTTAAAGGCCTATCCAATGAAAATTGTTTTTTGGTGTTTTTAACATTTTCTTATAGCATTTTTCTAGTAAAGGACATGTATACAATCATTTAAAACTAAAACTGTTTTTTTCATTATGATAATGCCTTTCTTTTTTGCCAAAATCGAGAAACCTGTGATGATTTTTAGGACATAGTTTCTTCAAAGAAGTAGTAGTTCAATAGAAATTTTCTTCAGAGTTGTGGGTGGTACTGATGGCACGGAGAAACCCTGCCCCCTTCCCCATTGCTGAGAACTTAGAGCAGGGAATTTGTGGCAACCCCAGGACATTTTCTATGTCACAATTAATCTCCTTTTCAAAAGCCTTTTTTTTTTTTACTGCTCCCGATTCACAACATTTGGAATAGGGAAATACTCAGACATGCATTTGTCTTAACATATGTGTTAAAAACACCAAATTCACCATATTAGCAACAAGGAGAGCTAATATTCAACCAGAAAAGTTTTTTTTTTTTCTTTTTCTTAGCTTGGTAGTTCCAGCCTGGATAAGACTGCACTGGATATTTTTCCAAATAATTTGGGAGAATTACTGCTGTCTTCACAATGCATGTAGCCCCACTCCACATGAAGTGTGAAAATGCAGAAAAAAATAACTGTAAAGACCAAAGAAACTCAGTACAAGAAATAATTCTATGGAGAAAACTACCCAAAAAAATTCAAATGACAACAGATACAGACAAGTTTGGGAGAAATGGGAGAATTACAGCCCTGCCTATCATGGAAAACTGCTACATCCAGATCATCCGCATGGGTGAACTCGAGAGTTTTCCTGAAAGTTCTAAGAAATCTTTAAGAATTGTTTCCACTTCCGTATCAGGAAACTTAAACCATTTCAGGCAGTTTTGGAGAACCACCAAGAATTGGTGCACAGTGCTCGAAGTGTGACCTGATTTATGATAATAAAAATATATTTATAAGTGAAGGACCTCACCATACTGTCCTCAGTCTGATGGCTGCTTGAGCCTGGTACTATCTGTTTTTATAGAAATAATCAAACTGAAACAATTCTGCCACATGTGATTCTAGCAACAGTCTTCATCATGCCAGCCCTTTATTTAACACATATCAGGTTTTGAAATTGTCCTGCTAGTGAGTGCTAAACTGAATGTTGGCAAGTGTGAAGTTCCTCGTCTGTGGATGATTATGTTTCCAGGTTACAAGAAACCCTATCATCTGTGACAGGATGCCATTAACGGGCATCAGGTTTGAGCTTCAGAACAATAGAGAGCGTCATATGTTTTCCAGAATTATTCTGAAAGGGAGTTGGTCAGGGTGCATTACAAAGCAAGGAAGCGTGGGGTGGGTTCTCAGCTTGAGAGGTGCTTTAAGGGCTGTTCAAAGCTGTAAAAAGGCTGACAGATGTGCTTTAGAGTCAAGACTCGGCAAAGGGAGGTCAGGAGAGGTCATTTCAATCAACTCCATCTTTATACTGCTTCTTTGGCGGCCTCAGCAACACCAAGATCTCAAGAGGGAGAATCGACAAGACAAACAGTGCAAGGCCGTAATGTCCAGAATATGTGTCGCCTACATCTATAAACTAAAACCAGGCACAAACTGAACCTATAGCAACCAATCATGCATGGGATTAAACTCTGTCATCCTGTAGGGTACTTTAGAAACTTTAACACGAACACATTTGTCTTACATTTGTGTTAAGCTAAAGAATACAACAAAACAAATGATGCTAAATTCATCTGAGTTGTTAACCAACTTTATTTGTTCTGCAAATGCAAAAAACAAATCAGAACAACAGCAGTAAAAGTAAGATAGCCCTAAAAGCTAGAGGAAACACACGATAGTGGATGCACTGAAAAAACACAAAAACTCACCAAGTATTTTTCTAGTCTAAATACCTTATTATACTTGACAGAAGACAACTAACTGACTTGTAACTTTTCAGTGAGGTGATTTTTTTTTTGTTTGAGGACAAATAATACCTCGTTTATTCAAACCATCTTGACAAGAAGTTGAGTACACAGTTATTTACGTTTAATTTTTAAGAAAAATGTATCTTAAAACATGTAATTCTACTCTCTAACATATTTTAAACTATAAACAAGGATAGTTGGATTGTTTTAGCACTTAAAATAGAATTTATTTGTGAAAGAAGTGTATAAATATACCCACTTTAAAGGTATAAAAACAAACCCATTTTAATTTTATTTGAATTAATTTAAACTTTTCCACCTATAACATAGTTTCTATTTTTATTGTCTTGTTTTGAGAAAGGCATTTTTTCCAGTGAATAGAAAAAACATTTACACAAACAAAAATAAGAGCTTTTCTTGACCTGTCGTACAGATTTGACTCTTTTACCAAACACCAAAGATAGACATTCAGTTTGACAAAAATATACTTTTTTTGTCTTACATTTAGGAAAGTCTTATTGTCTTGGTGAGTGTATGAGTCAGGGGTCTGAAACCTGCAGCTCTAGAGCCAGGAGTGGTTCTTTTACCCCTCCATTGTGAGACTCTCTGGTAAAGGTGACCTTTAAGACAAAAACATTTAAAACCAAAGAAAAAAAAGTTATGCTTGTATTCAAAAACAAACTTTGACTTTTTGTTAGAGATGTACACACCTAAGGAAGCAAAAATAAAGTTTCCAGAAAAGTCTTCTGTCCTTGACTCCACCATCACATATCATTGACTGTACATGAAAACTGGACTACCCACCCTGGTGTTCCAAACAGGAAGGACCCACTGGCTCCAGGAGGCAAAAATACTAGACACCTATTGAGAAAACAATCTTGTTATGCTACATTTTTTTAACAAGTTCTTGTTGGTCCTAATTTTTTCTTGATATTTCTCCTTTATTGCAAGTTATTCAAGTTATAAACTGACCAATCAGATGTCTCAATAAGAGGATGTGGTGTGCACTTGCCCCCGCCTAAACATTCAAAATGTTTGATTGATAGATTTTTTGTAGCCTGCTTTCAAGTGGTAGAGGTGTGAACTTCTAATAAGCCAATTCCGGATAGGCAAGAGTGAAACATTGACTCAAACCGACTCTGACCAATCACTGTTTAATGTCTGGTTCCAACATGGCAACATCCATGCTGGTAAAAAGGCAACTAAATCGATGTCATTTTGTTTGAGCCAGAAGCAACTCATTTTCTATGGATGACATCACACTCACTCAGTCCAGTTCTCATATACAGTCATTGTCCTTGACAATCATTTAACTCTTTCATGTAGGAAATACACACATTTTTAAAAACTGTTCTGAAGACCAATCTCTACCAACGCAATTAAAGTAATCCAATATTTTTTCTGTGTGTAAAAAAAAATCAATGAATATATTCACTATATAAAGCTTCAGTTGGTTTTATTATAACACACCTCACTAAAACTAAGCCTTACTGACAACATTTAAACTATTTGTTTTTAACATCAAATAAGATGCACCCACTAAAATATTTTTAAATACTGTATCTCACTTTTATGCAAAATGAGGGGAAAAAAGACAATATTTTAAGAGATACATACTTTCTAAGCTCCATGTCTCACTTTAATGCTAAACCATGCTTTCTTTTCTCCTTTAACCAGCCCAACTCACTGCTGCCTCCATGTGGCCACACATTTGTAAGCAGGTTACTTCATTATAGATATCCATCACTGACTGACAGACAGGTGAACTGCTTTACTTTCCATCCAAGATACCAAAGGTAGAATCCAGCAAGCCCCATCACTCTACTCAGGGAGAAGCAGCACAGATGAATGATGGATGATCTATTACTCTGGCATAAGAAATAATTTACTGTATGTGTTACCAAAAGGTGTTTTTAAAAAGTGTTCAAAAGCTTGTCAAGCTTAACAAAAACAGCTAAAAGACATAATTTAAAATGTGCTCTGGAATCCAATTAAGATCTTTTTTTTTAACTTGTCCTGTCCAACAGCTGAGCCAACAGATGCGGGCTGAGAGCTTCTTGTGTTGGGCAGATTTTACTGTCACAACAGGGATTTATTGAGTATAAAAATCCAATTAAGATCTGATTGGCTTGATCATGAATAGACCTAGCTGGATTTTAAACCTGGGGACTCACTGTGAGGTAATCCCTACACCACTGTGCAGCTCAAAAGTTGTCATTATTAAATATATGCATTAGTTTTTGCCAAATTAATGAGAAACTGACATAAATGCCAAATTCCTGGTGAGTAATGGAGGCGGTCTGAGTATTTTGCTCCCAGAAACCTTTAATGAGGTCATTATTGGTCAAAGAAAAAACAGGCCAAATATAAACTGCATTGCTCTGACCCAAAGATGGATTGAGAGAAAGAGTTTAAGACTTTTGGATCTAAAATCATGTGATAAACTATTTTATTTTGATATATGATGTTTTACATTTTTTGAAATTACAGGAAAACAAAGGGAATGGAAACTTTTTTTGATCACAAGCTTATTTTGGCTTATATTTTTTGCATTTCGTCAACTTCAATAATTAAAATGAGCAAAGAATCTTTTTTATTGATTTTTAAAAAGGCCAGAAACAATGTAGTCCTTCATGTCTCCATCAATGAGGCCTGTTCCATTGTTGTGGATGAACCAGCAGGGAACGTTTTCTCCAGTCTTCAAATTATGCCTGAAGTCTCTTTGCCAGCCTCTGAGGAAACAGAGAAACCCAGAGGGAAAGTTCATAGATATACTGTAAGTACTCAAACATCAATGACAAATATTATACTAGTAACACTAAATGAAAGTGTTTGAGATACCTGGTTACTCTGAGCTTCTGTCCTTTCACATACATTGTTGCATCTGGTTTTTCTGGGGTCTCTCCTGGACACAGGTCTGTCACCTCATACTGGATGCCATGATAAAATTGACCTAAAGTAAAAAGTCCAGTTTTTACAAAATTCTGTAAGGTTATTGTCAGCCACTGATTATAAAGCATCTTAAAAGATGTGTTGCACCCTAAACACACATGTGTACTCTCTTGCCTTGAAGCAGGTTCAAAAGACTCAAAAAGAAAAATTAATGTACAAAACCTTTTTTATATCAAAATACATTCAAATAAACATGTTTAATGATTCGATAAGGATTTTTAGTGTAGTATTAGCCATTTTGAACAATAAAAAAAATGTACTGCTATATTTGCTGCTTGCAATCCTTTGCCATGTCTTTTATTTTGAAAAGAAATTATATGAACCTCAGTCAAAAGTTAGAAAATATTTCATATTTTTGTAAAAAGCCTATTAAAAGGTTACAATTAAAAATACAAAGTTTTGATTGATAAAGTCTAACTCTGTACAATCAGAAATAAGCGACCCTAAAATAAATTGATCCCTACAACATTTTGAATTTTTGTTAAGTTGCTAGTCTTACCCCAATATATGTCCAAATGAAAAATATTTTCTTTCAATTTTTTTCAATTTGGCTTTTTGATTTTACACAAAGCCATCAAACACCATGAAAAACTCATGTCACAGGAATGTTTTGTTGTACCCAGCAAGCCATGAACAGCAGGAGACAAGAGGTGGCTGTCGAGGGTGTAGAAACCCAGGTAGTCCCGGTGGTACGGGTGATTCTTCCACACTTTGTGAAGCAAGATCACAAACTTAACCGAGTCCTTCAGAGTAACTGTTAAGCTGCGATCCTTGGTCACCTCAAGGTTCAAACTGCAGCAGAACAGAATAGGAATTATGATAGTTCTTTGGAATGTTTTCAAAAGGTGACTTTCTCTAATGAAAAATAGCTGATAGTTCACTCACCTGGGTCCTTCAAGAGAGGCTGTGTCAGACCACAAAAGTTTCACAAGTTTCTCATCCTGAAATACCAAAATTTCTTCAGTGCTCACCTCCAGCCGGACCCTCAACGCTTTGTGGATGATGCCAAAGCGCCAAAAATAAGTATTCACTTTCCCATCGGGGGGAATTTGCTTGTCTCCAATGACTTCCCCATTGACTAAAATGCCTTTGGAAACATGGTGGGAAACATGTTATAAATTCCTAACGAAGTGGAATAAAAACTTTAAATTGAGACTGAAACAGCTTATTAAACAAAATGTACCACATTTTTAAACTTTGAAATAAAGACCAATTCTGAAAGCAAAATAGTGGTCTTACCTAATTCAGGGTCTCTGATTACATTGAAAATAGTTCCCGGAGCATCATTGATATTGAAGCACAGAGAGTCGTTTTTATCAGGGAGCTCTAACACAAAATGAGGATCTCCATCCACTGCAGACGAAAACAAATTGACAACATATGAGATGATTCAATAAAATTAACAAAAGAAAAAATAGAACTCTGACTTGTTCCATATACTACTACATTTACACAAAACGAGAGAATAGAGAATCCATAACCCTCTTATTGAGGTATAATGACACACCAGTGTTTAGAGAGGTGGGATTTTTGAACCCTTATTCAGTTACATTCATCTGAATTTGTCTTTAATTGCAGCAAGATGAGTAAAGTCTTCGTTAGATGTCACCTTTGCATCAACGTGACACATACTGTACTTAACATCTCCTTACCAAGATATACAGGTGCTCCATATGCGTAAGAGACTCCAGGACTTTGATATTGGTGTGCTAAAAAGCAACACCAAAAATGTTAGTTCAAAATAATATATCAAAATTGCTCCAGTATGATTTTTAAAATTTCTGCCTTACACATTCTTTCAGCTTGTTGTCTTTGCTCTGTGAAACACAAGGACAAAAACAAGTTTACCCTTTTATTGTTTCTAGCTGTAGAACAAAGGAATGTTAAATCCAAGAGAGATGGGCAGCAGTAATGTTGGAACCTTGAAAAAAAAAAACACATCCTGATACTTTCCTGTTCTTGTGCTTACGTTCAGTGAGTTTGTCAGCAATGAGAGGGCTGGATGTTCCATCCTCAACCTCAGGCTTGGTGACCACCATGGAGGTGAGAGGAGTGACAAAGCTGTACTGCAGAGACATGTCTAAGGCCTTTGCTGTGGCGTTGGCCTTCTCATCTGGCCCAGCACTTGTGCTGTCATGAGGAATACATTTAAACAGTTTATTACACACTAAGTACAGGCATGGCTCATAGAAAAAAGCAACAAAAGGACCTTTCTAATAATGCACATTCCATGGAAACCCTGTGGATCACGAAACAAACAAAAAAGCAAGTCAATTCTGTGCGGGGAAGTACTTGGGGACCTTCTTTCATCGTGTCTACGTAAGTACAAAGCTATTTAGGAGTTTCTTCAGACTGGAAAGGTTGTTGTTCTGGACCAAGTCACATTAACTTGGTCTAGATCAAGTCCTGAATCTTGCATTCATTCTGTATTCAGACTGCCGTCAATCCGACTTTCCTGTTTCGAACCAACCCTTGTAAACAAACCACGTGACTAAACATCTCTTCAGTCATTGGCCAGAAATTTTAAGGGTGAACTACAAGAGAGAGAATAATGGAAGTTCTTCCCTTTGCAGTACTTGTATTCAAATTTTATATTTTGCTGACCAATTTTTTACGTCTCAACATCAAGCACAATACATTTTATTGCTATTTTGGTACAGCGTTAAAAGTTGTTTAAATTGGCCCAATTCAGTTAATTGCAGTGTCTCATTTTTGATCTGCTTCTCTGTTTACATCCTGGCTACTGTAGCCGTTTTGGTCCAGTTGTTCCACTACAAGCACAGAACCCAGAGTGAACCGGACTTCAGTCTGATTGGAAACAAATCGAAACCACCTCGAAAGATGAGTCCAAGAGCGGTTCCAGGTCCCTGCATTCAGACTGAAAATTTGTTTTTTGATTATCGAGAGAAAAAAGGATTCACTTAAATCAAACAATATGTGTCCGGTCTGAATACACACCTAAGTCATCTCCAACCAGGATGCTAAGAAGCGTAGTTTTTTTCTTTGCATTCATTTGTTGGAGTCAGGGTTATATCCTCCATCGGGTTTTTACAAACAAAACAATGTCAGAACGTAATGATGTGACATCTGAATTCTGTTACAACTTGCCCAAAATTCATCTCAGCTGCATTGCTACTTCTCAAAACATATAGAGAGGGGAAGCAACATAATGCTGTATCACAACTGTCCCTCCATATAGGAATGTGTATGGAATAAGAAGAGGTGCAATAGTTACCCTTAGTCCTCAACTACTATATAGAATACAGAAGGTATAGACAAATAGTAAATGTTTTTCTTGGCTCTGTACAACTTTGATTTCATTCATTTTTTACAGAAATGTATCTGAATGTGTTGTATTTCAGAGAATCAGCTAATGTCAAATGGAGTTCCACAGAGTCCTTTCTTAGGGTTCCTTGCCCCTTTTCCTTTATTCTTCCAAACCAATTACTGTTTTAAGCTCATTTTTATCTCCTAAATGTTGTTGTACAGCTTTCAGCTTATCCCATTGGAGGTTGCAAGTGTGAAACAGCACCCAGTGATTTGGCAGAGTTTTTATGCCAGATGTTGCTCCTGATGGAACCCTGTATTTGAACCCAGTACCCAGGGTCATGCTTAAGGACCCGAGCTGGGTGGGATCAGTGGATACCCTGAGAATTGAACCCAGCTCTCCTGCATGGGAGCCCTACACTTAGCCCACTGAGCCCTTATTTTATCAGCTATATCCATGGTAAAATAAATGTACACTCCTTTTTCAGGAAAATATTTTCACTTACTTTCCAACTGTTTTAAATGTTATACTGTTAAATCTTAAAAAAGCAGAGATAAAATAAAAACAGAACTTTTAATATTTATTTTCAGACAATGTCATCCAGGGATCCAGTGGATCAGCCTTAAGACTAACTCAATTTACTCTTTTAAAACCCAGCTAAAGACCTTTACTTTTTTATCAGACTGATCTGTTGTGGATAACAACATTAGACACTTAGAATGTGTCTTTCAATCATTTTTGTTTAACAATGTGAAACCACACAGCAATTTCAGCAATACTGATATCGAAGCGTTCAGTTTGTTCAAGATATTACTGCTTGTACTTTGGTTGTTGATATATTTTTATGGTTTTTGAGATTTTACACAATTTATACAGTTTTTCAGCCTCATAAAACGTAAGCAATGTTGCCACCAAAAGGTTCAGCAAGTTCAGGACATTCCTGCTTGTACTTTTGGTATTCATTCCTTTTACGCATTTTAAATGTTTATACAATTTATGAAATTTTCACAAGTATTTCTTCAAATTCTTTGTGCACTGTCTCAAATTTCTGTAAGTTTAAGGCCTGTGGCAACTTAAGCATTCTTTAGCTCTATAGTCTTATATCCCTTTAGCAATTACGGTAAATTTCTTCAACATCTTCAGCAAACAGCTTCAGTATCTTCAGCGACTGCATTTAGCAAAAAGCTCTAACATTATTAATAATATGACACACCTGTGAGGTGTGACGGATTTTCGCAGCAACTCACTATCACAGATTTAGATCAATTTGTGAACAATATTTAAGATAAATCATGTCTATGCAGAAAATGTTTCCAATCTTTGATTTCATTTCATAAAAGATGAGAGTTAAAACAAGTGTTGCATTTATATATTTTTTCTGTGTATGTAAAGAATGGAGTGAAGCTGCTCAAACTGACCTCTTCTCCAGTAACTGCTGGATGGTGAGGTAGGCCCACAGACGCTCAGTGAAATCTCCAAAGACGTACTCTTCATCAGGATATAACACATTCCAGTCCAACGTGCTGGCCTGACCCTCCACCTGAAAATTCTCTTCCACCTTCAAAGAATACAATTTTTATTGAGTTTTCACAAGTCCCCTCTTAAATGTCTGGTTAAATGTTACATTTGTGTCCCTTACCCCCTGGCCAAACACCTCCACCAAGAAATTGTTGATGTTGTTGTCCGACAGCCGACCGGCAACCACAATTTCTGAGCCATTGAACAACTGTCTGAAGTGGCTGGTGGTCACAAAGTCCACTGCGTTGTCAGGATACCGCAAGTCAACTTCCAGCAGCAGAGGACTGGACACTTCCTCATAAAAACCCTGGAAAATTAAAGATTATACATTAAAAAAGACAAAATGTGATTATTTTACAAAAATCATCCATCTCTGTATTGAATTTTAAGAAGAAATCACTACATGTGTATACCTGAAGCTGAAGTGAAGCATCTGAAGCTTCAAAGATTCTGCGAGCTACTCCTTGGTTTTGTTTGCTCAACACATCCAAGAATGAATATTCTACATCATTTCCAAATCCAAGGCAGTACAGGGATATATTCCCTCCAATAGCAGAATGCACATTTTCTTGGATTGTTGGGATGTGAGATACTCCTGCAGATACACAGAAAGAAACATGAAAATATGATGCAACTGTTTTCCGTCTTTTAGTATGAAAGCAATCTGCATGCTTACCAGAATTTGGTGATCCATCTGTCAGTAAGATGATCATATCAGTACTTCTTTCTGGGAGCCTCTTTGCCTGTCTGTCTTGGATCAACATATTTATGCCCCTCATCAGTCCGCCATGGAGGTCAGTAGCTGTATAAAGTATAGATATTGTTGAGTTGTTTTTGACAGATTACTTTTCATCTGTTTTATTGTTTTAGTTAAAGGCTAAGAAGTTACAAATTATTTATATTTCTTCCAATTGTTTTTCTAATATTTTGATTCATTTTTGTGTCTTAGTTGCTTTTTTGTTTTGTTTTGTTTTTGTCTGACTTCTTAACTTCTTTAGATTTTATATAAAAAACATTACTATAAAATTACAAATGTTGTCCAAGTTTTGTTTTTATGTCTATCAAGTAATTAAAAAAAGGAAACTTACAAAAAACATTTTCTGCAATTAAAAACACTTGAGATTTTGAGCTTCATGTTCCATTCAACAAATTTCAAAAAATATTGATACGGGCAAAATTAACTGGTATCGTAATTAATATCAATTAATTATCTATCTATCTATCTATTTATCTGTCTGAAGAGAGAATAATAAGAAAAATCAGAAGTAGAATATTTACTGACTTCCTAATTCAGTGATTTTTTTTACAAAAGCCTTGGCTTCTGCCACATTTTCCTTAGTTGCTTTGGTAAGAGTATTTTTCCAAACATCAACGCTGGAGTCAAACAGGACTATTCCAAAGTGATCCTCTTCATGGATGTCATTTAAGATGGCCAACAATGCCTCCCGTGTCTGAAATAAATCCCAGATCATATTGGGTTTATTGGAGCATTGTTAAATTAGGAGTAAAAGTCCATTTGGCTTCATACCTGAGCCATTTTTCTACCCATCATCGATCCACTCCTGTCAATCACAAACACCACATTCTTGGGGACTCTTTGCAGGTCAGGAGGGGAGAAGAAGTGTACGAAATATCCATTCACAATCTGAAAGAAAGTTTTTTTTTTATAAATAGTATTAAAATACATTTTTAAAAATGACAACAACTGGCCTATAAATACTTCCAAAAATTCCAAGCAAATATCAAGGTGAAACATTTGTATTAAAGGCTGACCTGAATGTCCCCAAGGTTGTTATCTCGTTTTACGTCATATTTTACAATAAAATCTCCATCAATGAGTGTTCCATCACAGCTGGGACATTTCCTCTGCTGGTCCATAGTTGGCGAGAAAGAGATGCGTGCCTGGAAAGTGGAGACATTTTTTAGTATACTTCTTAAAACTCAACTAAATTAAATTCAATAAAAGTACATTTTAGGAAGAAGACAATTCAGATTGAGAGAAAGATTTCCTGAATTGTCTACCTTCTTGTCTGTGACAGTTTTCTCCACTAGAGGGAGTAGATCATTGGAGAGGAAGGTCGCCTGGGCATCAACGTAAGCCAGGCCCTGGGGCTCATATATGTTTGTCACAATCTGTTTCCATGCAGGACAATGCACAGGGTGATGTAGGATGTCTGACTTTTAGCCAAAGTAAACACAGAAACGTGAGGAGGAAATCACCTGAAACTTCTGAACCAGTGATTTGGGTTTAACTCGAGTCAGTATCTCGTACTGGCCCAGGTTTCTCTGAAGAAGCTCCTCGTAAGTCAAGATGAAAGTCACGTTACTTTCCGCTGCAATATTGACAGACACAGAAAACTTCTCCATCTTTCTTCCAGAAGCCCTGCAAATATGCACATATATCTTGTTGTTAACCATAAATGTTTGTAATGTTTTGCTCCATCAACTCTGGATTTATTTAGTTAATCTTACTTGACCAATCCAGCTGTCTGTCCAGAAGAGACAGCTTTCTCATACTGCTTCTTTGCCTTTTCTTTCTCCTTCACCTCTCCAACATAAACTTGACCTTCAATTTCCCTGGGAATCACAAATACAGAGTGCAGGAAAACGATGTGCTATGTCTGATAAACACATCAGCAGATTATGGATTTAAATCTTGTATAAAATAAGACTGACATGCTGAAGTTTGTGATAAATGCAGTCTTTGGCAGCTCCACCTCGAAAAATATTTCCTGGGAAGAGTTGGCTTTGTTCAAAGCCTTTGAGGTCATGACAGTGTGGGCGAAGCGAGACGACACCACGCACTCTACTGTCACGCTATGCAGCTCCACCTGAGGCCACCAAGAGAGGGTAGGGATGGAGGGGTTGATTCAACAGTAAAGAAGTTATAATCAAATTCAAATTTTGTTTTTGACAGAAATGTCAGAAAGTAAAGGTTAAAGTCAAGGTTTAAAAATACAAGTTTACACAGGATAAGGGGAAATATTTGGCAGGAAAATTAGTAAAATTCCATTTAAATGTTTTTATTTTTTTCTTAGGGCTTTCGTTTTAAAATAGCAAGTTTTAGCAAAAACTCAATGTTCTAATTTGTCCAAACATTACATCTTGGAAAGAGTTCTCCGAAGACATGATGTCACTGCTTCCACATTTGGGAGTGTTGTGCTGTTTTTGGGATTACATGAATCATGTCCTCAACATTTTCACTTATTCTCAGTCATTTTCTCAGTCAATTAGCTAGCAGAAATAAAACTATGGTGTGAATTGAACTAATATTTAGGACTCTGAACAATGTTTCACATAAATAATTGTTGACTTTGTCTTGATGATTTTTCCCAGAAATGCACATTTTTTTCTCAATAACATTTATATTTTTCTTACCAGTTGTTCAGCTGTGCTTCTTTTCTGTAACAGAATAAACACAAAATAAAATATATGTTTTATTGAGAACAATTTTAATCTAGCCCTGAAAAACATTTCATTTTAAATAGAGATGCTGCAGAAGTTTTAGATTGATACAGTATTGATAACAGCAACATTTATTTATTATTTTTTTATACGTTTTTTTTTCTGTGAAACAACTTACTTGAAGTATTTTGGCAGCTTGCCTCTTTTCCTGAAATACAAATAGAGGACAAACTCTGTCTCACATAAAGTGCAAAAGAGACCAACATAGTGGTAAAAATCAGTTCAAGATTTAAAAACAATCGAAATTGAGCTCGTTACCAATTAAATTACATTTTTCTAAACATCAAGTCTATCTTAACATTGATAGCATAAAAAATTACGGGAACCATGCTAAGTTACCTGCAGAGGCTCTTTGTCCCCGGAGATGACCAGAGCCCCTGAAGCCAGGCTGCACAGCCAGAGGCAGGCACATCCCCACAGCAGCAGGCGGACATTCAGCAGTTCAGACATGACCTGACTTCCACTGAGCACTGGCTCACTTCACTCTTTACTGTGAGAAAAACGTTTGCTGTTTGGGGGGAGGGACAGAGTGTGGGTGTGCTTTCCTCAACTGTTGACCAACAGATTTGGGATAAATGTGCAAGAGGCCCTGAGGTACAAATATCATCCTTATAAACTCAAAGAACTCTGAATGCTTTAAAAACAAAAAAATACTAAGTGTAATAATAGAGTGTGAATGTAACACCCAAAAGCACAAAAGAATACACAAAATTTTGCTGTTGTGAAACAAATGTACAACATAAGTGTTTAAAGTCAGGCCTGACAAAAAAGCATGCTGTTTGACTGTATTTTTTCAAGTAAAATAACATGATAAACAGTTGTGCTCATACGAGTAACTCTGGAAGAAATTATAACTTCTTTGTCATTTTATATATAATCTGAATGACAACACAAAAACTTTTTTCTGCTCATGGTTAGTGGTTGGGTGAAGTCATTTAATGTAAAAAAAATTACCCTTTTAAAATGGTAATAGCAGAGACTTCCCGAATGACCCTGTTCAAAGGTTTACATCCCCTGATGACTTTGTTCCGAGAACATGCACACAAACTGATACAAAAGTTTAAGGTAACCATTCTCACATGTGACTCGTTTGACTGTAATCAATGAGTGTGCACTTGGGCTCCCAGCAAAGAGATGTCAAAAGATCTATGGGAAAAGGTAACTGAACTGGACAAAACAGGAAATGATACAAGAAGATATCCAAGAAAATGAGAATGACAGTCAGGAGTGTTCAAACTTTGATCAAGAAGTGGAAAGTGAGGGGTTCTGTTAATTTAAAACCAAACCACAGTAACAAACATTTCTGCCAGAAAAAAACAATTAGGGATACAAAGAAAAACCTACCAATAATTTTAGCTGTGATCCAACACTCTAAAAACTGTGGTTGGGATGTTTCAAGATCTACAATAAGGAGGCAACTGAAGGAAAATGGGCTGTATGGTCAAGTCACCAGAAGAAAGCCTTTGTCCGCAAATGCCACAAACTAGCTCACTTACAATGTGCCAAACAGCACAGAAACAAGCCTACGAGCTTCTTGATTAAAGTAATATGGAGCGATGAGCCCAAGATTTAACTTTTTGGCCACAACCATAAATGCAACACTTGGAGAGGAATCTATCATGAAAATAACACAATTCCTACTGTGAAACACTGGATCGCTGATATTTTGTGAATGTGTGAGCTACCAACACACAAGAAACTTAGCCAAAATTGATGGCAACATAAATGCAATATGTTATCAGAAGATAGTGGAGGAAATCATAGTTTCTTCTATATGTAAAATTATGAGCACAACTATGTTTAATCAAAAACAGGAACATTTTTAAAAAGCTTTTCAATCTTTGCAAGTTGTTTTTCAAGCACAAAGTAACGGCACGACAATGACTAGATCAATGATTTATTCAAAAGCAAACTCACTCCTGTTTGGTTTGGATCTTTAGCTGTATATTTGCAATTTTGTTGCTGCACACATCTGTGAACAGTTTCTGTATTTATACTGGGCTGTACCCTGCTCCCTGAGTCACTTCCAGCATGAGGTGGCATGGTGTTTACCCAAAGACCTATTTTCTTTTTTTTTCTTTTTCTTCTTCTTTTCACAGAGAAGTGTACTGTATATTAATTCATCACCATCCCCCTTTCTAGGAATACTCCCCTTAAAACGCCTACATGTGGGTGAGCCAAAGACAACTAAGGGTGTATTCAGACTGGAAAAGTCCCTTAGTCCAGGTTGAGTTCTGCAGCTTGTGTTTGGTCTGTATTCAGACTGGCGTTTACCGGATTTCTGTTTCAAACTAAAGCATGAAACCAAAACCACATGACTAAATCAAATGCGAGTGCTTTTGGGTGTATTGAGATGAAAATTTGTTCCAGAATATTGGGGGAAACAAACTCCTATTTTGATCTCTGTAACTCCAAAAAAAATCTTGTCTTTTCTAGACCAAAACCTGTGCCCATTAAAAAAGAAAAACAAATTAAATGTGGATAGAAGAAAAGTAAAATAATTCAACAAAAACACAGATTGGAACTTAAAAAAAGGTTCCCCACACATGACTGCTGGACTTTTGTGACTTCTTGTTGAGTCTTCTTTTAAAGACCTACATTAGTGCCTCAAAACTCAGGAGTGAAAAGAAAAAAAATCTTGGTGAGGGAATTAACTCCAGTCTGGATGAATAAGTGAGGTAGTATTTGTAGGCACACGAGGATCTGTGCAGTAGATAACTGCCCACTTACAATATATGAATTGAATTCCCCTCTCAACATCATACTTTTGACTGGAATCTCACATAGACCCACTTGAAGTAAGAGCTTGTCATTGAGCAGAAAAAAAAAATCTGTTTATGGACTTGGTAAACAGATTTCAGAAAAAAAGGACACATGGCTTCTCTCTGTAAATGCCTGAAGTTTTAAAATAAATAAGGGAAAAAAACTCATGGCATTTATTTAAATTACATTTTATTTTTTGTGAATTAATTTCAAAGGAATGTTGTCAAGTTGCTGTATTAACTACATAAAAAACAGATTTAATAAGAATTAAAGTTATTGTTATATCAATTCAGTTTGAGAACACCTAAACTCTTTTACTGACTGAGAGAGCTACTTAACTGAATAAATATTTGATATAAAAACAAATAGCATCTCACTGAAGAACCTTGTTGTCCAGTAATGATTATGTAACCTAAAGTACATGCTTCTTCAGTGCTTTTGCTTTGCAACTTGACTACTTGGAGAACACACTGGCTGCAGGGTCTTTGGCATCAGCAGGCTTGGAAAGGACCGTCTCTCCTCCTGTTCTCACGCCACTGAACACAGATGGAGCCACTTTTCCCATTCGCTCTGAATACAGAAACAGATAAAAAGATATGTATTTATTTAAATCCAGTTTCTTGTTCAACAAACAACCAAGCATCTGAGTCTTTTGAGAAAACATGCTCCATAATGTGTTTAAAGTCCCACTCCAACCATATATTTTTGGTCTTTTAGAAATGATTATGCATTTTTTTAGTCAAAATAAAACCCTCTATAGTTTTTTAAGATATATTTTCATCAGCACAGCAGGAGCTCATTAGAAATTTCTCCCTTAGTTGTCGTCAGGACCGTTGGAAGGCAATCAGCACTTTGTTTACACTCTCTTTCGCTAGCTTATTGCAAGTCATAAGCTAACATTAGTGTTACAAAAAAATAAAAAAATAAAAATATTACAACTATCTAGTCATGCAATTTTGAATCAATGAAAGCACAGACAAGGAAAATGAAGATGTTGGTAGGTCTATATGTTAACAAGTGGATGCATCTAAATATATGATTTTATTGTAGTTTGATTGAGTTAAGCCATCGCATAATTGTCTGTGGAGAATACTAGTTATCCAGGTCATGTTATCAAAGATTCTGTTCTTTAGGGCTGCTGAACTCTTTATAAGGCGTATCTAGAAGATGTTTTACTGCAAGATTTGAATATTTATAATAAAACTATTGATAAGTGTATGTCTAAGGGATAATGCCCGACTAAGTGTGTATTATGAGAAATTAACACACGACACGGAGGCCTGAACTGTCCGATGTGAGGGTTCTTGTCTAAGGACCCAATCTGGACACCCCGGGGATTGAACCCAGGTCTCCTGCGTGGCAGCCAGCCGCCTAAAATAAATATTCATTCAATATTTAGAAAATAAGCCTATTACAGGGCAGGGGGTTGAAGAAGCCTGCGCAGTATTACAGAATGTTTGGGCTGTGACCGGAACTTCTTTTTAGGTGTGCATTATCACTGTGGTTTATCCCTTTTTAATCCACATCCAGAAGCCAATCAGAATCAAGTATTTACCCAGACTATGATATAAACTTTATTTATGATAATTCTAACCACTGTTTAAACCTACAATTAAGCTCTATTTGACCTGCACATTGAAATCTGCTTTGCTGGGGTTTTCTGCATGCCATGGAGGAAGGGAGACCTGAGAAGGGCAGGAGTATGGCATGCAAGCTGATAAGAACTGCTACAAGAACTCATTGAAAATTGGCATGACTGTAAAGACAAGTTTATTGTTGACTGTTAAACCTTATCTTTTAGGATTCATTACTTTCATTACTTTCTATAACGTAGAAAACCGAAAATGAGGGGCTGTGCAACTTGATGACTGCATTTTCTAGATCAACCCTTAATGCCGGGTTGAAGAACCAACCAAACTTCTGCTTTTATTCTTTTCAGTAGGACTCATATTCTCTATATCTTTATTGTCCATGTCACATTTCAGCCAATTTTGCCGTTAAAATATTTTTTAAGTCAGTCATTATGAATGTTATAGAATTACGTTTAAATGAGGCTCCTTAGCAGCTTTAAACTTTTGACAACGACCAGATTTTTTATTTTAGCCATTTGTTAAAAATAGGTTGACTGTTGGTTCTTAGTATTAAACATATGATTATTTATCCTGCCAGTTTTTGGACTGAAGTTCGATCTCATCACAGCACCACTCCCTGGTGGTCTAGTGGTTAGGATTCGGCGCTCTCACCGCCGCGGCCCGGGTTCGATTCCCGGTCAGGGAACTACGTTTTTTTTAAATAATTATTCCAGCTTTGGATTATGAATATGCTTTTCTCGGTTATTTCATTGGCCTTGTGCTTTTAAAAATAACTGCCAACAGTGTTGCACTGTTTATTTAGTACGTTTTTGGTCAGCTGGCAAAGCATCCTTGAAAAAGAACAAACATGTTCTTTGGACTTTTTGATAAGATAAGAATATAGTGTGTCCTTTAAGAGTCTGTATTTGACATGGTGTTTTGCAATTATCTTGTTTTATTAAAAATATTTAAAAAAGATAAATTAATTGTACTCACCACACTCCACCATGACCTCATAGGTCTTACTCTTGACTTCACCCTTTAGGCCAAGTTTACTGCGAGCTCCTTTCAGGTCTTCCTCTTTCATCGGAGGGCGCTTCTTCTTTTTAATGTCACCTGGCTAAAAAAATTAATTTAGTAACAGGTTTTCTCAAATTTGTACTGTTTAGTAAATATGTAAAATCTCTGTCCAGGGCCTACCTGAGACATAATGAGAGCTTGGTAGTTTCTTCCACAGACTGCTTCTATGGAGCTATTTTACTAAGTGTTTTTGTCTCCATCAAGCCTGGTATTATATATAGTCAACCCCTACCATCTGTTTCACCGAGGTCTGTTGTCAGAACGTATTCTTAGGCCTGACGTGACAGATGATACAGCTGGAATGGGTCTCCCCTAAGTTAACAAGCCAACAGCTGATAATAATGGAGCCCAGTTCCTCTTGGCAGTTTAGGAAGTAAGAATATCCACAACCCCATAGCACAAACTTCAGAGGCTTTTGCAGTTAGATGAAAACAAACATCTTAATTTTTTTGGAATACAGCTGTGAAAGATAACATCCTACAAAAAAAAAAAAAAAAAATGCACAATTTCCTGTTGAGGTGAAGTTACAGGAACATGAGCAATACAAAATATGAGAATCTGAAACCAAACTGTATTATGATGATGGTCAAATGACTCACAGCCATTCCAACAGCTAATTTTAAAATTCAAATCTGAGTAACATAACAGTTGTTCGCATGAAATCTAGCCATAGGTTTTTAACGATGCTTTGAGCTTTTGGAGCTTTACTCAGGGTACATGGGGGTATAGTGGCTAGCACCAGTAACTAACAAGACAAAGGTTTTGGTTCAAATCCAAGCAAGGTCTGTTGAATAAATTTGCATGTTCTGTGAGTTTTCATGTGGTTCTCCAGTCTCTCTTTAAGTCCAAAAACATCTTTCATATGATAATTGGTAAATTATCTGAGCTTTAACTGCCTCGTGGTGGACAGTTCAAATATTTAGTGTTCCCCAAGAGCATAGGGTCTAGCTATCCCAAGAATTTCTTTTTTTTTCTACCAAAAAGGCTCTGCAGCCACAAGTAGGTTAATGCTAACCACTTGCTCACACAGTATCAGAAACAGAAATACATTTGTATAAGAACAGTAGTGACTACATATCAATAAGTTGTCAATCCAGAAAGCAGCATGAAGCAAGAGTTAAAAAACAAGATGATTTGAATTCTAACGCAATTTGTTTCCTGTTTTTAGGGAAATAGGTTTTCTTACCTTGTGTTTCTGGGTGATGATTGAGTAAGAACTACTTTCAATTCATTAGTTCACATTTCCAATTGAGTAATGCAAATATATAAAAAAAAAAGTATATTGTATTCCAATGCAATTGAACAAGTCTTTTTTAAAGTATTTTATTTGAAAAGCACTTAATTCATGCTCGAACCCCTCGACTTAAATTAATCATTAGTTAAAACTGCAGAATATCTTAAGTCCTCTTTGTTCTGCTTGAGCAGACTGGAAGGTGCTGCGGTATCCCCCTTTTTAAGTCATTTCACTTGTTCCCAACACGGCACAAACATAGTAAAACTATGATCAGTACCATAGTAGTTGTAGTTTATGTCACCACCTTTAGTTTTAAACAGAACTAGCAGTCAGTCAAACACTACACACAAGTTTTATCACACAACAGTACACATGCACACAAGGCGTCCTTCCTTCAGGTGCGTGGTCCACAGTCGACATTTACAGTTTAGAGGTCTATCACATTCTTCAGAGCCCGCTGAATGCTGCTTTTGTGTCTGATGATTCAATATTTCCGTTAAAACTGTCAAAGCAAAAAATGAGAAACATTACAAATAAAATTAAAAAGAACCATCTAGCAAAACACCTGCTGGTAATGTCAACACACATTGAAGAAGAAAAAAAAGGTGAACAAAGTAAATTTCACATAAATGAAATGATGTAAGTTGGGATTGTGCAAGAAAATAGTTTCCATATCAGCTCTCTCTATTGGAGTGAAGGAATGAAGAACACTTTGGGGACAAGCATAGTCACCTTCTTGGCTTACAAAAACATTGATAACAAAAAAACAAAACACATCAAAAAACAAGAAAAAATATTACAAAGAGAACAAATGAGTCAAACCGCCTCAAACAACAAACACCAATTGAACCAACATTAAATCCAGTAGCATCATTCTCCGGTCCCGTTTTGATAACTGATGCATCTGCATTCTGCTGCTTCATGGAGCTAATGTAGCAGCATGACATTTGCAGTCCCAATCTTAGAAATGACACGTGTGAGGTTTGTTAGAAGACAGAAATGGAAGGCTGCTGTAAAAATGAATGTGCTTCCTTTATCAAAAGTAACGTTTCAAAAGAGATCTACAGTAGTAAAGAGTGTAACTGTGCTGCAGTGTTCAGACACTGACAAAATGCTTCTCTAGAAATGGAGGGGGAGGTGTAAATGCACGCCTGCCCTCTTGTACACATATCACATGGTGGGACACCTACGCAAGAGATCAGACAAAGCTTAGATTATTTATGCTAGGAATACAGGAACTCCTACAATGTTTTTGAAGCAATTATAATCAACACACTAGACAGAGTTTACTATGATATTTGGTTCTCATGAGGAAAAAATAATTCATGTAACTGACTTGATACAGGTGCCATGTTTTGTCACGCTGACATGTAGCAGGGATCCAAATATCATAATAAAGTACAAAAAGACACTTTAATGACCTTGTTCAGACATGGCTTAGATACAGTCAGTTTTTTTCTGCACAGTGAGTGCAGGAATCTTGGGGGAAAAAAATAATTTAAATACAGTAAAAATTTTGAAAGACAGGAACAGAGGCTGATCTCACGCTGGGTGGAGGAAGTACAGGGAATGTCTGGGGACCTGGAAGGTGAAAAGCTACCAGAGAAAACCCATTATAGCTGCAAAACAAGGCATGTGGGTCAGACTGGGATTCCCATGCGAAGCTTTTTCTTCTTCACTGTCTTCATGCCAGTGAGTCGACGGACATCATCTTCGTCCGACTCATCCATTTCATCGTCTGCAGAGAAGAGGATCTGCAAAAATCACATTTGGGATGAATTTATAAACACTAAACATAAAAAGAGCAACTTTCTTCTGTCATTGTAGAATCAAGAAGACTTAGGAGTAAGTATTTGTGTTAACTTTGGTACATTATTCACAATGTAATCTTTTATTAGAACCTGGTGAAGAATCACACCACCTAAATTACTCCAAGAGGATTCATTTCAGTCTGAGATTCCATCTATTTCTAGGCACATGGTCATGGTCAAACACTGGCAGTCTCATGGGTACTTTGCTTCAGTAGTAAAGCACTAAAAATATTTTGCTTAAAAAAAAGACAAGTCAGAAAATGGTTTATGTTGTTTGTCAGTGACATTATCTCGCTTGAGTTAATTTTGTAACATGACAAGAAATGTCTAAATCTTAACCCATCAAGACCGAGACCCATTTTTCCTTAAAATTAAAATGACGTGGAATGCACCACAAACCAAGTGGATCACAGAACCCATTTCTGATCTTTTTCAGTTACACTGATGTCACCATGGGCTCTTATTAGTTTTAAACAGGAATGAATAATTAAACATGTGACATTTTCTCTGTTTATGGTTACTGAACTAGCAGTGGTGTTGAATACTCTGTTGGCTCTTAATCCGTTTGAGTTCCACTTTGATCATCTTTTAAATTGTTTCCAGGGGTCTTTTAATCCTAACTATGCCATTTTAATGTTTTAAACAAAATAATATTAAAAAATGTCATTTTGTAGGACACACATTCTGCAGAGCAGCAGAAGTTAATCAGTAATTTCCCTTCCAAGTTGAGGGTTGGACTGTTGATACAGCGAAAGCCTATCTCCACTTCCAATCTTCAATCTTTTATACTCTCTCTTTAAAATGCAGTTTTTGAACATGTCCTTCATTATTTAAAGTAAAAACTCTACAAGAATATGGTAAAAACACTTAAAACCCAATTTTCAGTATAGAAGGTCTTGAATTTCTTATTGATGTCCGCCATCATAAGAGAAATTCCACGAAAAAAGCGAGCCAGCCAGGAGTCGAACCTAGAATCTTCTGATCCGTAGTCAGACGCGTTATCCATTGCGCCACTGGCCCGTGTGACTAACACTGAAGAATGCAGCAGCTAGAACACTGACGCCCTGCCCAACCCCCACACAATTCAGCCCATAGAGCTTCCCTTAACCTACTACACACGCACTGAAACAAAATAAAATAGAGGGAACACAGGCACTAAAGAGAACCTATTAAAATGTTAAAGAATTATGTTTCAGTATTACAAATATGTAATACCTGTGTTATATGATCAAATCCTTCAAATCTTGAACCAGTAAATTGTACACAGGAGTAAAATTAACTTCACTGCATTTTAAGCAATAATTCTAAATAAAATTCAAAATGTATAGGAAGGATAAATGAATTCATAGTTTAAAAAAGAAATCGTTTTCTAATAGAAAAAGAAAAACATCGAGCCAGCCAGGAGTCGAACCTAGAATCTTCTGATCCGTAGTCAGACGCGTTATCCATTGCGCCACTGGCCCTGTGAGAACAACACCATGCTGAGTGGTCTATAAAGGGTTAGAGTGAATCCCTCTCCCATCCCCCCACTGGGTGCTTGTTGTTGAATTTTTAAGCAGTTCTTTACTTAACTTTCTATGGTGATTGTTTTGTAAGACCAAAAAAGTTATTTTTAACAATGATCAGTCAGATTTAAGAGCAGCCCTTTGTTTTTATTATGATAATCTGTTGAAGTCTTTTCAAACCTGAGAAGAAAGTGCACAAAAGCTCACACACGCACACAACATGGTTTTAGTAGTTAAACAGAGCATTAACCCAATTTAAAAAAAAAAAAAAAAAAAAAAACAACAACAACCTTTGGCCATTTTGATCCACAATCTAAATTCTGATTCAACAAACCACTGGCTCAGAATTTGTAGGCCCTAAACATTTTAAGGTCAACTCAATTTTATTTAAAAATAAAATATACAACTCGTAACTCTGATTTTGCCCGAAATTGTTCTCTCTGAAACTAAAAGCAAAAACCAACAAGGCAGTGAAATATCCCTTGAAATTAGACTTTGTCTTTATAAGTTCAACCGTTGCAGTGTTAAAAATGTATTTAGAAAAATTAAATGAAATGTGTAAGCTTATATATACAGTGCTCAGCATAAATGAGTACACCCCCTATATTTTTCAGGAAATCTTTAGTGTCCTTTCAGAATCAACATTTTTAATGAGATACTATACTACAAAATACCCCCCAAACGTGGGTAATTGATTACAAACAAGATTATTTAATTTGCATGCACAAAAAAGTGATTTTCCCTACTAATCAATTCAAGGCCTTGTTGCAAAAATGAGTACACCCAAAGTATAATCTTAGGAGAAAAGCCTCACTTAAGACCACAAAATTCTACTTAACAGGCATCTGACCACAGGTGAATCTAATGATTCATTTAAGACCTTTCCAACACACATGTGACTATAAAAGAGCATTGCTTAATAAAGGAAAGCCCTTTTCATTTCATGCCTTCAGAAACGGCTCCTCATCGAAGAGAAATGTCACAAAATGCGAGAAAAATAAATTATTTCTTTACACAAAAAAGGTGAAGGCTACAAGATCAGCAAAGCTTCACACAACCAAGTAGCAAAAGAAATCCAAAAATTTAAGAATGATGGAAGTGCAGCCATCTTATAGAGACATCCTGGTCGTCCAAAGAAACTGACATCTCGACAGTAGTGTCTTCTGATGAGAACAGTTGAAGAAATTCGCCATGCAAGTTCACTGAAGTTAGCTAAAGTGGTAGAAAGCCAAAGTGGAGTGACCATTTCCTGTGACACCATAACACGCACACTGCACAGGAATGGCATGCATGGGTATCGTCCATGTAGGAAGCCTCTTCTAAAGTCAATGCACAAAAAAGCACGCCTAGAATTTACCAGAGCCCATGCTGAAAAAGAAGACGACTATTGGGACTCCATACTCTAGAGTGATGAGACAAAGATCACAGTGTTTGGAACTAATGGTTTTAAAACTGTAAGGCGTCGTAAAGTTGAGGACTTCAAAAAAAAAAATGCATGTTGCCTACAGTGAAGCATGGTGGTGGCAGTGTTCTGTTGTGGGGCTGCATGAGTGCTGCTGGTGTTGGGAAGCTGCATTTCATTAATGACATCATGAGCTCAACAATGTACTGCTCTAAACTGAAGGAGAAGATCCTACCATCACTCCGTGCACTTGGCGGTCGAGCACCTATCTAACACAACAATGATCCAAAGCACACATTGAAAGCTACTAGGGGTGTAACGGATCACAAAACTCACGGTTCAGATTGTGTCACGGCTTTAGGGTCAGGGTTTCGCATCATTTTTCGGATTAGTAAAAAGTTGAAAAAATAAAATAAAACTAAACAACAATAAGAAATTAATTTTCGGAAACGCTTCAAATCATATATTCGATAAGCATATAAAGTACTTCACACACATAATATATATTTATTTACAAACAAAAATGCTAAAAAATGTAATTTCTGATTACATTTACATGTCTTGAGACCAAATCTACAAAAACTGACAGAAAAGAATGTTTAAAAATAGTGTTGAAAATACCAAATCTTTCTGGAGTACCCCCTTAAAATACAAATGTCCTCATCCCACCCGCCTAATGTCCAAATTAAATCATAAATAAAACAGTAAAAAAATGTTTTGGTGTTAATCGTTTCATGGAAACTAGCTGTGGGAACACTTGAATATTTAAAATAATAATTATTATCTGTAAAACATGACACTGTCGCACCCGCTTTTCCTGGTGATTTTTGATCTCTTTGGCTTGCCATACAATCGTCCCCTGACGGCACTGGTAAGTCCACTATGGAGAAGTGTCTTTCTCCTGTGTGGGACAGCTGCTGCTCTTAACTGGGAGATTCTTTGAAAACAGAAATTGAAACTTGTACCAATGCTTTTATACAGCTCTTAAAGTTAAATAAACCTGATATATATCAATCCGTGTCCTTTATTATGAAGTCGAGAAAAGTGTTTGACGGAAGCTCCTCCCACACACAGCGGGAGATTCAGGTGAACAGACTTTAAGATAACCATGAAGCAGCTACTTTAGCGCTTGTCAAAACAAAGACGATTTACATGAATTTGACGAGAATTCCATTCTATGTGAACGGACAATTGATTTAACTTATGAGAGCCAGAGGTGTGTGCTCTCGCGGGGGATGGGGGATGGGGGTTGGGACGGTCCGCGGTACACAAATGTCTCGAAGCGTGGCTTCTGATCTGTACGGACCACGAATTATCCGCGATTCGTTGCACCCCTAAAAGCTACTGTTGCATTTCTGAAGAACAGGGTGAAGATGATTGAATGGCCAAGTATGTCTCCAGATCTGAATCTAATCTGTGGGGAATTCTGAAGAGGTAAAATGAGCATCATTCTCCATCCAGGATCCAGGCGTTAATAGAGGCTATTCTTGAAGAATGGAAAAAGATAGATGTTGCACAGATGTTGATCTTGTTCATTCCATGCCTAGAAGACCTGGTGCTGTCCTTAAGAATCAGGGTGCTCATACAAAATACTAGATGTAATACTTTTTGTTGCAGGGTGTATTTATTTTTGCTTCAACCAATTTTAGTAAAACTGAAGATTTTGTGATCTAAATTACATTATTCAACTTAATTTCATGTTTTAGAGTTCAATAAGTGTTCAATTAAACTCATCATTGTGAAAACTTTGGAAATTGTTCTTTTGTTCATTGATTAGTACTTTTTAAAGAGGGTGTACTCATGTAAGCTATGCTGTATATATTTGGTTTGAAGGTCAGAATATTTCTTGTATAATGTTAAGTATGCTGTTAGTATTTTGTCCTACATTGATTTATTCCAAATGCATAAAGATTCTGTTTATACTAGTGGTGGAATACAGATGCTAAACTCTACATCACATTTCCAGAGACCTACCTCCGACTCAGAGTCATCGTGGGACAGTGCTCGTCTGTAGCGTACTTTACTGCTCCCACGAGAGTCCTCTTCTCTCTCTTCAAGTTTTGCTTTTGTCCTATGCTTTTTCATAAGAAAGTTATCAACTACCCAAAACATGAGGGCCTAAAGTGACCAAAAAAAGAAAGCAATAGATTAGGTGTGAAAAAAATATATATTTTTATATTATAACGTTATGTTAGATGTTTATATTTTTTTTAAACACAGTGGTTGTACGTTACTAAGATGACATGTTTATAACATATTAATCAACTAAACAGGTGTGAAAAAATATATATATTTTTATATTATAACGTTATGTTAGATGTTTATATTTTTTTTAAACACAGTGGTTGTACGTTACTAAGATGACATGTTTATAACATATTAATCAACTAAACTGTTGTTTTCTTACAATCACATGCCAAGATCAACAAAAGAAGATGGTACCAGGACTTACATTGACAAAGAATGGAACAATGAGCATTACTATTGCCAGCTCCAGCTCAGGATTGTGAATGAAGTTAAGTAGAGCCAGCTGCAACACAAAAAAACACAGTCTTTTCTAAATGTGCAGAACTAAAAAGCATACCAATTTCCAAATGCTGGACCAAAGGTTAAGTTTTAACTTTAAACCAAAAACTATTTCATAAGATCCACTACAGTAAAAATAATTCTTTTGGTGTTTTAGCATATTTTTTGGCATTGTTCTCATCATAAAGTATGTATAAATAGAAAATTAGGAATAAAACTGCATTTCTAAGCATTTCTTTATTAAAAACCCCAAAGCTCATCGCTCTGCTCCATTCTGAACCTGCATTTACCCCCAGTGTGCCCTCTTCTGTCGATCATCAGATTTATTGCTTAACGCTTGCCCTAAAATGTCTATGACACCGTGACGCCTCGGCTGTGGTTAGGAGGGGAAACCACTAAAGTTTTTCTGCACTTTATGTTGTAAGGTGGGGATGTAAATAATAAAATCATGGGAAATGATTGGAGGCTTACTTTGATCAAAAGTTCCAACCACAACTCATGGGCCAAACTTTTAGTGAACTACTGCCCCTTTGCAGAAACTAAGTCCTAGAAAACAACGCTGTTTTTGGGGTTTGCGTAGAATGTCTTAATCATAATTAAAAGACCACTGGGAATGCTTTTACAATAGATCAAAAGATTGAGACTTCGATTAAACTATAAAAATGAAAACAAAATGAAAAAAAGTTGTTGTTTTTTTTAATAGTTTTAGATGTTTTTGTTTTCACAAATGTATTAAATAATACACTAAAATAGACACTACTTTAGCTGTTTAACCAGTTGATCTTCTCTTCTTACCGTTTTCCACTGGGGGATGAGCAGAACCAACATGATGAGGACCTTCTCAAACATCATGATGAGGATGTAGAGAATACACTGACCCAACCATGCAGAGCACTGCACTGGCTCTCCTGAGCATACAAGAGTGAGGAAAACAACATGGAGAGGAAAAAAAAAAACAGAGACATAGCGGCAACTGTTATAAAAACAAAGACACTCATGTCACAGTGTATGATTTTTTTTATACAAATCCCAAAAAAGAAAACAGAAGGTTACCTCTTGAAAACTTCATTAATTTCAGATTAATAACCGCTTTTGTCAGCATCAGATATATAAAACTGGATTGGTATAATTAGCTAAACAAAACAGATTTTAAAAAAATGAAAGTTACTAAAACCTTTTAGACAAACATTTAGAGATAGCAAGAAGATGCAACGGGACTATAACAAATGGAAAACACAAACATTAAAAGGTATAAAAAAGTTCTAATACTATTTTTGATACACTGAACGACTGGAGTGTGCATATAAAAACATGATCTGACAGCAGTAACTTAGTGGTAGACAGCTTTCCTTTACTGAAGTAAATTCTGCCATCCAGTGGTCATGACGTGACTTCATAATTGGACTTACCGTATTCTCCAAAACGAAGAGAATCCCATTGTCTCCACTCAACAATAGCGCTTACAACTCTCACTCCTGCATAGATCACCAACATGCCCAGGGAGGCATCTAGTAAGAAGTTAATGAGGTATCTAAAAAAAAAAAAAAGCACAGCAGGACAAGATCATATCTACTGACTCTGTGTGTAGAGTTACAGGAACAAATGGGATCACAGAAAACAAATCAGACTTACAATGAGCATGGATCCTCTTCTGTGAGGTCCGACAAGTAGACATTGGCAAAATGAATGAAGAGCATTCCAATTGCTTGCTTGGAGGTGTCCAAAAACCTACAAAGACATAGTTTAGGTGTCCCTAAAACACTATAGTGGTAGAAGTGATTATAAGGAAATTAAAGGCTTTTACAAAGCATTTACCAGATCCTCCATGGTCTCCGCTCATGTTTAGGCTCTCTGAAGCGCTTCACTGTAGAGGAAAGAGATCAGAGACCGATCAATCTTAAAAACACAGAAATGTACTGCATTATCTTTAGTCCAAAGTTGAAGACCAACATTTTAGTACTGATTGTAACAGTGTATCAAAGTAAGGTGCACATACATTTTCAACTATTTTTGCTAAAAACTCCACAGTCATAATTAAAAGAGCACTGGGAACGCTTCTACAAATGATCAGAATATGATTGGAGTGGGACTTTAAAAATACAGTTATACAGGGTTGCGTTATGTTCTTAAAACTGTTGTCCGTTTGGTGCTGTATACTGCTAAATTGGAGAGGAGACAGTCTGATAATGCAAAATGTTTACAACTTAAAGACTGAATCAGAATTCTTCCCCTACCCATTCTAGTGGCTTCTATCTTCTTCCCACAAACTATGGACTATGGAAAAGAAGTTGTGAATTGTTTTGTTGAAGTAAAATACAACATTTACTGAACCATAAACTCTATTTCCTATTCATTTGAACTGCTTTTTGAGCTGGTTGATCTTTTCTCTTTATTTGCAATGTTCTGCTTTCACTACTAAGAAAAAAAAATATTCAATTTAATATTACTGAACAATACATTAGTTGTACAAGCTTTTTCTCATCTGAACCACTTTTCTTTTTGCAAAAAAACAAAAGGAAAATTAATTTGAGGGAGGAAAAACTGTTTTCTTTTGAACAATCAGAAGTGCGCGCGTGCCTTTCGCTATTTCTGATTGGTTTAGACCACTGTGCGAATGTTACTGAACAGATTATTTATACTTAAAAGAAATCTAACACACCTTGTAATCAAATATAACATTTTTGCACTCATTTACAGATCCACTTTAACAAACAAACATACAAAAAAAAAAAATAGAACTTATATTACTTGTCTCTGTCACAACCATACAAAATGATAGTGTGTTGTACAGTATATTTACATCTTAAACAATTTCTTTGTGGATTTAAAAAAACGTTTAAAGTAGATCTAAAAAAAACTTTCAAGAATAAAGTGTAAATTGTATATTTTTTTTTATCATGTCAGGCCATTTGCATGCGTACATTCGTAGGCTTGTTTAAAAAGGAACACTGAAAATCGCATTGACAAGTTCTTCCTCTTTCTTTTACAATGGCCACTTGTTGTCCTAGGCACTTCAATCATTTTTATATCCTTATGACATAAACCTCTAGAAACATTAAAAAGAAATTGGAATATGTATCACTCAATTCCAAACAGTGTGTACTTTCAAAACAAGTTATAGCTTTAAAAATAACCTTAAGTGAGTCATTGTATCCAAGCAAACTAGCACAATAACATGCTGTGACCTCAGTTAATGGTCTCAACACATGACTTCAGACAGAACACACCCTTTGCAGTAGGGTGTGTTGTTAACACAAGTCCGGGGCAGGCCTCAATTCCATCGTTTTTGATCGAAACCCTTTATTGTACTTTAAAAAAATATATTTACAAAAATGTTTGTAGTTCTATGAACTTTTAACGATACATAAATGCTTATTTCTCTTTGTCTTTTGGCTGCCATATTTGATTATTTGCCATAACATAATTTGCCATTATTTGCCATATCATAGAAGATTATTTGCCGTAGCAAATAATCTGCCTCCATCTAACCCTTTTCTTCTGGCCTCTTTTCTTCTAACTCAAACCTCGGCATCCTTTTACCAACATCATGACAGTCACCCTTTAGCAGAAAAAAGTTTTTAAAAGGGTCATCTGGACTTAGCTTTTTTAAGTTGAAGACATTTTGCTTCTTCTCAAGAAGCTTTCTCAGTGTAAGACATAAAAAACTAAGCTAGAATGATTCTTTTAAAAAACTTTCTCTGATATGGATGAATGAGTCTTCACATACTGTCCCTCCTCTGAACATGTCCAAATCATCTCCAACTGGCTTCCCTACACATATCTTCAAAACATCTAAAATGAGCTGTTCATCTGATAAATTCATTCCTGATTCTACACATCCTCATAACTGCCAAAGAGAACTTCCACATCTTCAGCTCTGTTACCTCCAGCCTGTCTTGTTCTCAGAGCCAACTGTTCTCACCAAAATCTTCCACACCTTTATTCTCATTCTTGCTGATTCTCCTTTGTCACACATCACGCCTGAAACCTTCCTCCACCCGTTCCAACCTGCTTGCACATGCCTTCCCTCACTCTCCACTGCTCTGGACTGTGGACCCAAAGTTCCTAAAGTCAAAACTTCAGAAGAGTAAATCGAAACATTTATCTGAATATTCTTGCTTACACTTTGGCAAAACAAAGCAACACTTAAGTTGGGCTGGGAATATTTTAAAAATGGCAAATGCTTTGAAAATCAGCTCAACTAGTTTGATGAGTTCAAACTTGACAAATGTGGGCATTTGGACGCTATGAAAAAAATGTCAAGCCTTAAAACTCTCTTTGACATCTGACTGTTGAAAGAATCAGTCAGATGGTAAAACCTGGAGTCAGAACATAACAGGATGATGTTTTTTTTAGCTTCTATTCTTGAATGTACACAATTAAAACTTCTAATGGACTCAAATGTTTTCCAGCTTAATTCAAATTTGATCCAAACTTAGAACTTAGTTCTTCTAGGTGCAATAGTTCATCGTTTCCACTCTACAGGAATCTCATATTTAACTCTTCTGACATATTTTTAGTTTGATTTTTGAAACTCCGTTTAAGTCTTTTGAAATGACTCTGAATGGTGCCCTGTAGGTGTCTGGAAAGCTAGAAAAATTATAGTTCCTTCAGCAATGTTGATTTGCTGTATTAGTTACAGGGAATGTTGTTCAGTTGTGGGAAAAAAAAGTTTTGTTAATGCTTGTAGAAATATGCAAATAGTTGCTTTACTAGTCTAATTTTAGACAAAACTGTTTTCCATGGAAATTGTCCCAGAACTTTTGAAGAAGGGCAAAATCAAGGTCCTTAAGTGAACGAATGAATGAATGAACCTTTTTTTTTATAGCCCTTTAAAACACCATAAGGGTGACAAAGTGCTTTACAATAAGAAAGATAGATTAAAACATGTTTAAACTTGGCAAAAAAAAAAAAAAAATCAACACCATAAAATTACAAAAGGAAATAAAATGCGTAAAGGACAAACAAGAATTTAACAAAACAAGTAAGAAAGAACAAGATGCTAAAAAGGCATGCTTTTGTCTGTAGTTTAAAAGTGGTAAGTTCTGATATTATGTGTAACTCCGAAAAAATTTTATTTAATAACTGCGATTCAGCATCGAAAAAACTTGTTTGGGCACATGAAGGCGACACTGGCTGGCAGACCTTGAAACTCTCTAGACTGGCTGTGAACAGTTCAAAGCTTTGTTAAGTAAGCTGGGGCAATGAAGAACAGTAAAAATTGAAACTGAAATCTTAAATTGATAGGGACACAGGAGTGAGGTGAGCCGAGCACTGGACTGATGCACGTTCATCTGGATGTTCTGGTTAAGAGTTGTGCAGCTGCATTCTCTTAAATGGAGGTGGTTATGTGACACTAAAGTACAGAACGTTACAATAATTTATCCTAGAGGTAATCAGGGTGTAGATTGCCGTTTCAAGATCACTGCAGCTCAGGGAAAGTTTATCTTTAGTTAAAAGTCACAACTGATAAAACCTATTTTTTGACAATATTGTTGATCTGTTTTTCAAATTTAATGCAACTTAAGGGACTTTTTCAGAGCTCAGATTACAAGAACTTGCAAAGCAACTTTGATTGTGTTAAATAACATAAACTTGAGAAATGTTCCATTGAATAATAATAATAAGTCCCCCATTGAAAAACACATTTGGCTCTCTTTATTTTCTATTCAGCACATTAACAATATATTTACATCAAAAACACAAAGATTTTGTCATCAATCTTGTGGAAACCAAAGAGCAACACTGTCCCGACCATCACATGAAAAGTTAAATACTTGTTCAAGTTTAAAGATATCCACTTCACTAAAGAAAACATGAAATTACACCCCTCTGGGGGGGAAAAAACAGATTAATCATTTTTACATATGTTGCTATTTGGGAAGCTTTGTTCAAGAGAGGACATTTATGCAGCCGGTTGAAATCAATAGAGCATTTGATTAATCCAGGGCTACTATTGGCTAGCAGCCCCGATCGGATGTCTTGTCTTCCGATCATACTCACACATCAGGATGCTGAAAGCCATCACAGCCAGAAGACCTTGCAGGAAAATCCCAAAGGAGTCCATCAGGGCGCCGTTCTTGCAGCCCCGCGTTTTAGTACCTGGCGATGGACTGGAAGGTGCCGAAGAGTTGACGGTGGACACTGCAGGCATGCTGGGTCCCCCCGCCATCCCTCCCAGCGCGTTTCCACCGCTCACAGCAGCCATAAAGCAGAAAAAGCCGAGCGATACTACAGTATATGGATGAGCGCAGCCGCAGTGCTAGCTTCTGTCAGACTTCTGCCCAGTAGTTGATGGTCAGCTAACAACGGATTTGACAGTCTCTGGTGAGAGAAGGTACCATTTCCCGATTCGAAAGCGTTCATTCATTCTTCACTAACCCATACATGAGCGTGTGGTTTGAAAATATGCTTGGCGAACAAGAAGTTCAGAAGGAAAACTCGTCCTGACGGTTCATACCCGAGCTCTAACAGTTTTTAAAGAGCCAGTCATCTTTAGATGCTAGCATCGGAAACAGAAGACCGATAAGGACTTTATTCTGCATCTAAATGATCACAAGCGACGTTTACACTTATATTAACGACATGACAGCTGTAGTTTGACGCATTTTAACCAAATGTCTACTTTATAAAGGTCCGGCGACTGAGGTGCTACCACTAACCAAGCTAACCTTTATACTAACTTCCCAGTTGAATTAAGTCAAAGCTGGGCTTGTAAAGTTTTGATTTAACATTCGTCAACAAAAACACTAAATCCAACTTTTAAAAACTATTGGGAAAAAATGGAAAGAACCCGGTATGCGATAGGAATTGTGGTTCACCGCTCGCGAATATCCAGCTGCTTCCCTTTCCAGCAGTGCCCACTCATGTTGACAGACGCTGGGTCATGTGACTTCGACGTACACGAAGTGCATGCTGGGAAATGTTGGTAACTTAGTTTTTATTGCAGTGCGTTCTTTCGCCGCGGCGACAGAAACAATACATTTAGTAGTTTTGGAAAATAAAAATAAAATAAAATACAAGTAACCCAACAAATAAATCAATGAGGCATATTTTTGTCACAAAACGGAGCACAAACAATAAATCACTCTACATGACATTGCAAACAGAAATACAAAATTATTTTAAGAACATATTCTTGCTTTAAAACTACTTAAATCACCTGCAAAAACTAGACTAGAATCTCTCATACAGTAGTTAATTCCCCATCATTCTCTCCAAATCAGAAATGTTTGGCCAGTTCTGTGCAAATATACGGAATAATTGGACAATTAAGTATTTTTTTATGCAAACAGTTCTTTTTTTTCAAAATTACCCTGTTGCACTATTAGATATTTCATTATTTACAATATGTACAAATATGCATTGCGACATACTGTGAAACAGTGCATGGTTTCACTTGTGCTTGTATCACGAAATCCTCATGGTACTGTTTTCACATACTTTAGAGGAGCACAGTTTAGTCTCTTGTAATCACTTTTTATATATAAGTTTAGTCATTTCAAACACTTTAGACTTGAAAAAAACTCATATTTCAATGCATTGTGCATAACATTTTTTTTTTACTATAAAACATTTGCTTTTAATTTTAGGTATTTATAGCACAGAGTAATTAAATGCTACTTCTGGTTCTTTTACTGCACAAAAACAGATCCGTCTTTGACTGGTTTTGGGAAATATTAGTGGCATGAGTCTTTTGCGAAAAAAAAAAACAAAACATTTTTTTAAGTGTCCATACTTTTGCTAAGACATCTGCTGCATGCATCAAGAAAACTATTAGTAAATATTACACTAAAATTTAAAGTTGGTCCAAAACAACACTTAAAACATTTACAAAAAAGAAAAAAATCCATCTACTTTTCAAATTAATCCACAAGGGTAAATGTCCATTTAAAAACAGTGTCAAATATGCTTCTGTGCAGTATGACAAGCTCTAAGAACTCTTTCATTAGAAGATTTCTAAGTCAGGCTGGGATTTGTAAAATTACAAAATCAAACAGAGTAGTTCTAGTTTCTCATTAAAAAAAAGCAAGTCCTTCAAAACTTTGCTTTGAAACACTCTGGAATGAATGAGGGGGTTTTTCTTTATTTGATGCCTTGAGTCCAGATTTCCCCCTCAACAATTTATCCCGGCACCTTCTCTTAAGAGCACATACATTGTTGAGATCCTCCTTTTCTGAGTTTCTCCGAGGGTCTAAATCTTCTTTGCATCATGTAAGTCCACAATGGACCGCAAATGTAAAACAGGACACCTGGGAATATCCAATGTTAGAGAAGTCATAGTTGGAGTATTTGTTTCTCTTTTTAAAAGGGTGTTGCCATGTCCTATGTTATATCCCCATCAACTATGTCGCAAACTGCTGATAAAATGCCAGTTTGACCCTCTCAATGTGGTGGCACAGCTTTATGGCCGGTCCCAGCTTCAGATCCATGCATTCCTGGACTGTTGGGAGGTTCAACAGCAGCAGTGCTTGTCCATCAATCTCCTGCAAACACAAACATTTTAGTTTAGACATTTTCCCCCCTAAAACAAGCTAGTCTCTATGCCTGGTCAGTCGAAATGTTTCTAACCTGATCCAAGAAAATCTTTGCCAGGGGTGCGCAGTCTGTGGTCCTGATAAAGCGAACCACATCAGCAACACTCCACTCCAGTGGGCTGGTGTCCAAACACAGTTTCTGAGGAGGCTCCAGTTTTGACGTCTACAGAAACAAAGATGAGCTTTGTCAAACACAATAGATTCAAACACATACTGTATGTAAGAAGCCTAAACCATGCATTAATAACACAAGTCTCAATGAAGAGCTCTTCTGAAGACAGTGCCAGAAAGCAATGCTACCTTCGGTGAAGGAGGGTGATTCTCATCATCAGAGAATGAGGGCGAACAAGGTTTACGGCGTCTGCGTGAAGGCCTGGGCGTTGCTGGTGGTGAGGGAGAAGGTGTGGTGGGCTGAGACTTTTCAGCTGACTGCTCAGAGTCATCCTGAAGATCATCCTGCATCTCAGAGCCTGAATCATCACTGAGGGAGTCGTCTTCATCCAAATCTTCCTCTTCACCACTGCCCTGCAAGTCAAAGATGAGGCCAACAATCTTTAGACTCAGAATCAGCTAGGCTGAATTGACAACCCTAATCACATGCATCTTGTACCAGTGGAGATCCGGCAGGCGTGTTGTCTACCGAGGCTGAAGAACGTCTCTTCTTGTGGACAAAGAGCTGCTTTCTCCTCTTTTTCCTCCGCCCTTTCCTCTTTACGCCAGCCTCCAAATTGGTGTGGCCCCCAGGTGGACGGCCAACGCGTTTACATTTTTTCTTTCCATAGTAATAGGCTGGTGAGAATAAAATAATAATACATTTGTATGCTAAGTTCAAGAGTTAAATATATTGGAATTATTACAAATAAAAAATAAAACTATTTAATTATTTATGAAGAAAATTACAAATAAATATCACAATAATTAAATAAGAAAAAGCAGAATCTATAATCATCCATGAAATGATCCACAGGATTTGATTTAATTAAATATTTGTAGCAATATTTTTTATGCACAAGTAACTTTAGTATTAATAAAAGTATGTGGTCATTGTTAGTATGTTTTCTTAGGAAAACACAGGAACATAGTACACAAAATCTTTTCCAGTCCTATTAAAAGTTTTGTGAAATCACCTACTGTATTTGGTCTTGGTGAGGACAGAGCAGTTCTCTGAACAGTGCTCCAGAACCATGCGAGGTCCAAACAGATTTGGGCAGCACTCCAGTTTAATGCAGGTTTTCCTGCAGAAGTCTGCTACTCGATCTGCAGTGCGGACTATTTCCACCGTGGCTCTGTAACTCTTTCCTTTGTATCTGATGTTTGAAGAGAAGTCAAGTTTAGTAGAGAAAATAATTATAGATAAATTAAAATAAACAAAAAGGAAACTGATCTTTTCAGAGCGAGTACGCTATGTGCTCTTACAAGATATCTCTAAAAAGTGACAGCTGCATCACGGAATAAGGGGTTAGGAGTCCGAGAAACATTTAATTGTGCAAATAAAGTTTTCGTTTCTACTTCAAGTACTCTAAAGAGGTGAATATTTTGGCTCTTCTCCTCACTTCGCTTTGAGTGTTTCTCCATGGCCTTGCCAGCGGCTCTCCTGGTCCAGCTGCAGCTCTCTCAGCACACGGCTCGGCTTGTATGCAGAGTTTATTAGCAGAGTCAACACCTGAATTCAAGAGATAAATTAAATCAGCTTGCTCTTATTCTGTCATAGAAATCTGGGCTTGATTTTGAACATGAAAAACAATTTACACTGTTCTGTAAAAACATTCTGATCAAGTAAGACTTTAAGGCCTGTTTTTGCACAGCTGTATAACTTATACTGATTAATAATGTGTATATAACTTATGTTTTTTCCACAGAATCTTTAATAGTTTAAAGTATTTTTACATCAGTTTTACATCTCTTTTAATGAAAGACAATACTAGACAGGACAACCACCCCTTTGTTTTTCTAAATCCAAACTACTGAATGACTTAATCAGATTACATTATCATTGCACAACTGCTTGGTCTATATTAGACTAGCTGTTTACTACATTCAAATAAAATATTATATAAAAAACGTAATTTCTCTTCTATTTATAGTTCTCAGGCCTCCCTGCCTTACAGCTTCCAGCCCATCTGATCCACAGCAGAAGGTGGTTAACTACAGTCATTTGAATTCAGTGTGGTTTGCAGCAGGGACAAGTACAGCTTGAGAACCCCGAGGAGCTGCAATTAGGAAATGCTGGGCTACACCTTAAACAGCTTCTTTAACAGAGGATATATAACTGTTAACCCAAACTAATGAACGGTCTGAGCCAGACGGGAAGGAACACTTAGCTAAGAGTTGCTGAATTATGGAGCAGAGGAAATACACAATCACATCTGATCCAATTATCCAGAGTCTTAAAGTTTCAATCATTTTTGCAGAGAATCTTTTAAGGAGTATGAATGCAATATATTTGTTTTATGCAATTAATTGCATATTTGTACGTGGCAGATGAGAGTCATTAACAGTAGGTGTTGAAATAAAAAAAGAAAAAAGGGTGATCAGTCTCACCTCCTTGAGAACAAGAACACAGTTTCCAGGGCCAATGAACTGAGGCAGCTCAGCAATGCGTCCCTTGTTAAGATAAGGACCTGAGAAGCACCGGTGGTTGAAGTAGATCTTGGGGCAGCAATATTTCCCATTTCCCTGTCCTGAATATGTTCATAACATCAGATAAAATAAATAAATATGAACCTGCTTCATATTACACACTCCACCAATACATCATGATTTAAAACTCCTCCTATGATATGTACTCACCTGTCTCGGACTGGTTTGCCATCTGCTGCTTGACAGCATCTGGTGATGAAGACTTAGGGGGAGTTCTGCTGTACAGTAATGAAAACTCAGTCAGAGGATGACATTTATTTCAAGAGATAAACCAGTCCACATACTTTACTGCTAAATACACTTACTGTTTCTCTGGCTGCACAACAGCAACTTTTCTTTCCTTCTCGACTGAAAAACATTGAAATTTATGTCAGAATAATATTCCATCTCACTGACATCAGGGGGAAGTTCAATTTAAAATGTCATCTGTTAGAATTCCGAGCAAACATTGAAGAGTGGCATACCTGAAGGCTTGATGGGGTACACCAGTGGGTAGCCGTTTGTCTCACACCAGCTGACAGGAAAGATGTCGAGGGAGTCCACGTGAACTATCAGCTCTGGCATCGGCTGCTTCAGACCTATACAAATATAAGCACAGCTGTTAAATACATTTCTCAACACCTAGCAACCTGAGGTGAAAATTGAGTGATTTCTATTCTGATACTGGCAAGAACTGATGTTTTTTTTTAATATGCAGATGATCAGAAACAGTTAAAAATAAGACTGGTTGGAAGGCTTTAGTATTCCTTCTTTAAAGAAAAAATAAGATTATATGAACAATAACTTGTTTTCCTTTATGTCAAATATCTAAAGTCCAACTCCGATCATCTTTTAAGCTATTTTAAAAGTCGTCTTTTAATTACGATTATGCCGTTTTAAGCCATGATAAAAAAAACCTGTGTCATAATCTAGAACAGTTTCTGCAGAGCACCAGTCATTCATTCAAAATTTGCCTCTGAGTTGTGGGCGGGATCGTTGGTGCAGAGTAACTCCGCCCCCTTTCCCCTCCCTGTTGCAGAGCAAGGAGCTTGTGGCCCGTACATCACAAATTAGATCTTTTTTGGACTATATATTTTTTTCATATGCTCCTGAGTCACAATTTCTATAAATAAATACTCAGAAATGCAAATTTTAGCTTAATTTACTTTATACATGTCCTCCATGATCAGAAAAATCCAACTAGAACATGTCAAAAACACAAATCTCATCAGAGGGTCTTTAAATTAAATCAAATAAAAATATATATATTTATTGCTGTGCTTTTTTATTTTATAAATTTGTGATTAAAGTACTTAACTAACGGGAAGAAAGTGAAACTTGCCAACTTTTGTTTACTTTCTTGAGTTAATCTAAAAACATTGTCTCATTAGCCAAGCTCACCCTCCAAACTCAGCCAAATGTATTGTCCTTTGACCCTGGTGACTGTTGCAACATGAATGTTCTCAGGTGACAGTGGGTTGACAGCCTCTAGTTTCATGGCCTCTTTGAAGCTGTGTTCACTTTGCTCCTGGAAAACAGAAAAGTTGGTTTCATACTACAGCAGCTGAGGAGGAGGATTCTTAGCCTTATAATTATACAAACATACAAGGTCTGCCAAACGTCTTAGAAAGCCTGAAATCAGTTTTTTTTCCCCCACAAAACATTATTTATTTCTTACAATTTTAGATAAGGTTTTTATAGAGTGTAAAAAACATCACTAGAATACATATACTAGAATACATTTTTTTTTTGAAAGTCCATTAAATTTTCCCATTTTTAAACAGATCGAAGCTTCAAAGTTGATTCATCCTAAACTTTTGGAATGACTAAACATGCTGCAAAAGCAGTTTCCTTAAAACTTATTTCCTTTTTAGGCAAAAAACAAAACACATTCCTGTTCTACAATATTATGATCAAAACCTTTTCTATTTCCAAAGCAGGAGATATAAAATCAAAAACAGAAGTGCTGTTTTTTTTACCCCTGTAAAGCAGAGAAGTGTTTACTCTGTAATTCACAACAGAAAAAGACCTGGTACTGTAATCACAGTGTCTTAAGGCTAAGCCTGGCTCCGACAGATCAAATACAGAAGAAATACTTAAAGACCAAAAATAGTTTTGATCAAGTAATTGTTTTAATAACTCTTAAGATGCTTAATAGAAGGTTGCACAAGATTGTTTTTATGACTGTGCAGTTTCTAACAGTGTTTTAAGACAATATTATCCTTTCTATTCCAATTATCAACACAGTAAGGACATTACAGTTTTTATTTTTAATATAGCACATATCATTACTAAACTAAAAGTTTTTGCATTTCACCAACTTAAAATTTCTCTAAAGAATTTCTAGAAGTCCTTAGAAGACCTGACCCCAAGCTAAGATCTTTAAATTGAGGAGCTCTAAAGTGGAAAAACAATGTTATAATGTAACAGAGCAGGTATAGAAATGAAGCAGTAAATTTTAAGCATTTTTTTCAAGAACAAAAGTTTAAAATTTCAAAATTACATAATAGAGAAGAACAATTAACCCCTAAGACATAATAAAGGACTTCAAGCTCATTTCAGATGAAAAAATATGTTAAATCCCATAATTAGCTTTAATAATCAGCATTTGACATCTAGTGATGGGTTTTAATTTGATTAATAGCCAAAAGTGTTTTGACTTACAGTTGGAAAGCAATGCTGAGGAACGGCCTCTGCCTCGCACTGCTTCAGATAATCAGCCCAGTCAAAATCTGGACCCTGGTATCCTGACGGATGTAAGGAAAACACACACGTTAGAACAAACTGAAGAAATAGAAGGGCAAAATCATATGATTTTTATTTTGATAATTCCTTGTAATGAGTAGACCCCACAGGACAAACCTGGGGGAGGGCTGAGGGGAAGTCCATTTTTAAGACTCCACTGAGTGGGGAAGATCCCAGGACTGTCTCTGTGACACAGGAATGACCGACTTGAACCCTCCGACTCCTCAATACCACAAAGGTCATCCATTGTCACCAGGAAGTATTTATCATTGTATACCTAAAGACAACAGAGGAATAAATACTTGATCGGCAGCTTCTTGATAAAAAATGAACATTTAGTGAACTGAAAGTATTACCGAAAGCGGAGTAAACAACAAATAAGAAATTCACTGCATCAAAGAAAAAACAGATTTGATAAGAAATTCTGTTACCTTGGTGACAGTAGCAGGCCTGATGGAAATAGGTGCAGCGGGGTCAACAGCCTCTAGTTTCATTCCTTCCTTGAAACAATGAGCAGCGATGATTGGTTGTTCCTGGGAGAAAACAACAACGCTGTGGCGTTGAGTCATCTTTAAAAGCCACGCTTCTCTTCTTGCTGGCATGCAGGCAAACTTTCACCATCACACCACAAACCAACGTGCAGTGACATCAAGTCACACGGAAGTAGACGGGGGAGCAGCTGGCTGTACCTTACTTAACTCTGCCACCAAAGCTTCATCCTGAGGAAGGTCGCAGATCCTCTGCCTCACTTCCTCCCACTCCTCATCCGTCCGTAGAGCCAACAGATCTGAGGCAGCAAAACAGAGAAAATAAAACATTTTGGGTGATTAAATAAGAGGTTTATTATCAGTTATGCATTAGTGGTTGAATATTATAAATACTAGATTTATTTTAAAAAAATGATACTGTTGACACAAGATGGAACATGATAAAACCACTAGCAACAAAGATATGAAATTAAGTGATAGTTTAGTATATCAGCTTACAAGCTGAGATCGATAGATCTCACAAAGAAGTGGGACGTAGAGCATTTCGTTACAAAGCTCCTTCTGACTGGAATAGGTTGCCTACATACTTAAGATCTCTAGCTACATTTAGACAATTCAAATCATCTTTATTTACATATCTTAAAACTCCATGTATATGTTTCTAGTTCTGTTATTTTTGTGTGTTTGTAATATATGTTGAATGTATACATTCCTAGTTTACATCTTTAGTGTTGTAATTCCCTTCACTACGGTTGTTTTTGCTGTTCTTTGACAGGATGGGAGAGGAGAGAGAAGGAGCTGTTTTTTTTTGTTTTTTTTTTGTTCTGTTTTGATTTGTTAGTTGTTATCTCTTAGTATTATGTTCTTTTCTATGTAACTTATGTGTAATGTTTTGGTTTTTTTTTTTTTGTTTTGTTATTGGACCCCCTCGAAAATGAGATGGTACATCTCAAGGGGCATTCCATTAAATAAATAAAATAAAAAATATCTCTTTGGTTAGTCATTAAAAAACATTCCATACCGCATTTGTGCATTTATTTTGACTGTGGCTCATTACTTTTGGAGAAAAGCAGGAAATCAATTTCTCCCCTCTTTTTTTTGTGCTTTTTCTGTTGTTGTTCATACAAAGCCTTGACCCGTGTCAGTGAAACTGACCTGAAGGAGGTTTAAGGGTGTAGCCATGCTCTTGGGCCCAGCCTGGTGGGTGTAGGCGTGGGTGGAGATAAAAGAGCCAGAGGGTTGCTGGTGTGTCTGGAAGGCCCTCGGTGCCAACGAGGCGCAGCTTGAGCCTCCCTCCGACGTTCTCCTCCACCTCGGCGGCCCAGGCCAGCCCCGGGTCAACGCTGTCCTGGAGCTCCACATAACAACCCGCGCACAGAAGCTCCACAGGGTCTCTCCCGCGCTGGGGCTGGAGGGGAGGGGGGTAGTAAATGAGACGCGGCACACTCGCAAACACACGTGAACCGCACGCCTCAACCAGGAGAGGAATTTGGAACTGCAGAAAATGTCCCGCATGACTAAGTGGCAGAAGAGAAGCACAATGGCTGAAAGCTATAAGATTTTAAGGAATTTCTTAGGCTGTTCTTACATTGAGTCTACTTTTTAACAGCCTTGGTGAAGAAAACAAAATGTGAATTTTACATCCTTTGTTCCTGACACCTTGTAGGTACAGGATATAAAACACCACTTAACTTGGCCATGCACAAAGTTTTATACTTTCATTTAAATCTTGCCACATACACAGCAAATTTAAATCAACATTAAAGTTTTATATACAGATAATAATCTCATATACCTTAGACTGGGTTTCTATTGAGGAAATTTGCTTCCTTTCCAGTCTGCTCTGACAGATTTAAAGGTTCATGTAGTAAAATGGATGGAGGCGCTAAAGCCAGCTCGCCACTCAGACACTGTCTTCATAATTCTGCAATGCACAACCTGCTCCACTCTAACGCCTTACCAGTTCCAGAAGGCTGGCAGGCGCGCTGGATCCCTCAGCCAAGGCCTTTTCCAGCAGAGCCTCCCAGTCTTCATTCTTCTCACGTACCCCTAAGGTGAGTCGCATACGGTGTTAAGGTTACTAAGAAAACAAGCAGAGTTCTCAAGATGCCACAGTACATATCTTTCCTTTTTTGTGTCCTTATATTCACCACTTTTAACTTTATTAGCAGCTATATGTCCCAAAAAAGACAGCTGCTTTTCTTTTAGCAACAGACCTTCCATGAAAAACTGAAAGTTCCTGAAGTTCTACATGAGAAATTCTATACCATTGAGGTTCATTGGAACCTAGAATCCATTATTTTTGCCTGGGCGTACAGAGATTTCTTCAAATTAGCTCAATATTTTAGTAATTTTTTCTACTGTAATATATATATATTTATGCAATAATTAGAAAAAAAATAATCTAAAGTAATTATCTTTTATATTCAAAGGGAATCTTTCTCACTTAAAGTGAGAAAGATTAAATTCATATTGTCTGAAGAGCATCAGGAGCTCATTAGAAATTAGCCTCTGGGTTGTGGGCGGGACTTTTGGCAGTGAAGTAACCCTATGTTAAAATCCCAGCATTCTTTTGTTTAGATGCTCTTCCTTCAGCAAATAGCTCCTCACAACCCCAAGCTAACATTATTATAGGAGAAAAAAAGGCAAAAAATATTGGAACTATCCAGCAGTACATTTTAGAGCCAGATGGCGGTTCAGACGAGGAAAAAAAAGATGTTAAAGGATCTATTTGTCTGCAATTGGATACATCAGAATTGGAGTGCAGCAGAGAGACTTTGGCCTGCCATGGCAGTCGCTACGTCTGCTCCTGATACAACATGGTTTGAATAAAGAAATACTCAAAAACACTGTTTTAACTTTAAATTGTTTTACACGTCTTCCATCATGAAAAACATGTTACAAAAAAGTGGGTCTTTAAAGACTTGCCCCTCTGCACTATGCAAGAATACGCCATTTACCAATTCTTGTCCCAACTAATATATTTTCAAGCTACTTATTTGTATAATTGTTATATATCTCTTTGCTGCAAATATCTCAGTATTTCAAAAATGTGGTTTGAGTCTTTTAAAGTAATCTAATATAATATTTACTTAAAACTGTAAACGACTGTATCTCACATAACATACGATAGAGTTTCTTAGTTTTCCCTAAATTCAAATAATTACTTTTTAATCAACATTTTAAACAATAATTTAATATATTCCTCGCATTTTGGGCCTAAGGTTTGTCAAAGTCAACTCTGCCTTTTGCTGGAGAAACTTTCAGTCTGGAAACTGGAGTTTGACATTAAACTATGATAATTGTTTTAGAGATTTCAGAGCCACAAGAGAATAAAGCCTCAGAGGGATGGGATGCTGGAAAACAGCACATGAAATCTGACTGAACAACACCAAGTATGAGAAAAATGTTGTGCTTTTAATGTTTTGTTTTTGTACAAGACTCATCAGATGACATCAATGTGACTACAAAAACTTAAATTTGTTGATTTGTTTTTATGGAGAGAAGCTGAAGTTACATACAGCATGCAGTTAATGCTGTCAAAGATTTATTCTTCATGATTTATTGTAAGAAAAGATCTGTTCCAAAGCACATCAAAGATAAAGTAATAACTCATATCCCTGGCAAAACTCAGGAGAAAAACAACATTGATTTTAAAAGTGGTTAAACTAAGATTATTTTTCTCGTTTTGTAGATTTTCATCAATGAAGCGTCGTGTTGTAAACTTGATCCTTTGCTGTCCTAACCAAAAAAAAGGAAATAAACACAAAAAAACAACAAGCCCTTGAGTGACTCACCCTCTGGGGGTCTCATGGTCTTCCCTTGATGCCGGCTCCAGCCCAAAGGGTGGAGGTCTGCCGTCATGATGTCACACCAGAAGTCTGAGCGGCGGTCATCCTGGCATCCTTCGTAGCGTAGCAGCAGCAGCTGGCCACATGTGGTGATGATAGTGGCCACCCAGTAAGGGCTGTCAACCTCTGAGCGCACGCACACCTCCAGCTTCATCCCAGGTGTCAGTCCCGTCTGCAGGCCCTGGTCCACCTGAGTTTGCAGAAACCAAACAAGGTAATGGTAAATTACAGTTTATTGACCATGTTGCCACAGCAACCTCCACAGGGAGTTCCTCAAAGGAAAAGCAAATATTGAAATTTGAAAGGGATTTATGAATCTTCAGAAACATACTTTTAGTTCACACTTAGATTGTTTGAGACATTAATAAACCCAATTATTTAAAAAAATGTGTCTAACTAAAAGGTTAGATTAATTATTAGATTTACTGATGTTATTAAGGATTTTATACAAAAGTTTTGTGTTTAATAACTGATGATGGGTAAAATGTGCTGACTCAGAATCACGCATTGTCCATGAAGGTCGATACCCACATGTTTAAAGGCGTGATGGGGCACAGACACGGCTCCAGTCTCCTCCAGATAGTCATCCCAGCTAAAGTCAGCCGAGTCCTGAGCACAGTCTCCATCTGAAACACACACAGGGCTTTTTTCTACTCTCTTTCACTCACTAATGCACACAACTGCTCATTAAAGCAGTCTTTTACCAGACTCCGGTCCTTCCTGGCTCATGCTGGTGCCCCCTCAAGGACAAGACTAGGAGAGCGCAAGCCGAGGAGAGATGCTATCCAGCCAGAGTGATCGAATGAGCACGGGTCAAAGAACTGGTCGGGGAGAGACAGAAAAGAAAAAAGATTTAACCGGCTTACCCACACACTGCTGAGGAAAGCTGCAAGTGCTGTAACAATGAAAAAAATGCACTGTATGGTAGAAAGTCACATAAAACTAAAAAGACTGTGAGCAGAGCTTTCCCTGGAGATCTGTCATAACAAAAGCAGAACAAAGTCAAATCTGGCAACACAAGTGAGTGGAAATATAGAATCAAAGATTTTTTATAGTAAAACTTTCAGAATTTAAGTTATGTTACTGTTGCTAAATAATGAATAGCAATATAAATAGTTGATGCACCTTTGTAATTTGTTCAGGAGGTAGCAGCTAAGTAGCCCTACAGATGGAGTGTGATGGGTGAACATTTCACAATAATGTGATAATATCACGAGCTTCACTTTCATATGGGAAAACCATTGATAGGCATCTTTTTTTTTTCTTCGTGTTCCTGTGCCTTTTCTGGCACTGACGTGAGGATTGAAACGGTCCTCGCCATGAATGCGGGCGTGCACATAAAGCTTTGACACATCCAACTGACCCACAGCATTGTATAAAAAATAAGTAGATGAAATAAGTTAAAGCAACAAGAGAGACGGCGTGAATGCAGAGGAAGGCAGAGCTGGGCGTGACGGCGGCGGAGAGCGGGGCCGAGGGTAGCCGCTGCATTCAGCCGGCCTGTCAGAGGCGTCTTTGTCACATTTGACATCTCTATTAAAACGAGGGCCGCCATCAGAGGCTGACCCCTCCTGACCGGTGGACTGTCTCTGCGACCCCCGTGCTCTGCCGGGATCAGCGCCGCCTTTCACCCGCGACCCTGCACCAGACTCCCTCTGCCTTTCTCCTTCCCCTCCCTCTGACCCAAACGCACAAACCAGCGGGCTTTATTGTGCAGATTGTGGGGGGGCAGAGGGGAAAAATGATGAAGAAAGAGTTAAAATTGGAGGGGAAAAGTTAAATATATGGGTCTAGGTTTGAAAATTAAGCCATATTGGGGACATTTTGTATTACCGTATTTTTCGGACTATAAGTCGCACCGGAGTATAAGTCGCAGGGGCCAAAAAATGCATAATGAAGAAGAAAAAACCATACATAAGTCGCACCGGAGTATAAGTCGCATTTTTTTCAAGTAATTTATTTTACAAACTGGTTGAAAAAAACAATATTACATCATCCTGGAAGGTAAGTTATAACATTCATAAGTGAATAGAAAACAGGCTGAATATGTGTCAACACATATTAGCATCATGAAAAAAACAAAAAGGTGTAGCATTTATATAACATAACAGTTTTATTTAACTATAGCCTCAAGAACTCATCAACTTTGTATCTTTACTGTAATTAATTGCACGCAATCTCACTCCATATCACTAAATCCCTTAAATTCTTAGTCCTCTGTGTCACGTCTGAATAACTAAAGTAAATAAAGTAATTGCATAGATCACCATAAGAGGGCACTCCAGACTTACGGTCCATATCTCATCTCATTAAAAATTCGTATATAAGTCGCACTGGAGTATAAGTCGCAGGGACATTCAATCTATGAAAAAAAACGCGACTTATAGTCCGGAAAATACGGTACTTTTCATTGTCTTAAAAAGTCATAAAACTTATTCTAAACTGGTTTTTAGGATTTTTTTTTTATTTTGACAAAAGTCAAGCTGCACATCAATTTGTTTGAATACCGTATTTAAGTGCCGTTATCTGCAATAATCAATAATCAATGAAATAATTTGCTTGAGCCTGATAAAATATCTGATTGTGTTTCAGATTTATAGATCTGACATTTTTTTCTGACAAAGACTGCAATGTAAAAAAAAACAAAAAAACAGTGTACTATAACTTCTTAAGTGCATTAGTCGCTGCATTTCTGCAAAAGTTGAATGCATCAGCTTGTAAAGACAGACAGGAAGAAAATCAACTTCCTCTATTTACAGCGAGTGGTCTGTGAGCAGAATGTCTGAGTCAGGTTCCTGCACAAACCGAAAATCGGAGTAAAACTCGAAATTGAAAGAATCAAACAGTCATCTCAAATCACAAACTATCGGAAACAATAAAAGCCCCTATGAGTACTTATCCTATCACGCCACCAAGCTTTTCTAAAAATAAAAAAAACACTTGTCTGAAGTCAAAAAGGGAAAATTCTTCTCCAAACAGAAGTTCTCCAGCTGATTTAGAAAAAGGCTTTCTGCTCTTGAGGAACTCCCACATTTGGTACTTGTTGTTATGTGCTTTAGTGAGGGGATTGCATAGTTCCTTAATTCAGTGTCAGAGCAAACGGTTACAGGCGGTGAAGCTGCCCCTACAGGAGAAACAGGTTATTTTAAATATCAATACACCGTGTTGATATAAGCTAAGAAAAAGACCCTGTTTATCTTCTTTAAACATAACTTCTTGGCAACAAATTATTATTCTAGTCTTATTTCAGTTGCAAAACTGTTAGAAGGAAGAGATCAACGTACAGACTAAAATTAGATAGCAAAAAAAAAAGAAAGAAAACACTTTCAGACAAAGAATTGCAGTTTACTGAGAGCACAATGACTGACTGCCACAACAGGAGGCAACACCACCGATTACTTTGATCAATTCCTGTCACCACTGTGCTACTTTTCTATAAAAAGTATAAAGCCACATCTTTTTTTATGTGTAGTTTGCTGCACTGGCGTGATCATTTAAGTTCAGGAAGAGAACAGATTGTGCATAGTTTCATTTGCTTGAGTCTAATAAAATGTCTGATTGTGTTTCGTATTTATAGATCTGGTATTTTCTGACAAAAACTGCAATATTCCATCAAAAAAGAAGTCAATTTATCAGACTTGTTTTATTTGTGTAAATGTTTTTGATTGAACAATTTTAGCTGTTGCGTGAATTGTGATTTTTTTTTTGTATGTGTGTGTGTTACACACTACATTGGAATGTGTAAAAAAGTTAATCATAATTTTAAAAGTCATTCATTTTTATAGAAACCTATTGTCAAAAAGTGATTAGCCAAAAATATATTTTATTTTTATTTTTTGTTGCAATTTTAAATTGATTTCCTGTGTGCAAACAATAAAAACAATATTTTATCAGAAAAAAACACAGGTGCCAGTGCCTGCAACTCCTTTTATAAAGACTCATTTTATTGCTTAACTCAATATTATGAAAGAAAGAAAGAAAGGTGGCCCCCACAAAGGCAGCTGATACCTCCCAGTGAGATGCAAATAACTTCCAGCAGCATTATTCACCAAAATAAGGGCACGAAGTCAATCAAATTAGAGCTGGCCTGCACAGTGGAGGGAAGTCTCCAACCTTCTAGATCTAGAAGTACCGACCAAGCAGAGCGTTCAAAATGAAGATATTTTCCACACAATGAGCACCGATGACCGTCTTTCCACACAGCCACAACTCCACGCGCTTGCCGCGTTGCTGCTCGCTCGGTGCTTTTATTTTTTTTATTTTTTATTTTAGCGTAGCGGGACGTCAACTGAAGCGGCGCGCGGCCGGCGACCCACTCAAGTTGCACAATAGGGAAGTTAAGGTGCAAGGGGGGGATAATGAACGGTTGCAATCAGTCCGCGTGCAAAAATGACACGCGCCAGGTAAATCCCACACAGCATCATACAGCTGATCGGCTTGGAAAAGACGGCAGTTAGTTTGCTGATCGACACAAAAAAACAAACAAATTGGATGGGGTCGCGCAACCTTCATTATGTAAGAATTCGACATTATAAAAAAGGAAAAAAATGAGTTACTCAAGGCCAAATAACTGGAAATTTCCGCACGGTCCTTGAACTGTATGTAGCTTTAGATTGCGCTGTTTATTCGGAAGAGCCGCAGCATTCAGAAAGAGAGATGGGCCATGAATGGCTTTGCAGAGGGACTAACTTTCACACTTGGCGCAACATTACACGCGTCGAATTTGAACGTTGTCAAACTGATAAAGTATCAACCTTAAGGGGAGTCCAACAGGGTCACTCGGGAGTGTTTGGACGCGTGGTGAGGTCGCCTCTATCCGAATCAAGTTACTGAACGTCACGGCTTGAGCAATAGGAGCAGGCTGCCGAGCAATAAGGGCGCTTACACTCGACCGAAGCCGACTCATCTTTTTGAGAGACGGGAAAAAAGACGCATGCGCCACCACAGTGCAAAACACACTTAACGGTTTGTGACAAACAACACGGGCTATGTGAATATTTGGTCGCAAAAATAACCCCTTACCGATAAGTAGTTTTTCCAAGTCGGTTTTTTAGATGCCGTTCCTCTTCGCCTGCTCCCTCGCAGTGATATTAAAGCCAGCGTGAACAAGAACCCCCAAAGTTCCGGTTTGACCTTTCAAAATAAGATACCTACGTATCTGGATTCGTCGTCAGGGCAACGCGCGGGACCATTACTGTTTAGAGTCGAAGCAACCTATTTCCGGTGTAGCTCGTGCAGCTTGTCGCGCGCTTCACGCTTTCGTTCACGACCTCATTCCAATATGGCACAAGTGGCCAGTGCGCATGCTCCGCCGCCTATATGCCTCTGAGCCTGGCTTCATCATCACGCTGACTTCCATCTTCACACACACAATGAAACACCACATTACCGGAGTCAAGACTAACATTTTAGAACACACACAAAAGAAAACACAAAAGTGCCCCTTTGCGGACACATTAATTCATGTAAATTATCAGAACAAACTTGAATGTAGTGAAATGGCGGCATCCACGACCGAAAAAATACTTTATTTTGGGTTAAAATGGAAATAATTGCACTAAAAATCGAGCCACTTCATAAGTGCAGTTATTTTTGACGGTGCAGTGTGTGAATATACACCCTCGTTTTTTTTTATTATATTTAATGACACGAGACCTCGAGTTATTAATATTTTTCATTCGATGTAATAGTTTATTAGTAAAGCCACTTGAACGAGGCGGATAAAGGCGGACTGACTCTTTACTTTCAGCTAAATAGATGACGGGAACTCGTCAACCGATAGCAAATATAATGGGTCAGTGCACAGCGGTCCTTAACGCCGCTCAGGGCTGTCAAGCCGGGTTTTTGGAGGAGAGGGCGGGAGAAAATCTACACTGCCGGGATGAGTGCAGGACTTTAAGTCCACGCGTTTGACATGTCTAATGTGCCTCTTCAGAAAAGTAAATATTTTTATCGTATCTGAAAGCTTTTATGAAAACCACCGAGCCTACGAAGGTTGACGGAAACACATTTTTATCAGTCATTTGGACCGCTAAAATACAGTCCTCACCATCAAGCCGTGATGCCCATTGTAACAAAAGAAAAAGAGCTCGCGCGCTCATACACAACAGGAAAAATATATATTCTGCTGTTACATTAACAAGAGAAATAGTCGGTGGCGAGAATAGCCATTTGTTAAAAAAAAATGTTCTTTTTTTGTTAAAGTAGCCTACAAGTGTTATAATATTTTAAATAAGTCATATGTATTTAATTCACTCTAACAATAAACGTGTTTTATCAAAACAGCCATAAAAACTGAAATAAATCAATGCGAGGCTATTGAACGCTGTTCCAAAAATCTTTTTTTTTATTTGTAAAATGTTGTGTCGCACTCAAAAAATACGAGTTAAACAAAAATGTGGGTAAAGATTTATTTAGTGGGAATGCAACGACGAGATGCGGTTTTGAAGAAATCCAGAGGATGAGGAGGACGGACTCAAGATCTGCGCTGAGCAACTCCAGCAGCTCTATACGAGACAGACATGTGCAGCATTCACTCTTCACCTCTAGGGGGCAGTAACCCATCTGTGTTTCGAAAATGAATGTAAAATTCCTCGTTTTATAGACACGTGCTGGGGATAATGAATTTCAGAGTAATGAATAGCTGTAATGTAATTACTTTTGTCAGTAACAGTAACTTAATGCATTACAGTCTAATTTTTGGTGATTAAAATACAATTACTAAACAACAGAAACCCTTACTACTTCATTACTCACATGCAGTGAAACCATGGGTGACTAACAAAACAAATTAATTTGTGTAAACAGTTGGCTCTGATCGTTTGGTTAAGTGAAACAAAACTAAAAGTAAATACAGTTACTAATGCAGTATTGGAAATTGATTAAAGTGAGATGAAGAGAGCCAAAATATGGACACATTTGTAGGGTTTCGGCTACTGGAGATATTCAAATTATTTCCAAGTCGTTGAAAACCAAGGCATAAACATTACAGTAAAGTGTAAGTTATGTCCTATATAGTACTATACAGTGTATATTTTCTCATGTTTATGTGTTGGAATTACTGAGGTGATGCAAAAAAACACAGATTCCTTGTGTAGCCTCTATGTTCTCATCTTGTGGATTTTACAAGGGTATCTCGTTTGTGATAGCTAAAATGACTTGAATATTTGAGAGTGGAATAAAGTACAGGAACAAGTAGTGAATTACTTTTAAACGGGGGAATGAGTAAAGTAATTTGATTACAGCTTCATGCAATAACTTAAGTAAAGTAATTCATCTTTCTTTAAAGTAATTTACCCAACACTGGTGCTGCCAAATTTTGCAATAGGTCTAACTAAATACAGTTCAAAAACTTGTGTATAAACTCTAGTATTGGAAAAGTGGGACATTTTTTGTTACTCTCCATTTCATGTACATGCAACAACAAACAACTGAAAACAGACAATTTAGGTTTACAGTATATTTATTTAGAATTACATGTAAAACTAAAACAGTAAACAGTAAAAGCCAACTATAATTATATCCATGTGTTTGATTCTATTTCCTCAAGGTTTGAAGTAAAAATCATTTTTAACAGAAAAATCCCCAACGGTCCATAAAAACAACAAAACCTATTGTTCCATACATATAGCTTAGGTACCTGTGTTATTATTAAATATGGAAAGATGATAGTACAACGTAGTTTAATACATAGAATAGTATTTGGTACAAGTAGTGCACAAAATAAGACTCATTAAAATCTTACATCTTACAAAGTAGGACTCTGAAGGAATCATCTCCAGTGAAAAAATAAAAAATTCACACTTGCCTCCAAATGTATCTAAAATTTGACTTCGTAATAATTTGCTTACAGTACAGGATAAATGATTCAAAAATAACCTCCATTTGAAGACTTCTCTATACAATGACTACATTAGCAAGTGTTCTCTCATCAAGAAACAATAAAACTGGATCTCGTATGCCTCTTAATAAAACAGCTGGTGAAACTGAACTGTGCAGGTGATTTTGGCCTTTGTGTTTTCCCCAGGTTTATACATTATTGCTTGATTAAATAAAAATGTTACCCTTTTTCCTGTGAATAAAAACTTAAAAATACAATGATGGTAAAAGTATAAATTCAAACTATAATATAAAGAAGAGATGGCAGAAAACAATAAAGTACAAGGGAATTAATCATTGACTGTGCTGCAACAGTTGTTGCAAGAATAAAAAACAACAAAAAACTAAAATCTCCCTTACCATCCTGAATTTAAAGACTATTGTTCACCTTACACAATTAAAGCTGAATTTTAAATTTTGGTAACATTCATGTTGCAGTAGAGGAACTTTAAGTCCAGCTGACAGAAGAGTACATAATAAAAGAACTGCACAGCCCATAACACACTGCCGAGGTAGAGCTGTGCTTCAGAGAATATAGTTTTTCCTGTTGATTAGCTTATCATACTTTCCAGTTTGGGGTTGACAAAGGAAAAGCCGGCGAATGCATTGCGGTCCATGGATTCAACCAGGTTTTTGTCACACTGGGAGAGGCGGGGTTTCTCGTTGAGGAACTCACGATCAAAGTTGCTGCAGTCACTTGGGGATTTCTGTGGATAATACGCCAAGAAATTCCGTTAATTTAATGCGAATTTAGTTACTGACTGATAAGATCGGTGTCTAATTATACACAACTGTCCAAAAAAAAAAGATCTAAGGCTTTCAAGACTAAACCATAATTTTACTTCAAGGAGTCGACTGTACTTTATATTCTGTAGTGTAGGGCAACACTATTAAAGGCTTCCTTAAATACATTTGCATTCACATCTATTTTTTTATCCATAAATGTTTTTTTAGGTGGTTTCAGAGTTAGGAACAGGAGTAAGTTAAGTTTTTTCATATAGTACTTTTCCCCAGAAAGAAAGAATGACAAAGTGCTTTACTACGCATGTAAAACTACTGATGTCAAAATAAAACGACAAGTAAAATAAATTAAAAGATAAAAAAATATAGACTTAAAAATAATGACAGCATAAAAACTCACACTTAGCTACAAGCCTGATGAATTAAATGGGTATTCAAAAAAAGTGTTCAGCCGTGTCGATAACATAAAATAAAAAGCTTTATAAGTTCTGCCAAATGAAAATAAAATTAAAGCCTTTTAAAAAGGTTGGGATCTATTATAGCCCAATACCATTTTTTAATAGATTCTGAATTATTTAAGACAATATTTTAAAATCTTGGTGTATCTACAGGTTTGTACATTTCAAGAGGTCTCTGGGAAGAAAAAAAAGTCGTACCACTTTAGGCTTGAAGGGGGGTTCCACTTGTCTCTTTTCCAGGGCAGTCCAGTTGATAGATTTGAAGAAGGGATGTAAACGAATACACCCAACTGCATCCATCCTGACTTTTGGATCTTTCACAAACAGCTGAGAAAAAATATTCAGGAACAGCAGATTATATATATATATATTTTTAAAAGTGATGAAACAGCTTATATTTCTAACACCAGATACTAACTAGTTCAAGCAGACTCTTGGATTCCTTGGTGATCCATCGAGGGTAGTGAGGAGCGTCTGTCCTGATGGATTCAAACAGCTCCTCTTCATCGTCACCTTGAAAAGGTGACTGACCGATCAGCATCTCATACACCAGCACAGCAAAGGACCACCAGTCCACTGAGAAGGTGTACTTTTGTCCAAGCAGGATCTAGTGAGACAATTAATCAACATCAGGGTAATGTTAACAAAAAATGCTGCTGTTTTATTGTTTAGTATAGAGCTATTTGTTATAAAGTTTATTTCCTCACAGCTGCACAGCAGGACACATGAAGGCGTCAATCAGTTCCAAAGGGTTAAAAAGTCTAGAAATATCAACTGTACAAACAATTTACTCTTGAAACAAACCTCAGGTGCAATGTAGTCTGGGGTTCCACAAAACGTGGAGGCTCTGTTTTCTTGAGAGATGTTCTCTCTGCACATGCCGAAGTCGGCCAGCTTTATGTGTCCGTCACTGTCCAGCATGATGTTGTCCAGCTTCAAGTCCCTGTAAATATGAATTAATGATAAAAAGAATTACATGCACTTACATTTTTCTTGGACTAAGTGCCACCTGTGACTAAAAAAAAATAAATGTTTTATATCCAGGTTGCATGATAAACAGAGTTCAGCACAGAATGGTGTTTGTGTCTTACCTGTAAACAATTCCTTTTGCATGAAGGAAACTCAATCCTGCCACTATCTCAGCAGCGTAGAATCTACAGTTAGAAAAACACAGAACACCATCACGAATAATGCTCAACAACAAAGAGGAAGTTTATCAGGATTAAGTCTAGTGTACTGACGTGGCTCTGTTGATGTCAAAGCGGCCTTTCTCTTGAATGTGAAACATCAAGTCACCTCCATTCAGATACTCCATTACAAAGAACAGGTGCTCCTATGAAAAAGCACGAGAAACCAGGAATGAACGTGAGAAAAATCAACTTACAAAGTCAAGTAAAGAGAGTTTGTCTGTTAAACTATATTTATAAAATGTATTTCACTAGAAGAATTTTCCAGTGGGCCGTCTCTTACTTTGGACTGGAATGTAGAGTAAAGGTGAGTGAGGAAGGGGTTCTCCCAGGCGAGAGCCAGGACTCTCTTTTCCACCATGGTACACTCCACATCATCATCCATGAGAACGACGTGCTTCTTCAGAATCTTCACGGCAAAGAACTGACCCTTTCCCCGCAGCTCCGCTAACATTACCTGGGAGGCGAGGAGGGATGTGTTCAAATATGATCCAACAAATGATTGATGTAATCATTTCACAAGACAATGAGCAAATGGGAGCCTACATGATAGAAGTCTACTCAGATGAAAAAGGCGAAGGTGGACGGTAAAAATAAAGCACTGTAGTGCAAACAGTAGTGATAACAACCACTAGAGGTCCCCAGACAATACCAGGAAACACATTTTCACATAGAAAGGTGGTAAGGGCAAGTCTAAGGTTTAGGTGTCTGTAATTGCACCTTTAACACTTGTCTAAATTGTTTTTAAAGACAATTTTTAAAAAAACATTGTACCATTCTGAAAATGTAAACATCTCAGAGTAAATAACAAAAGTTGTAACTAGATTGTATGAGTATTTTACTCCTATCTGTTGAAGTTTGGGTTTCTATTAAGGCTGCCATGCAACTACAGTACAGCCGAATGATAACCAAGGATGCATGTTTTTTATCTAATTCTTTATGGAAATTGTTCATTGTTCAGTATGACATTATACTGGGGCAATTAAAAAAATAAACTGCAGTTTCTCTGTAACCTATAGAGTTTTAGGAAATAACATTGTTCTTTTGTGGCAGAGTGAAAGATGCCATTAAGACATTAAATAATAATAAAAAAAAACTTCTGTAAGAAATGTAAACCAGAAATCACAATTTAATAGCTTTCAATCAAACGTCAACATGCTTAGATTCTTATGGATGTGTTGCATGTTTTAACACATGCAGTCACTAAAAAACAAATGATTTCTTGAGTTTAATACTGAATAAAAAGTAATTAGTGACCCACTCCAATAATGTTTTTTTCTAGTTTAAGTGTTTCCATTGGTCTTTGAATTATAAGTATACAATTTTTAATAATAATAATAAAAAATCTTTTCTAGTAAATAGTTTCTTAACTACTTTGGTTTAGAAATTTACCTTCGAGTTATGGGAGGGTAAACTGGTGCAGAGCATCTCCCACCACCGCCGTACGCATCACCCATAACTGGGTTCTTTGTTTACACTGTCTCCCACAGGCTTACAGTCAAAAATGGCAAGTGATATTGGAGCTATCCAGCTGTATAGTTTTGAGCCAGATGCCAGCTTGGATGAGGAAAACAATGAAGTGCCTACAAGTGAATGCATCAGAATGGAGCGGAGCAGGTAGCTTGTGGCCTGCCCATTGTATTAGCAACTTCACAATTATCTTTTTCAAACAGGATTTTTTGTTTGCTCCTGATTCACAATTTGAATAAAGAAATACTCAGAAAACCAATTTTAAGCTTAATCTTTTTTATACATGTCCTCCATCATAAAAAAAATGCAATAAGAACATGTTAAAAACACAATTTTCATCGGTGTGAATCTTTAAGGACTCAGATCACCATGCATACCTTGCCAAAACTTCCTTTTCCCAGCACCTTGTGGAACACCAAGTGATTGAGAGTGAGGTGCACTTGAGGAGCGGGGGCTGGGGTAGGAGTCTTGCTCTTGTCGACTGCTGTAAACAGACAAACTTTGAGTAAACAAAAAGGTAAATCTGTATTCAAAGCTCTATTCAAATTTAAAAGGAAGAAAAAAAAATCAGAGACTATAAAACAGGTGATCAGTAACACAATGACACTTCATGCAAATAAAAATTGGACCTGGTGATCCAACTTACCATTTGTATCTACTATTGATTTATTCACATCTTGGTAGATGCCGATATCAGGAACTTCTGACGGATCCGATTTGGAACTCTCGGATTCAGAGCCTGAAGTTTTTTTTGAGGATTTCTGAAATGCAAAAAGAACATTTTTATTTTTAACTTAATTAAAGTAGGTTTTCATATTTTTAAATAAACTATGCACCAACCTGCGAGATTGTGACTTGAGACAGAGCTTCTGCCAGCAGTTTCTGGTTGATTCCACACAGATTAGCCACTTTGCTTTTACAGTTAGAATGGACGTTCATCGTACAAGCTAAAGAGGAGTTGGAAAAAGAAAATGAGCATAAAACAAACCAAAAATATAAGATGGATATCAAAGGAGAAGATAATTAACACAGAATCGTAAAGTGTAAAAGTAAAACCAAAGAAGTGTAATCACCTTCACATTTCAGGCCCTGCCTGTAGAGGCCCCACAGCAGGCTGCCACAGTGGTCGCAGAACGTGGGGCTCTTGTAGTTGTAGGGCTTGAAGCGATGTGGCATATCGATATTAAAGCGCTCCTTCTGGAACTGTAAATGAAAATTGATGAAAATTCATCAAAAAATTAGAAAAATAGGAAAAAAAGGCTACTTTCAAGAAAAAAAAAATTCAAATAAATCAACGAGCATACTTCCTTATTCCATATGATATTGATATATACTGTGCGTATATATATATATATATATATATATATCCATAAATCCATATTTTAAAATTTACCAATTCTAAGTGCATATAAATGAGAACTTCAAATTTCTCAGATAAGATTTGCAAGGTGTTTAAAATAAACACTAAATAAATATATATTCAAAAAGAAAGTCACACTGCTTTTGATGCAACATGAAAGCTGAAAGCCATTTTTAAGCAAACCATCTGGGCCAGATCTGCAATTGACATTTCTGATTCTTTTGTATGAGTGGAAACACTTACCATAGTGTCACGACTGTTGGCTGCTGTTCCAGTACACCTGTAAATAACGCTATCGATGCACTTCTTGTGGATTGCAGCGTTGCATTCTGGGGACATAAAGTAGGACTGTAGTGTGACATCAAATGTGTAGACTAGAAAGAAAGAAAGAAAGAAAGAAAAAAAAAGACAGAGGAGACCCAACTTACGTTTGCACTTGTAACCTTGCTTGTTGAGTCCCCTAGAAAACAGAAAAATAGGAAGAGAAGTAAAAGGGTCAGTTTATTTAGGCTTAATACTCAAAAAGAAAAAATGTACATAGTGTATATATATTTTTTGCAATGTTGGACTGTGTAAACAACATGTATACACTTTAATTTAAGTCCAGAGATTGGCCTCATTAGCTAACGTTGCTAATATAGCTGAAAAACTTTGTAGTAGTAATATTAGTAAACAACTATAGAAAACTGAAATAATACAAGAAAAGAGAGTCACACTTTTAATTGTACATTTCCGTATAATTAGAAGTATGTCTCTCTAATTCAAAACTAAAGCAGACAAAATTCTGACAAATGCAATTAAAGTTTTAGTAACAGCTGCCAGGTCGTCTCACCAGACAAATTCTTTGCAGATAGAGCAGAAGGTTGGCTGGTTGAAGAAGGTGGCGATGAACTCGTGGTTCTTGACGACGTGAACTTTTGGCTGCTTGACAGCTCCTCTCCTTCTGTTCAGGGTTTGCATTCCGTCCACAGCCTTCGTGGGCTGTGTCATTGCCTCTGAGAGTGGAGATTAGTTTTTGGATTAGTGGAGTTTCCTTACACTTCACAGATTTTAAAAAAATGTTTGTAATTTCAAGTCTTTGCCTAAAAAAAAGGCTTCATTTCTATAACCAAGAAAGTTTTTTTTCCCTTCTTTTCCCTAGAATTTCTCAGTGATATGAGCTTATCCATGAAATTAAACAGCCTAATAAAATAACGTTCATAAACAATAGAAAAAGAATCAGGAACCGCAGATAAACAGAAACCTGACAACTATTTTAGAGAAAGGATAGTAAACATCTGCAACCAAAAACAAAACTTTAAAGAAAAGGAGAGTAGAGGGGGGATGATAATCAGAAAAGGAGTCGCCTTAAAAAAACAACACAGAGAAAAGCAGGAAAGGCGGTTAGATTAAAATAAGAGTGGAAAAAAATAGGAAAAAGCTTTACACCCAAAACATTTCGTCAGCCTGCTATTCTGCTTTACTTATCACTCAGCTACCAGACAAATTAAAACTAATGTGATCAGTAGAAGTTAGAAAAAAAATTAACATAATTTTGGGGAAAAAAGGATTCAAGGAGCTACACATGGAAATATTACCCAAGTCAGCATTTAAGTTCTAAAAGTTCTCTAAGAATTTAAGGAAAGAAAAGAGAAAGTGTACCCTCCAGTAGAGGGCAATGTACAACAGCAGAAGAGAAATAGAGAAAGAGGTAAAGAGGTTTTTGGTTAGGAACTTGATTACCATTGAGGGAACACATGCATACATATATACACACACATATATATATATATATATATATATATATATATATGACAAACAATGACAAAAATAGAGTCTTTGAAGTTTTATAAAATAATCTTTAGAGATATAATTATCCAAGTTTTACCTGCGTCACCGTCCTCCAGGAAATACTGCACTGCCATCTGAACCTTTCCTGATGGCTGCAAGTCTACCCAGAATTCATTTTTCTCATTGGTCCTAGACTTCTTACAGCGCTCGGCTAGCACAGACACTCCCATGGTGGCTTTGGCCACAGGTATATCAGTGCCCTGCATCAGGATCACTTCAAGGACACGGCCCTCAGAGATGTGAGCGTCAAAACTGGACATCCAGGGGGGATACATGGTTGGCTTCCTTTGAACCAAGGCCTTCCCTCGTTCTACAAACAAAAAACAATAAAGCAAAAGCAACTAAAAGCCAAAGAAAGAATTTGCTTGTGGTCACCTAACCCCAAAAGATAAGAGCACATTAAGATAAGAGGACCAGACATGCTTAATGCACCACTTTCCTGTCTGTAAAAAGCCTTCTATACAGACATACCTGTGTTGATAGATTCCTTCAGTCTGATGGCACATAAGGGAATGTCATCGAAAGGCGGCAAATCGCCAGCCTCATAAGTGTTGACGGCAATACGCAGGAAGGGCGGCATGGTGACCACTCACCTTCAGTCACCTGAAAGAATGAACAAAAACAAAGTACTCAGTCATCTCTCGTTACATTTTGCACATTAAAAACCAATAACCCTGCTAAAGTTCTGCACTTGGCATGGAGAAACTGAGACCAAAATTCACAAAAAGTACAACCAGGAAAAACTGGACATAAAATCAATAAAAATAAAAATAAAAATACTCCTAAACATTTTAGATACTATAAATCGACTGTTTTTTAAAGATGGATGTTTGTATTTTTTTTCTATTAAATTTTGAGTTCACACAGTATCAAAATAGATTCAAAGCTTTACTACCATTAATGTAGTCACTGTACTCAACTTTAAAACTACATCTACATTTAGAAAAAAAATACTTTCATTCTAAGTCTGAGAGATGCTTCATCTCTGTAAACGCAGTAAAAAAAACCAAACCACAACAACCAGAAAAGACCACAAAAAAATCAAAATACCAACAATTTGTGAGAATATTTGTGGATTTTGTCAAGTTTAAGTTTTTTGGGCTTGAAAGTTTGAACACATCTTTAAAAGGTAAAGACAATACATAATGCTTCAGGTTGATCAGGTCACCTTTACTTCAGTGTTTTAGAGAAAAGGCACTCATTTGGATTTAAAGCAGGATTCTCTAACTGTTTAGCCTTTGGCAACATTTTCAATCCTCTGCAAAGCTTGGTGATTGGTATAATCAGGTATTTTAACAAGGTAATGCCAGAAACATTAAGAATCAGAGCTGAGAAACTTGAATTTTGAGAAATATTTGACATTGCTAATGTATCTATTTTTATTTTTCAAAAAAATTGATTAATTACCACAACATCTAGTGGATTGTCTTTTGCACAGATTTCTTTTTTTATGAGTACAAGACCTTTTCACTTGACTATTTACATTCAAACAATTGACTGTACCTGGATAGAGTGACTCCTTACCCCACTTACATTCCAAAAACATATTCACTCCCAAGTAATCACATATTGACGTTTGATTAAGGCCACCTCCGTGTCACTTTTTGACATTTTGGGTGTCCCCAACTCTATGTTTTTTGACGTGCTGGTTGTTTGTAAAATCAAAAGGTGAAGCTAAATGAGGCAACTCTTTTGTGATATTGGGCTTAATAAATAAAATTGACATTGAATTGAAGAATTCACAACCCTCAGGACGTGGTACCAGTCGCAGACTAGTCCTCAGGACCAGTTCCGATTTGTGTCCCGGAGGTTGGGGACCCGTGATTTCATGGAACCAACCAGCACGTCATTAAACGAGTTGGGGACACCCAAAACGTCAAAAAGTGACGGGGAGGGGGCCTTAATTGAATATCAATATGTGATGACTTCAGAGTGAGAATGTGTTGTCCAAATAGGAAGTACTCTCTACTCCCAGAAAGTCAAAATTCCATAGATTTAAATTTAGAAACAGCTTTACTCAAGTGATTATATTCTTTAGAATAAAAATTCTTGTTCTACCACCATTTTTTTAACATGTTCTTGTTATTTCTCTTTTTCCCTCCTATGACATTTATTCCTGTAGAGAAAGTTGCTCACGTTGCAAGCTGGCCAATCAGATGCCTCGATATGTATCCTGCTGACCCCTGCAAATGTTCAAAAAGTATGACAGACTTTGGACCAATCACTGTTTACCGATGTCATCTGGCTCCAACACTTAACTTTATTTGATTGGAGCCAGAAGAAAGTAATTTTCTATGGGAGTGATCACACTTGCTCCGTCTAGTTCTCATATGCAGCCAATGGTTCAAACTCTTGTCATGACATCTGTTTCTGTATTTAGTAAAGATATTGAAAAATCAAATATGTTGCATATTAGGTTTACATGGACCAAACCACAGTAACCTGGTGGCATTTTACCCATTAAAAAAAAAAAAAACTCAGATGCTAATGTAGGCCACAGGCCAGGCTGGAGATCAAAGAGGTGAGGCCTCCGGTCAAACGCATTTCTTTTAGTGGCTGGATAATTTACAACAAGAATGGAATTTTCCACTGATAAACGAGTGCCAGTGTAGTATGATAAGTCTTCCTGAACTGGACACATCTGTAGTGGAAATGTGTGTCATAACGTAATTAACAGGATGCTGTAAAAAGGCTTAACAATCAGAATCACCAAGATGACGTGCTCCTGCAACAAAAGCAGCCTGAGCGAGGAGTTCAACAGAAATGACATCTCACTGCTTTTAGAGTCCAGCTTACAACAACACAAGGTGGTTAACGCTTGCATTCTTGTCATGTGATACCATCAAGGAGAAGTTGAACAAATGACTCATAATTCAAGTGACTTTTCCTGAAAGAGTCAAGTCAGACAGGCAAAGATATTGTCACAAACTCACAAAAGTTAAATTATATATATATATATATATATATATATATATATATATATATATAATATTGACACACTTGCAGGTTTCTGCACATTTGTCCTTGATTTTTGAAGACAATTGCCAGAAAATGTGGAGTTTACACAGGAAATATAGCCTCACTCCTCCCCCAGGAAGAGTTTAAGCAAGCAAGCCTGAGATAGTTTGTGCTGGATGAAATTTGAAACAACAAATTCTCAACAAAAGTAACACATTTTAACAGTAAAGATTAGGGGTGTTGCGGATCACGGATTATCCGTGGTCCGTACGGATCAGAAGCCACGGTTCGGGACACGGTTCGGACACGTGTG
>NC_050516.1:18694681-18742273 GCF_002922805.2 Oryzias melastigma | reverse complement strand
TTCTCTGTTTTTGTAGATTTGTATGTATTCAGAAACTACAAGTTTTAGCATTTTGCTTGTGTTCAAACTTTAAAGATTTTTTGTTTTTATAAATAGGCCTCAGTGAGCAAAAGTTTTGAACTTTTGTGTAAGGGAAGTATTTTATATTCATTTTGAATATATGATTTGAAACGTTTCCAAAAATTAATTTAGCTTTCATGTTGTTGTTGTTGTTGTTGTTGGTGGTGGTGTTTTTTTTGTTGTTTTTTTTTTTAACTTTTTACTGATCCGAAAAGTGATCCGAACCGTGACCCTAAAACCGTGACACGATCCGAACCGTGAGTTTTGTGATCCGCAACACCCCTAGTAAAGATCCTGTTTTTCACTACTTTGACTGGAATTACTGAAGCTGTTATGAGTGAATTGACTAAAGACTACCAGAAAACGCAAGGTTGGTCTGCTTTATCTGCAAATAATACATTTGGTGAAAAGATTGCAGAAACAGACTTGCAGGAAAAGCTCAAGAGACCTAGAAAAAAAAAAAAAAGATAAGCGTCACTGGGGGCATACCATTAAATGGTACTTAAGGAAAAAGTTGTGTAAGCCTCAAGAACAAAAAGGAAGTTTGTATCTCCTTTTTCCACAGTCGTCGTCTGTAAAAATGTCACAATAACTCGAGCTTTATTTTTCAGCATAAGGAAAACAAAGAACAGCAACTCATGTTCTTAAAAGAACACTGATTTACGAAATGGAAAATGAGTAAGTCATAAAGAAGCTTACGATATTGTAGTTTGCCTTCACATTTATCTCAACCTTGCTCAGTCGTCACATGTGTTTCTGCTTTCAGATCCACTACTCCTTCTGCTAATGTTTCATCTTCCAGGTGGTTCTTTTTTTTCCCCTGATTTCTGAAATTTTTTTCACATCAAGAGCTCCAAATTTTCTGCTGCAGCTTTCAGAGAAATTATGCAGACTCACCAATTTTTCTAATAATGAAAAAAATGCTTTTTTTATGTGGTTTGAATGATAACCAATTAATATAACCCTAACCTTTGTATTTACACTTTAATTAATAGCCACAAAGCTTTGAATTAAGTAATATATTTCATAAAATCCAATTTTTTTACATTCACTGAATAGCTGTAGACTAGATTTCATACACGAGGGTGGGCAACACTTCTGCTTCTCAAATGTATTTGTGCTGAGAACTGGCACTATGCTTGGCAAGAAAACAAAAACAAAAAAAACATATCTCATGGTGTGCATGAGAAGAATTACAAAAAGTCATGCAATAACCAGTTTATCCAGGGAGCCAGCTGTAAAGTTAAAAGAGTGCCCTTTGCAGGAACATTGGGTAAGCATCACATCTGCCATTCTTTTGGTTATCACTGATCTCTAAGAGTGAGAAGTGAAAATCCAAGAGCAGAAGTTTCACAAGCCAGTAGAACGAGGCCAAAAGAGAGAGAGATAGGGGCTCAAACAGGAAAAACAGGCATCTGCATAAACTGATGGGTAAGAGAAGAAAAAGCAGAGCAAATGGGCAGACAAAAACCGAGACAAAGTGCAAGGCCTGGAAGAAACAGTGGAAATCTGAGGTAACACAAACAATTTAATTTTATTGAAATAAAATTGAAGAAAAAAAAAAAGAAAGAAATAGGCAACTAAGTCACCTTTAAACATCAAGAATCACTACATTAAAAACAGAAAAGAACCTGCACTCATATCTTGTCCATGAAAATGTTCCCGCTTGTTATTGCACTCAAAAACTTTCAACAAATCCAATCTAAAAGGTCATACATTAAACATTTTTAATATATATAGATTTTTCCCCCAACTGGATTACACTTGAATGATTTAGTCCTTAGAAATAAAAACAAAAGCAGGGGATGAAGGGACTGATGAACTGAAGCCATTGTCAGTGATGCACCAATAAACAGCCCACATAGCAGAGATGTTCCCAGAAACCCTAGTGATTCAGCCGGTTAGACAAGCCGAACAGATCTGAGTCATCCTATATCACCAATTAAACAATGACAAAAAAAAAAAAAAAATGTCATGAACTGCAAATTGAGTTTATGCGGTGTTAGCGCTGTACTATAAAAAATTTGTATGTCTCCAGAAACAAATACAAGCAAATAAAATGCAGAGAACAATACTGTTTAGTAAATAAATCTGCTTAAAATAATAAAAAATGTGTTCTTAAAGGTACTAATGGCGACTGGAATGATAATGACCAGTTGCTATGTAGCCATACAAATACTGACAGAAGTCTATTTATAACTTCCTAAAGAAAAGTTCTTCAGTGTGAGCTGTAGCCTTAACTTAATGACATGCCTTAGCTTCTCTGAGCAACATGAACCATCTATTACAAAATAACACTCGTTTTCCCAGCACTCTCAGATTGTTTTTTTTGTACCAAAGAAATGTGTGAAAACATCACAAAATAAAAATTAGGAAGCTTAACTTTTGGCAAATTGCAGATGTTATTGTTATTTATTTTAACAAATGTTACACTTGGCTCTGATTTTGCGTTTGCCGACTACTGTTAGGGACTAATAAGACAGAGGTGAGCCATCCAAACATTGTAACTAGGACCTTAGTTATCAGCAGATCAATGAATGGTGGATTCACTTCACCTGTAAACTCTGCATGTTTATCTTTGATTAAAAAACAAGAAGAACTCTAAAAGTCATCGGTGAGATAATTCCATATCGAGCATTAACATCTAGACTAATAGAAGAAACAAGTAATATTTCAATCATCTTATTCCAGAAAAATGACATAAACATTTAGACAACCTTGAAAAACTATATTGTCAGTAAGATACATTAATGCAATATTTTGGCAAAATGTCAGAATTAAATGCAAGTGTAGCACTGCCTTGAAGGTTACAGTCACATACTTTAAATGTCAACAAAATATTACTGTAAAGAAAAAAAAAAGTCCAGAGAGTGAATTCATAAAAACTCACACTTCCTTGTACTATAGCCAGTACATTCTTGCTTAATTTGTTTCTTCAGTAGCATCAAAGTGCTGCATTTAAATATTCGGAATTGAAGACAGATGCATCCGTGCAATTCATCCATCCGACAGAATGACAGCATTACATATGCAACCAGATTCTGCTTTCCTGGTCCACACGCACAATACACTTTATGCCTTTTAAATCTAAAGCTGTAGAATCAGTTCAAATCTGAGGAACTTTGTGAAAAATTCTAAAACATATCAAAGTATAAAATGATCAATGGCAGCTGGAAAATGTTACAATTGAAAAAAAAATAGTTCTAAACTTGTTGGGAATGAAGTAGTGGACTCTAAAGATCAATCTCTAAATAATCTCTTGATTTTTATACAAATGAAAAAAATATGTATTTTAAAAATTAGACTTTTCTTTTCATTATAACATCACAGATAGAAACAGATGAAACTATAACATTGTTTTTGTTTTTATGTTAAACACATTGAAATGAAGGTAATATGAAACTCAAAAGATCATAACAGCTGATATCATCTTAAACTCTGCTAAAACTAAGATGAATAAAACTACTATTAAAGTGAAATTCACTAGCCCTTTTTAAGAGAATTAAATATTGTTTTATTATCGGTTTGAACAAGTTTAAAAACTGAAGGAGTTTCCTCATACCTTTCATAATAATAAAAAAAAAATGTACCTACTAATTTGTTTAACACATGGCTATGGTGGTATGCATTTTTCCCGCATTAGCAGCCTCTAAACCCTTTAGGTAATAACCCAGAATAAAGAAGGTTTTAATGAGTTTTTGGGGAGACTGACGGGGAGGAAAAAAAATTCTCTCAAAAATGTTGTAATCATGACATTCTGAAAGAGTGGGGAAAAGATGAAAGTCAGAGTCAGTTTTATCACTACGGATCAACGTTTATTCTCGAATGACCAGCAATATTTAGATTCAAATGACATTTTAACCTATACAATTAATCGACTCTTGAATCTGAAAGATGACTGAACTTCACATGCGACAACTGCATTTTTTCCCCCCTTCTTTTTTTTGGATTATTTCCGAGTAGCACTAAACTCTCTGGCATGAAGTTAAACCGGCTACACCAGCATGGAAATAATCCCGTCCCTGTGTTTAAGGGTGAGCATGTGTTCGCTTGCAGTCAAAGGGGTGTCGATTTCTGTCTCATTCACAGTTCACAAAGGCAGTCTAAGCAAGATACCTGAACTTGATAAGACTGCAAGAGCCAGAGACAGGAAAACGCAAGCCTGCAATGAGTCAGACGTCAAGTTATTAGAGCCAAAAGCTGGAAGAAACCAAAATAACCACATAAGGACACAGATTAAAAGGAAATTGGCAAAACATTTGGTTGTGAAATTTGAAGCCTTTTCAGCTAGCAGAAACTGACACATAAAACATGAATAATTAAAATACTGTTCACTTTAAAATGGTTTAATCGAAACATGTATTAGAAAAACTAATACAACTGAACACCTTTCATATTGGCAACTGCTTTTTTCTCCACTCACTACCATTATGCATTATACTATTAGCCGAGCACACTGATCAACTCCAACAAATCAACTATTAGCCTACCATCTCTCTGCTCCAGTCTATTAATTTGAAGTTTGTTCATGCTGGGTTTGCGTGACACAGATAGGATGTAAAACCCCTCACCAAATTGATGTCTCAACTGTACCCACAAAGCAATTTATGATGCTGCAAGCCAATATTGACACACCAGTAACCTGGGGTAGATTATGTTACCTGCATTTAGTCTTCAAAGCACAGACACCAGCCATAAACGTGGGAGTATGTGTTGTAAGAGTTTGGCAGGCAGTGGAAGAACTGTCTCAAAAATACATTGATGGATTGAGCAAAACTAGTGAGATCAATGAAAGGAAAATTCTCACACATAGGCAGCTCCTTTTAAATCAAACACACAAAAAAAGTCTCCCACTGAGCATGTAAATGCACGAACAACTGCAATTCTGATTTGAATGGCACAACTTAGTTTCTAATAGATCATCCCACCTGTAAAAATGCAAAAGTAGTTTAACCGCAAAAATGAATCAGTTCATGTGGAAACATTTAACTACCTATACAATAAAGTTAATGGAGAAAAATGCATAAGAAAGGCGCCTACATAAAAACAGTCTTTGGAAGTAGACTATTTGAATGTTGTACACCTCTGTCAAATAGAAACCGATGACATTGCAGCCATTATGAACCTTTTCTTATTGTATTCCAGGACCTCCATTTACCTTTTTTTCAGTTTCAACGTTTTTTTTAAACAAACTATTCTAGTTTCAATATACAACCTTCTATTGAGATGAAAGCTGTGTATGAAAAACTTTGCATGCAAATAAATAAGCGCTTAAGTGAAAACAGGATATATCATTTTAAACGTGGAGTTTGGCAGCTTGTCACTTTAACCGACGTTCATATGGTTTTTAACCCCGCAGACACAGTCACCACAGAACCAGTCATGTGTAAACCCAAACATGGCTTTGCTGCTGGTTGGATTCGCTGTCTAAAACCAACCGAAAGTTTGGGTTTTGGTTTCTGTCACAACTTTTAAAGTACGACACTTGCTTTGTGTCCGCGGCAGTTTCGACTCGTTTACGATAAATTAATAGAACTTACTTCTTTGACCCGACAGTAAGCGGTCTGTTTGCCGCGGGTCCTCGCGGAGTCCGGTTCCTGAAAGCTGGAGTCTGACCAACTTCAAAGACTAAACAAAAAATAAAAAAAAAAATCAGGAAGTGTTCAAGTCAGCGTGGAGGTTCCTTCAGCGTCTCCCAGCCAGGTTATACTGAAGCTCTGACGAAGGCGGCGCGAGCTACAAAGACAAGACGTGTGACGTCAAGCAGGTGAATTCGTGAATTCCCACACAAACGCGCGCGCGTGCACCCATAAGCACAGCTTAAATATAATGTTTGCTGACTTAATGCTTGGTTCATCCGCACACAGAACCGGACTGACCACTTTTAAATTACAGTGTGTTCTGGTAAAAGCGGATTTGCACGGCTATGCCCCGAACGTGTCAGCCTTAGAAAAACACGGAAGTATCCCGACCAGTGTCACTTGAGATTAATTGTTAATGTTCGTGAACCACGCCCCATTTTATAGGAAAACACAAAGTTAGCCTCACAAGTCATCAAGAGGTCATTTTACCTGAACACGTTTAGCATTTCCAGATTGACCACATCGTATTTTATAAAAAATAAAAAATAAACTAGAAAAAAATAGAAAGAAAGAAAAAAAAATCATGTGCTTCTGAGTCACTAGTCCAACCCACGAAAACTAAAACATTCCCAACACAAAGATAAGGTACACTTGACTGCCTATGACCTAACTATGGCTCTGGACAAGCAAAGAGATGACGAAAACATCTATTAATGGAAGCAAACAGTGGGATTACCAACACAAAAACAACCATTACTCATCAAAATCACAACCATAAACATTATAAGTAAGGGGTTAGGCTTGCATGTAAAAGACAAGAAAACATGAGCATCCATGTAAGTTACAAAGTAAAATAAATTAATCTTTTGAGTAAGTTTTAATTTTTTTATCAAGTATTATTCTGTCCAACAATTCTATATTTCAATTGACTAAATTCAGTTTTTCATACAAATTAAAAATCTATAGTTAGATTTCTAAAACAGGTGACTGCTCTTTTCAAGTACAGAATAAAATCTATATACTTCCTTTCTTACTTAGTTTACAAGAAAAAGTTATCCAATTTGGCTTTTCCCACAGTTTTCACTTCCTTAACACTAGCCTGACATCATGCTGCAATACTGGTCAATAAGATTCCGCTCTCGAAAACAATCACAGACGTATGTCATCCTCATTTTTTCCTCTCATATTGGAAACCACTTCCAACTTCTTGAAGGTTTTAGTTAATATTTCTTGCTTAAAAAATCAGGTCACTCTGGCTTAAAAATTGATAAAGGAAAATGTACTGGATTTCTTTTTCCTGACACACGTGCAAGAAAACTTCCCCTAATGCTTATTTATAGAGAGAAGACTATCTTACGATGCTGAATAGCTTACTGATCATATGTGTTCTTTTTACCTGCAGTAATGGAAAATAACCATAAGCAAAGTTTTAAATAGACTTGTCATTATAGCAACTGTGGAAATTCCACCCTTACCAGTTTGTACACTTTAGGAACAGTAAGTGACTACTGGTTTTCTCAAACATCCACTTTAAGAAAGAGTTATGTATCAGTGACAGATGACTGTTCAAACATTTGAATTATAGGCAGCAGGGGACTCAAATGTTTCCTGCCGTCAGGGTCAATTTTACCATTCCAGCAGTTCCAGAATAGACTGTGCTGAATGATTAGATGGACATAAATGAAATAATAATCCATAAAACAGTAGAGAAAACATAGCCCTGTTTCAGGTGACCTGAACACTAAATAGTATGTGTTTTTCTATTATCAACTTTTTAAAACATCCCTCATCTTGAAGAATGAAACTGGAGCCAGTCTTTTTTCCCCTTTTTGATTGTTTGTGTAATTCTTAAACATAACTTAAAACTCCTAAATCTGCCTTTACATTGATGGTTGTGAAGTTATATATGTTTTCTTACAAGCATCAACCTCAAAACACATGAGGGTCAAGATGCTCCACATGAGTTAAGCAACAATACTTTACACTTTCAGCCACCTGTGAAAAGGCTTTAGCTGAGAAGAAGAAAAAAAACTCAAAAAAAGCAAATCAGGAAGTATCTTTCAAGTATGAACATGATATCTCATCTCAGGTAAAAAAAAAAAAAGTCTGCAGCAAAGCAGATAATACGCACAACCTAAATGTCAGCAGGACTGAGATGTGTTGCACTTTTGTTTTGCTGTCAGTTATATGTGGCTTCCATTGTGCAGTCAACTTTACATTATTAAGTTTGTGTATGAAAGTTGTACACACAAACCTGAAACCAATAACTCCCAAAATTAATATCATTATGACATTTTTTTTCTCCATTTTATGTCAAGCACAATTACAAAATCTTACCTCCTTTCGATGTCATTGCTTTTTCTTTAAAATTTAAAAATCAGTTCCTGCTAAGCAAACATTATTTGATTTCTGGTGAGTTTTTTCAAACCAACAGTCACTTAGAAAGATTTTTTTCATCAAGTATTGTCAGCGTCCTGGTTGTGACAAGATTAAAATCTTAGATTTTGTTCATGGAGTTCTTGTCTCTTTGTCCTCTTGGGAGATCCTTCTTTTCTAATAACGTCACACTGTAAAAACTGGAAAAAGCTCATCTGCTTTCCACCAATGGAAAGGTTTTGTCAAACCAACCTGGTGCAGAACAAGGTGCCACGATACTTGGAGGACATGAACAGTTCCTACAGTCACATATATTCTCTTTCTCATCTGTCTATTGTTGCTTTGAGTAAGTATTGGGTCACTGACACTCCTGGGATTGTGTAACTAGAGCAATACCAATCTTCCTATTTTATGTTCTGCCTACTTTCTGACTAACTTTATTTGATCTAATTGGTTTTAGTCTCTATTAGCAGAATCGGCACTAACTGTCCATTCAATGGAATATTTCAGATATCCTCATGTGGGGAAGTAATCTGTATTTACAACTGAAAAACATTTGCCCCATTATATTAAAAAAATGTTAGTAATATTTTTTGATCAATTGTTAATCTACTACAACAAAAAATTGTAAGGTTTTAACAGTTTGTCTGAGACTTGAAAAATTAAAACATGATCTGGACTTTTGGAGGTATGTCTGAGTTGAGGCCAAATGAAAGTTATCATGGCTCTGTGACAGAGGACTGTCTCTCAGCTGCCATAGGTCCCCCCTCCAGAACTGGAGGAGCAGTCTGTTTAAGGAGATGTCAGGGGATATTTGTACAGACAGCCCCCCTGTAATCCAGGTCTTGCAAAAGGAGTGGAAGATGAATGTATATATTACATCAAATGGCTGCAGTGCATACTATATTTGGGAATGTTATGCACATGTAGGAAAACAACGGTGGACATCAATGGTGTATAATCCCTATGGACAACAAAATATGTGACTTTGTTTTGACTTCGGACCTAGGTTTTTCTCTTGGTTTACTATGTCTGGTGTACGACAGCATAGATTTTGTCTGTAATAGATTTATCCTTAAAAAAATTGTGTCAACAGATATGTTTTTTCTTTTTTTTTCATAAAAATTAGCAGCATTTCCAAAAGGATTTCTTGGTGAGTTTATATATTGGACCATAAACTCCATCCTGTAGATTTCTAAACATGTCAGATGCAGATGGGAGAAAAAAAATAACTTAAGTTCAAATACAAACTTTGCCTGTCAAAGTTTTATCGGTGATAGGTGAAATAAAAAAAGAGACTTTACACAGGGATGCAGAATCCATTTTTGTGACACAAAAAACAAGCATAAAATTTCCATTTGTTATCTTTCAAGCAAAGCTGTTTTCGTATGAATTTCTTTTGCACAGTAAGCAGGGGAAGAGGAAGTCTTGAGCCTCTGTATCAAGATTAAATCAGCTTGCCATGACGTGTTGCTATAGCCTATTGGACGAACACGGTCTTACCCAACTTACATTTGCCACGATCAGGTCACGAAGCTTTGTGGATGCAGCCTCGCAATTCAGATGACAAGTACACTAAGACCACAAAGGACAAAAAATACAAAGAGGTACTTTAGTGCACGGTCTTATCTTTTAGGCTGTTGTCCCATTATGTTACTTGGCGTGCTCAGCTCTCCTTTATCAGTCAAGTTAATGATTAGAAGATTAAAACTGCAGGTCTACACTGTTACTGTCCTTTGGATCCAATTTTTGAATTGGTTTATTTTTATTTTGTTCCTATTTGCATGAACATTTACAACACACTGCATGCTGGAAGTGTAACCCATAACACAGTGGGTTTAAGCTGTAGGGAATGTATAGAAAATCTGGACAAAGGCGAAGGTGCAAAGGTGAGCTTCAAAAAAATGTGACATGATGGGTGAAAGTATGTGGGGAGAATGGATCCACTTTAAATAGACGGATCCTGCTTTTTAGGGTTTGTATTAAATAAAGTGTACATACCTGACTATTAAAAAAACACAAGTGAAGATAAAATACACGAGTAGCCCAGAGGAGTCCAACACAGACAGGATATATTTTTATCCAGCAGCATACATCAAGAAAAATGCCATAATAAAATATCACAATCATATATTCTTTTATATGTGGATAATACTGTAAAGTAACAGAAACATGTAAGAAAAAAACAAATCACGTCTGTCCATACAGTACTGTGATAACGAAAAGAATCAAAGATACAGTTGAATTTCAGGCACAATCATAATAATTGCAAATTGCACAACATTCAATAAAAATAATAAATTGGCACTTAAGATCAGCATGTCAAAAAATATGTATATAAGATAACCATTAAAATACATTTCTAAAAGTGATTGGCATGCTGGGAGAAATTTTACAGTTTCAATTTAAAAGACATTGAGTAAAATTACACAAAAAGTATAAAGTTCACTTACAATCATGAACAGAAAAATTCACTACTTGGAGTTTTGTGTAACACAATTTTATACAAATAAATCATTTTTATATATGACTTCATTATCTGTTGTGTATACTTCACAATTTATAATTTGAAACACAGATATCTGTCAAAATGGGGCAAAAAATGTCCCCTATAAAATATAAGGATCATAATGTTTCAAACACTTCTGCAAAGAAAACTGTTATTGGGTCTTGGAAAAAAAAGTTTATTTAAGAATAAAAAAAAAAAGATTTGTATTTGTGTGCTGGGATTAAATAATCCTTTCTTGATCAAATCCCCTTGCAAATGGTTGAAAACATCAAAACAGGCAATAGAAAATGACAGTAGAAATGCACACTGCTACCTAATTAAAAACCAAAACCAAAGTCATTGTCATAGATACCAGATTCCTGTAGTGTTTGAGTTTGTTGTTTTAGAAAGTATGTTTACATCATATTTGTAAACTAAAACTTTATTTGAAATAATTTTCTGAAAAATCCTGTTTAGTTAAACACAACAAAGCTGAATATGTTTCTGTTAAAATGAGAAATCTTTTTAAAAAGGTAAAAACTAAGTAGAAATGACAACATTAAAAGTCTTCTTAGATTTTCAAAATTTTAAATGTATTTAAGTTTAAGCTGCTCTGGGAAAGGGAAGGCCTTGGTGAATGTTCATGTTTGAGGATTTTTATCCAGTTCATCACCATAGATGTTGAAATCCTCCTGGTTTGGCTTTACTTGGTTCCTTTTTTTCACCCACAAGGTGGCAGCCTCTATACAAAAAGTCATTTGGTGGTTTGTCTTTGAATCCCACTGAAAACCAGATATGATGCATCCTTTCTGATGGTCTGTTTTTAGGCGCAGCAGGTAGTTTTGTTGTGTTTCACAAAGTTCTAGCAGCCAATGGAAGAAGGGCTTCTGTTTAACTGAGCAGATGCTATAAAACAGTGGCTTCTTCAATGGCATTGACCCATCTGAAAAACACAAACATGACAGTTAAAGTCCAACCCAATCATCTTTTGATCTATTGTAAAAGCATTCTTAACTCTCTCAGGGCCAAATTAATTTTTAGCAACAAAAAAAATATATATCTAGGGAAAATTATCATATGGGTTGTAATAGGCAGTTAGCATTTAGCTGTTGCAATTCTGCAATGTCTGCCCTGAGAGAGTTAACTGGGATTATGTAATTTTAGCCAAAAAACAAACAAAAAAAAGCAAGTCATTTTCTAGGACATTCATTAGAAATTTGCCTCTGAATTATTGGCCAATCCTGTTGGAGTAAGCCTGCCTCCATTTTCTATCGTCCCTCTATTTATGCACTTCTCCTGGTTTTTAGCTCCCCCAACATAAGATTACTGGCAAGCAACATTGGTGCTATCCACCCATACAGATTTGAGCCAGATGCCAGCTTGGACAAGGAAAACAAAAACGCACATGAATCTAGTCGTCTACAAGTGGATGCATCACAGCGGAGTGAAGCAGGGAGCTAGTGGGCTGCCGATTGTAGCACATACATCACTACTACAAGATTTTTCCGGCAGTATGTTTTTCTTCTGCTCCTGATTCACAATGATTTGAATAAAGAAATACTCAGAAATGCAATTTAAAGCTTACTTTTCTTTATATATGTCCTGCATCATGAGAAAAATGCCACAATAACTCATTAAAAACAACAAAAACATAATTTTCATTGGAGTGGGTCTTTAACTGACTCAAACAGTCAGTTTAAAATTATAATACAATGATATTATAAACCCAAAAACTTTAACTGTTTTTTTTTTTCCAAATTTCCCATTTTTTAAGGATATTACCAGGTCTGGAAAAGCACACACACTTAAAGAAGACGTATAAAAATAGACAAAAACCCAAAGTGCTCACTACCCATTTACCAATTCAACCAATTTGTTGTTGTAAACTGTAAAACTAAAGAGATACTTAAGGCTGGGGACTTATTGATGCAAATTCAGACATTAAACTAAACTGATGACCTTTATAATTTAACCAGTTTTCTTTTTTCTGCCACCAACACGAAAAATGCAGCAAGCATTGTGTGTTGATCAAACTAACTAAGCAATTTTCAAGCAATTGGAGAGCAATAACCACCACTGATGTGCGATGAATAAAAATAAGCAATACATCAGTAAATATATCTGATCACAGATGTTAGATTGTCTTTTAGAGATAAAATTGATGTCACAAAAATAATTTGGACTCCACTGTTCTTTCAAAATCTTAATCAAAAGAACAAAAAAAATAATTTCAGATAAAAGGTAATCAAAATATTGAGGTAAATATTGGAAAATCTGTTGAGCTGTTTATTTTAAGACATAATTGCATAAGAACACAACCCCTGCTGGTGTATATAATGTCACCTCCCCAAAGAGGACAAATAACCATCATCCTGTTGATAAGGTGCCTCCAAAGTAAAGCTGCCAAAGCTACAGTTTGATTTCCAATCAGGAAAATACTCTGTTTACTTGAAAGTCTTTAGGCTCTTTTACAAAAATAAAAGCTTTCCTACTGATCTGACGCTGCTGACCTGCGTGCAGTGTGTTGATCATCAGCTTTGAACGTGTAGTAGAGGGTTTTCTTGTGGTACAAATGAAACACGCTGCTACTGCTTCCTTCTTCCTCAGGGCCCTCGGTCAACTTCACAGTGAAGCCCTGCAGAGGCAAACTTTCTGAAGCCACTTTATCCTAAAGAGAAAAAAAAGAATGAAATGTCAAACTTTGCAGAAAGTAATGGCGTCTGCGCTGCTGTTGGGGCCTTTGAGGGAACTGTGATAACTTTTAAGCTTCAAAGAGTTTAAATTGCACACTTGTAAAAAGAAAGGAAAAGAGAGAGCACAGAGAATCCCTTTATTAGTTGTTCATCTTCTGCTGATGAAATTGAGAAAAGACTGAAATGTGCAGTTTAAGGAGCTAACACAAGCTGGCCAGACATGGAGAGGGATGGATGAAGGCTGCAACACAACACCTCTGCTTAAATCATGGTGAAATAAATGAGTGTGTGTGTTTTTGGGGCCGGTGCGGGAGACTCTGTGCCCCCTCACCTCGCGGGCTGTGAAGGTGTAGAGCACCTTATCTTTGAGGAGGAACCACAGCCTCTTCCACTTTCGTTTGCTCTTCTTTCGCCGCTGCAAGCTCCCACTCATGGTGGAGCCCTCCACGCCGAGTGAAACCTGATGACACATGGAGAACATCAGACAAACAGGAAGTCATACAGAAAGGAACATGAATGTCAAAAACCTACAATAAAGTAACTTTTTGAGAATGTTGTCGGTTTGCAACACCAAAGGTCCACTATTTTACATTATCACGGTTAGCTTCATTAATGCAGACATGTTCTCCGCTTGCCTACAACAAACAGAGAACCCTAAAGGTCAAGTAGAGAAACTCAAAGACAAAACAATCCACCTGACTGAGGTTGGAGGTACTTTTTCTTAACTTCCACAGGCTGGGGGGCTGCAGGCTCTGAAAGACAGTCGAGAGGGGCCGACTGACCCGATGACTTCGGAGGCTGGAGTTATCACAAGCTGCTGGAACGCTGCCACCTGCAAGTGTGAATGTAACTGTTAACTTACCAGTTAATTAGGTGGAACACGTTTTTTTTTTTTTTTTTTTTTTTTTTTCAATGGCGTGCACGCATATGGACATCTCTTTATGTGCAAAACTCAAATGTACCTTTTTTCTCCAGTTCAGCAAAACAGAGGTTACACACTTTTGCCATCCTATCTTTGAGATACTTCAGAGGGTATCTGTGTCTTGAGCACGCTCGGCATACCACCTGAATAAACAGTTGCAAGACAGTACATTCACATCCAAATATGATCCAACACAAAAATCAAGAACGAGAGACCGAGAAGTGGCATGTCTCTGACCTTTCCGCAGGCGTTACAGTGGTGTCGTCTGAGTGTGAGGCTGAAATCAGTAGTGCAGTTCATGCACATCATCACTTGTGAAACTGGAACCAGGACGGGTGCAGTTTCCCCAAGGGCCATCCACAGTTTCTCACGGGCCTGTTGGGACAATTTTGTTTGTTCTTAACAGTCATTCATCTTCAAAATTCACTTTTCCTGTGCAGGAAACAGAGGTTAATGGACCTTATCCTAGTTACATGAGGGTAAAAGTGGACAGACATGCACCCCATATGGTCATGCATGGGCAATAAAACTATGGAAAATGTTTTTGGACAATGGGAGGAAATCGGAAAACGCAGAACAACTCCAGCCACACAAACCACCAGATTACAATGCAGCTCTCATATATCATTAAATATTTAAATATGATTCTTTTACTAAATAGATATATTTATAGTGAAGGTGCCATAGTAAAAAGCAAAAGCAGAGTATCAGTTAGATTAGTCTAATTATGGCTTTAAAAAAAAGGTTAAATCAAATTCTATTCATGTAATTGCTTAGAACCAAGATGCATTAATAAGCAACATTTATTACACGTATTTTTGTTGCAACAACTGAATTTTAAAAAATATATATTTTGGTTCATAATTACAGTTAATTCATGTCACAATGAACAAAAAAAAAAAAATTTAGCATCATCAACAAACTTTTCAAAACTTTGTAAAAAAAGCGGACAAAGTTTCTCTGACGGTCACACCAGACTTTCTCTTACCTCACTGCAAGGGCCGCCAAACGTGCAGAGGCCTGCAGCGTGGTCTGCTATTGCTCGGCTCAGTGTGTGGAACCAGTCTTCTCGTTCTCCAACCGAACTAAACAGAAATTTTACTTTTGCTTTTAAAACAACCACATTTGTGATTTGAGAAAAGACAAAAGAATGCTCTTGTTTTAGACAGTATTTATGATCCCAACTTGTCATGTGGACGTATGGTTCGGGGTCCCCAACCTCCAGACCTCGAACCGGTATCGGTCCTAGGGCCACTTACTACTAGGCCACAGACAGAGAAAAAATGTATACGGTAATTAGGGGGCCCCAATCCTCAAGACGTGGACCACCGGTGCCCTAACCCAGGTACTTTGTCCTGAGGGTTTTAATGAGAACAGCCAGCACATCAAAAAACAACTAGTTGGGGACACTCAAAATGTCCAAAAGTGATGTGTAGGGGGCCCGAACCACACATCCATACATGATGACTTGGGAGTGAGAATGCGTAGTATGATCACATGATAGTTAGGTTGCTCACCTTGCAGAGAGGGTGATGGTGATGTCAGACACTTCAATCCTAAGACAGTTGAGCACATTTTCCAGCGCAGGTTTGCTCACCTTTGTGTCAATAAGAAACACAGAGCAGTTAGAAAAACTATGTGAATTTGTCTTAATCAATATAAACATTCCTCTACCTTCATTCCTGATAAAGGCAGGGTGTTCTTAAGTCTGTATTTGCCATCTTGCTGAGGGTAGGTGTACAACATCATGTCATTCATCTAGGAAAACAGAAGACATGTTTTAATCAGGATTTCATCAGAACACCAAATATTGTAATGGTATCAAGTTAATGGAAAGTCAGTACTTAATTCCTGTTATTTGCAGTACCTACTACTAACACAGAGTGGCAGTGTTGGCTAAGAAAGGCCATAAATACAGACAACAATGGTAACACTAAATGAAGTTTTTTTTTTTTTTCCCAGAGAATTCTGTGAATTCTGGCAGCACTTATTTTCCATTTATGCACACAACAAAAAATTAATCAGTACAGTAAAAAAGTGTTTATTTGCATGAGAGAGTAAAAGTATTCCAATCCTCTGAACACATAGAGTCCATTGTGTTTTGAAAGGTATTTCATAACACAGACAAAAGGAATGACATCATTGGTCACACCTAATGTGTGCTCTAAACATCCGCTGGAACCATAAAAGCAGCATCCAGGAATTCTCCACCCTGCTCAGGACTCCAGACCCCCCCGCCTCCAACACACACACATTACTGACTTCTCAAGCTGAACCAACAACAAGGACTGGATGGGATCTGTCACCTTCACTGCAACAACATTGCAGTCACTGTAAACTGTTCTGAGGCTCAAGCCTCCGTGACAGAGACTAAACAAGGCGGACCAGCTCAGGCCCTGCCAGTGACCTCTTGGCTGCAGCCACTGTGTTTTGTCTGCTGCACCCTGAGCTGCTCATTTGCTTAAAAATTGCTGCCAAAGAAGCCCAGCTGAGTGCAGACATACCTAGAGAACAGATATCTACGCTGGTCGTTTGTGCAGAAGGCATTTAACTCTGTATAAAGTGGCCTCTGGCTCATCCTCTAAACCTTCATCACCTGCATTTTACAGTTGTCTAGGTCTGATTCTTTTAATGCCATTCCTCGCACATTCAGCCAGCTTTTATTTCTTCTCTGAACCCGGGCTTGTGACATGGTTACTGCATTTCTCTCCCGCTCAGGTGACTGATGGCTTTTCATCTTCTCTGTTTGGATTTTCTTTTCTTAATAGCCCATAAATAACACCTTTGACATTTTAGCTGTTTGCTGCAAAGGAGAAAATGGCTTTAAAGCTGTGGTGGTCAACCAGTTTAAACCAGAAACCTTTTTTGAGCATCCTTTAACCATAATCCCATTTCAGAAACTGATGCTGTTGGGCAAAATAAAAAGAGTGATAGATCCACAAAACAAATCTGTTATTTTCTACTTGGATCAACTGAGATGAAAAGAAACTAAAAAGTGGCTGGAGCTGCCACTGCGAATATAAAGCTTAGGCCTAACTCATAGCACAAGATAGCACTGATTGCACAAAGAACAATCGTGTGGGCTTCTCCATTTCACGTTATGTGTTTGTGTAACACCACCACCCCATCCTCCGCCACCTCCTCCCTGCATTCTACAGGGTGTCTGGTCTTCAATTTGCTGTCAGTCTCCTCCCAGTACACGGGAAGTCTGCATCCAGTGACCCGCACCAAACATCCTGAAGGGAAGTGAGGCCCTCGAAAACAAGTCCTGAGAGAGGAGGAGACCAGAGAGGAGAGGGAGGCCCCCTTGCTTGCAAGGGTGTGGTGCTCTGTTAAGGTCTGACAACCTTGGCCTCACCACCCCACCAAGCCCACCTACCTCCACCCAACATTCCTCAATATTTCAAGCCAGCTTTGTTTTCACTGTTACCTGAACATCAGGTACCTAACTCTGAACTTATAGGATAAGGACATTTTACCAGATGATATCAATCACAGTTTTACTGGACTACTGTTTGTTGTTTTAAAGTCAAGCAATAAATCTTTTAATAAAACCAGATTAACTTTATGTGTTGTGCATAGAAATTGATTTGATTACATTTTCCTTTTAGTCTGGATTGTTTTGTTCTTGCAATGAAGAATGTACAGTCACAGAACTGCATATCCTGTTCTTTTAATCAGTTTGATAAGAAACACTGTTGATTCATTTGACATTTTTGTTCGCATTTAAAGTTTGTTTTTTGTTCCTTGTAGATAAATTTCATTTTCTGAGAGTTTGCATATTTCAGATTTTAATTTGCTAACAAAAACATGTTTTCGTTTGGAATTAAAACAAGTCTAGACAGCTAATATCAATGCAGCATCTATCAAGTTGTATTTTTAAGATGCTACATTTTGCTCTGAACATAAGAGTTTCGAATTATATATTGATGCAATTGTGATCAGCAGTTTGTTGAATGGGAACAACCTAATCAATTTTAAAATGTACCACTTGTAAAAAGAAGAACAAAGTCATCTATTAATGACACAATTCAGTGTAGTTTTTTTTTTAATTCAGTAATTTATGTGGATGTTCTTATGTTCTTGTACTGCAAATTGCAATTAAATTTAACAAATAGAACACAAAAAAAGGCCAATAAAGTCTGCCATGGATGTGTTTAGACAGCACCAGGCTATAGGCAGCTGTCTCTTTATGCAAAGACGATCACCAGCTGGTAATAAACAACAGACAGATTGGTTTGACTGTTCTTATCATGTTTTCTGTAAATTACTAACAAATATTAACCTGTTCCAGGGTAGCAGTCCATCTGTGAGGACTCAGATTTAAAAGAAGAGCTTCATAAATTGGAGAAGTAGTCTAAAATTCTTCTTTAAAGACTCCACACGGATACAATGGAAATGCTTTTCAACAAAGAAACATCCATAGAACAGTAATTTATGTGACACTTAGTTTCAGTGAAATAAATAGTTTGACACATTGGTCTGGTTTTGGTTACAACTTTTGCTGTATGATAATGTTTTTTTTTTGTTGTTTTTTTTACCAGAAAGAGGTGTCGTGGCTGCCTGCTCTTCCTGGAAACCTTCATGAGAGTCCCCTCTTTGACAAATATCTGCCAAGAGAAGAACAATATTTTAAGACCAAGTCATTCTAGCATTGGACCTAGTTCTCATTTAACAGACAGAAATGCTCACTCTTCCAGGTTTCAGAAGATCCCTTTTTCCTTTCACGCTGTACTCGATGTGGACCAGACGCAACAAGTTCTCCTATGGGGAAAAGATGGAGAAGGATTATCTAATGATGGGAAGATGGAGTGTATTAAACAATCCCTGTATGGTCATGAATGAAAATGTAGGGGTGGGAACGGATGCAATCCTGAAATGTGAACGGGAATAGATAGTATGACTGGTTTTTCCATTGTCTATCAGCTTGTATGAGGAGAACTGCATGACCACAGAAGACAAAATGTGTGATAAGGTGGGAGCTGTAAATAAAGTCGAGTTTATTGGTAACAGTGAGGGGAGTGTTTGTGAACTATCTCCATAAACTTTCTATTTCAGTGGGAGTTAAAGTCCACTCACACACTGTTCCCTTTGTAATGATACACCTGGCACTTTTTGATGACATCATCTTTTTGGAGGGGTTTATCGGCAAACAGACAAAGACCTCCCTTTCATTCTGACAAGTTGTTCAGAGGAGGATGTGTAACTTCTTCATGCTCAAAATGAGCTCTTTCATGCAGGGAAAAACAACCGCAAAGCCAAGCAATGAATGTGTCAATGTGAATGCAAACACATGGGGTGCCCCCAGCCTTTAGAAACTCACCCCCTGTTTGAGGTTGTCATTGGCCTGATCTGCCACCTCGGACACGATCACCAAGGCAGCTGCAGCACACAGGAGAGAATGAGACAGAGCACAGGAGTCAGTACGGTACTGGTTATGAGACAAGAACTGGACCACGAGTCATGTTGAGCTTCTACATTAAAGCATGCAAAAATATATTGATGCATATTCAATGATATTTACCTTGAGTGTCAGTGTATTCCTTTGAATCAGGGGAAAGATTATTTAGGTAGTCTGTAAGGAACAAAACAAAGACGTGAAACAGATCATTTTTATATAAATCTGTAGTCATTTCATGGTTGTGACATAGCACATCCTTGCACATTAAATCCCAGATGAGTTTAAAGCTTCCTTAACAGAAATGTTGGTTTGTATTTTTAGGGTAGAAAGAACTGTTCTTATTAAGCAAATTACTTTAAGCAAATGAAGAATCAAACCCTGCAGGAAAAAAAAAACAGAAAATTTGAGTTTTCTCTATGATAATGTATAATCAAAGATTGAAAATAAATAAGAATTAATATCATGACGACATATCTACAATGCATAAAAATGGAAGTGTAAGAAAGATTTAAATTACTTGCAGCATAAAATTCAAATTAAAACCACAATTCTCAAGCATGGGCCATACATTTGAGGTTACATGTATCTTACCTGTAAGAAGCATTCGATACTGAAGTACTCTCACGATGACCTGTAGCAGCTGGTGTTTTAGTGGGACTTCACTTTCTTCTGCACCTCTCGTCTGCACCCAGATAAAACACAAATAGTCATTTTTTTAAATAGCACTTCTTTTGGGAATCAAGCAATTAATGTTCTTATAATTTGTTGTTAGATGAAAATATGTTTAAAGCAACTTGTTTGTTTAACCTGTAGCTATTTTTTATGTATTTTTAAAAATAATTTATAAAATATGAAGTCTGATGGAAGACTGTTGTGGGGTCATGGGGGTTCTTAACATTTAGAGATGAGGAGGATTGGGTTTTCAAGGAAGAGAAAATATGTGTAAATTGATTCTTGTATGTTTTTAGTAAAAAAAAAAACAAAATTAGATAAAAAATATGAAGTAAATGGCATTTTGCTAGGAAGAAAAGTCTCTGTGTGACTTAATTTTACTCTGTCAACACTTTGAATCCAGGGTGACCGCTTTGATTAACTGCCGTAGACCAAGGTCAAAAGTGATCTGGCTCTTTCCATGTGTCAGGGTGACCTCCATGCAAACAAAAAAGCCTACTACAACTCCCATTCTTCTACTCTGTCCAGTTTTTTTCAGGTGAAAGGAAGACAGACAGTGACACTATTAAAGAGAGCTTTAGAAAAATCAATCAGGATCTAATTGCCTCTGACAGGTATTTATGCCCCGAGCGGCAGAGGAGCCATGGGGGTCACACACAATCACACACAGTCTTCTCTAATCCAATGAAGTGCTATCCTTCATTAGATAGGCACAGATAGCGCCTTGCGGGGAGCTGCGTGTTTATCTTATTTACACTGTACACACACAAGGGAAATGTGTCAAATTGCACAAGTTCAGACTCACACAGAGTCTAAACCTGTGACAAGGTTATAAATGTGACTTTGAAAAACTAATATTATCTTAAACTCAACATCATAAAGAGAGGCTTCTTCTGAGGAAAATTCCTGTCTTTTTTTTTGTAAGATTCTATTTTTCTCCTTTTTTCACCTTCCTAACCTCACCTGACCCCTGTGTAAAACACTAATTACAAAAACAACCACTTTCCAATTACGAACCTCAATTTCTTTTCAGAATACACGCCTTCAACGAGTGTCACTTGTGGGTTGTGATCTAATTGACACTTTATCAGAAGAAGCGGTTTTCCAGAAATGCTAACAAGAGTGTGCTTTTGCTTGAGCGAGTGAGACAAACAGGGGAGGAGTAGGAGATGTCTCGTGCTGGGAGATAAACTCATGCACGCACATGAATGGACAACAAACACACTGTTGTGGCCAGCGGATTTGTTGTCTTTGCACACATCCTCCGCTCACACACGCCTGCACAAAACTGATCTAATTGGGGAGTTGTAAAGGAGGCTGCTTCCCTAATTAGCTTCTGCCTGCCTCATTGCCCAGCTGCCTTTACAAGGAATTCACTCCAACACTTTCTTCCTCATATCGCTCTCTGTCCACCTGCTGCCCACCCTCCTGCTCTCCTCCTGGACTGCTTGAACGGGGCTTTAGGGGAACTCAGGCGATGACATGAATATAAATCAAATGTGAATCGCTTTGCAAAGAGTTCTACTGTAGTAAACCACCGTTTCACAGGACACACACGTTTCATCAAGTGAAAGAGCACTTGCTTTTAACTTAAAGGTTTAAAGACCTACACATATATTTTTTCCTAAAACTTAAATACCTTCAATAAAAAAAACCCTAGAAATAAGTCAAAATTTCCCCAAATTGAAAAATTGTCTTTAGATAAGCAAAAATTGGGGACAGAAATTTAATTTTACCATAGGAATTCTTATTTCAAGAAAAAAATGTAGTCACTAAGACATGTTTTCTCAAGCTAAAAATATTTTGCTATTGAAACACTTTTTTGATAAGATAATTTTTCTAGCAAGACAGAGAATAAGACATTTGCTCTTTAAAACAAAAGTATTTCAGAATTATATATCCGTTTTTGCAGGACTTACATAAACATTTACATATAATATATTAGATGGTATCATTATTGAGGAAAAAAAATGAAGCACAAGCAGTGCATGAAAAAAATTCAAGGGCTCCTCGTAATTTAATAGTGTGTAGAATTCCTTTTATTAGGAACAATCTGGGGTAATTACTTTATTTCTGCTGGATGCCATCAATCTCTAGCATCAGTGGGGTATTTTTGTCCCACTCTTCCTTACAAACTTGCTTCAGTTTAGTAAAGTTTGCAGTAAGTTATTTATGAGTATAAAGTCCCGCTCTGATCACCTTTTGATCTATTGTAAAAGCATTCCAAGTGGTTTTTCATTAAGAAGCCATTTTTAGGCAAAATTAAAAAGCCTGTGTCATTTTCTAGGACATAGTTTCTGCAGAGCAGCAGGAGTTTGTTAGAAATTTGCCTCTGCATTATGGGCGGGACTGTTAGCACGGAAAAAGCCCGCCCTGCTTCCCATTATCCATTTATTTACACTCTTTCCCACTAGCTTAAAGCCCCTCACACCCCCAAAATTAATGGTGCAACAACAATACCAGCTCTGACAAGGAAAACTGCACAAAAATCCAGAAGAACGTTTTAAAAACACCAAAAACACTCATTTTAATTAGTTGGTTGGTTCATTTCAGCCCTTTGATTCGGCTTTTTTGCATGGTTTTGTTTGCTCCTGAGATTCAGATCAACACACTGGTAGGTCACGCAGCATTTGCTGTCAGACTGATGGCCTCAAATTTGACAGAAATGCTTTGGCATATTTGTAGCGTTTGGTTTTCTCCAGATACGATGCTCTGAATCATTGCTGAACATCAGCCTTGTTTGTGCCTAAAGCCACTTTATAAGTCCTGTTTCTGTCATGTTGTTCTTTACATGCTAACTGAGGTTTGTAGAGCTACAGCTCCAGGGTATTTCACAGCTACTTTGACCACTACACTGCCTGACCTTGAAGTGAACTCGCTGAAAGCTCTGTTCCCGGGGAGACCAACAACTTTATTAAATGTTTTGCCCAACTGAATAATCTTACATTGTAGAATAACATAATCCAAACTGCATGGAAGTGAGTTCATGACCCCTCCCAGATTGAGCAAATACACAATTGCTTTTACAAGAACGCCTTTCCTCCCTTGGATTTGTGATTTGCTTCAGACAAACAAACTCCCCTTCAGAAAGATGGTTAAATAAGTTGATGAACAACTGAGTGGGACTGGTGATAGTTGGCTGATCTCTTTAAGAGGCAACACTGAGTTATTCCACACACTGGATCTAAATGTTGCTGTAAATTAATAAATATTAATAACTGTGATGTTTAAAGTCCTACTCCGATCATCTTTTGATCTAGTGTAAAAGCGTTCTTTTAATTATAATTATGCTGTTTTTAGCCGAAATAAAAAAGTCTGTATCCTTTCTAGATTGTGGAGATCTGCAGGAGTTTATTCGAAATTCACCTCGGAGTTCTGAGTAGGAATGTTGGCTTGGAGTAAGCCCGCCCCCTTCCCATCATCCATATGTGTGCATGCTCTCTCTAGCTTACAGCCCCTCATTACCCCAACCTAAACTTACCGGTGCAACAAAAATGACGAGCAATACTGGAGCTATCCAGCTGTGCAATTTGGAGCCAGATCCCAGTTCAGACGAGGAAAACAAAGACGTACATGGATCTAGTCGTCTACTAGTGCAGATTAGAGAGATTGATGCCTGCAGATTGTAGTTTGTACGTAACAGCTACAAGCTTTTTCAAACTGCATTTTGTTTGTCTGCTCTTGAATAAAGACATACTCAGAAATGCAATTTTGAACTGTATTTTCTTTATGTATGTCCGCTATATTTAGAAAAGCGCCACAAGAACATGTTAGAAACTCAACACGATTTTTATCAGAGTGGGTCTTTAATAGGATTTTTAAGCCCTGCCTGGTGCCTGATGACTTTTGAAAATGACTTGAGAAAACAAAACTGAAGGAGGGTACACTTGGTTATTCTCACTTGGTCCTGCCCTTGTGAACCAAAGAGAAAAAGAAACGTACACAAAAGAAACACACACACTATACACACATATAGTCCATGGTGGCCAGTGTTAATAAATGGTGCAGCAAACAACCAACTGGCTGTTGAGAGGAGGTTGTAATCCTGTAAGGGTCAAGTTCTGATCTGATCAGGGACCGCAGCTACTTCATCACTGTCATCACCACATCCACAATGAAATTACTACCACTTAAACTGCATGACTTTAGCCTGTACAAGCACAAGGTAAAGGGAACGAAAGAACACCATAAGGCTTAAAATAGACTATACATTTACAAACACACTGAAACAACTATAGTTGCGTGTAGGAGTCCTTACTTTAGCATTTGTGATCAGATCAATGAAAAGTGAACTGTGAGACCTTCATGAGAGTCTCTCCTTCAGGCCTCAAGTCTTACTCATGGTCACACACACCAGGTTACTATCAAAGCTGCGTTTACCCAGCAGGACATCCATCAAACTCACATAACACCCTGATGTGCAGAAGTAGGAAGGACAAGCCTGACTTAAAATACACTATATAGCATTTCGGGCTTTAGTCAGTATGCTCTTACACACAGTAGTAGCAAAAAACCACTTTATTATTGTTTAAAATATATTTATTAGTCAGTTTAGGAAATCGTTGGCACATTTTTGGCCATACTGATTCAAGATAGTAACAAGGTGTGGACTCGACATTTTTACAAGCCACTGCTTGATCAAACATCAAGTAGTAAGTCCCACCTTCAGTGGCTAATTGCTGGTTTATGAAAAGAGAAAAAAGGGGGATTATGTCTTGCAGCTAAAATTGAACCAGGTCCTAAGGAGCTAAATGCTTTCAAAGGTGGAAACGCGCTGAAGGGCAGCAAAGGCCGGCGCTCAAAGCGGAGCCAGGTTATTCAAGTGAAGCACAGCTGCTGCTGAATATTCATGAGCAGAGACACTTGTCTACCCGCTTTTTTAAGCCGAACTAGAAACGCCTGGAACCATTGTGTCAGCCGTTCAGTGAACTGATGCGTTTGCATGCATTGCATTGTGAAATAAGTGGCTTAATTTGGACACAATGTATGAAGGCAATGTCTGGTTCATAAGTCTGGCGACATTTAAATATGTTTGTTTTTTGATTGTCACTTCTGAACATAAACTCATTTTTTCACAAGTTTTTTACTTCCTTTTATCAGATTCCATGGGCAAATTTCTTTTGAAAAAGACAATATTGATTTAATACTCAGGAATGTAATTTATTTCCACCTGTGAAATCAATTTTTAATCTCCAGCAATTTTCAGTAAATAGGAGAACCACAGCATATGAAGTATTTGTTGTTTAGTAGGTAAAAAAATAGTAAACACAACAACAGAAAGGTCAGGTCTTTGAAGAGGAAAATCAAAAATCAAAAGAAACCAAAATATTCCAGTGGAAGCTGGTAGGAATATAAGCAAGTGGGTACAAAGGGAAATATCAGGGTCAATATCTGCTCTGAAAACACCCAGCAAGCAAAAACTTTTCCTGAAAAAGTTTAGAACCTGAGATCTGAATGTGTGACTGCAAAAATACTTCCTCTTTCAAAACCTCTTTTCAGCAGATTTTTTAAAGGGTATCTTGAACTCTCACTTACTTGGCACAGTGAAATACAACACAATCCAACGTCCAAAATGATGACAACATAGTGCCTTTGACATGTCACATTCTTGTCTGTCAGTCTGTTATTTTACCTCAAATTTCTTGACGATGCCGGCAAAAGCAGGGTTGTTCCTGCAGCTCTGCTTCAGTAGTGACATGCTGCGATCGTACTGGCAGATGTAAGTGTCAAACACCCCGAAATCATCCTGACGGGACAAGATCGCCTCCACCATCTTCTGGCTTTCTTCCCTTTAGAGTGAAATGACAAGTAGGTCATCAACACCATAAAGCATCATTGAGTTGACTATTTATTTAGGTAGTTAACTGGAGTAATTCAAATATTTCTGAATATTGTCTAATGCTAACACAGAGAAGTACAATGAGGAAAAAGACTATTTCAAGATGTTAGAGGTAGATAACATAGAATAACATTAGACATTTCCTCAATTTAAAAAGTACATTTCATGTCAAACATAATTCAAAAAAATAGTCAAAGATGCAAACATGTAACATGTCTCTTCATATATAATTTTTCAATGAAAGAGTTAAGCTATGTGGTCTGTATTATGCCTTCAGAAATCATAGGAAATGTACATATCAGTATGTTATTGTAAGATTAATATTACTAATGCAATGTTTAATTGTCAACATTAAAATAATCTCCTTTCAAATAACTTCTATAATTTTAACTGCATTTGGTTTTGTTAGTTCCTATATAAAACAAAACTGGAGAAATTTTAATAATTTCTTTTTGTTTGTTGCTCAGGGCCGTAACACCGAATAAAAAAAAAATAGCTTTAAATGCTTTATTTATTTACTTTTTCTTTTTGCTTTGCCAAAAAATATTTTATTTATTTATTTTATTTTTGACTGAAAATGCATGACAGAAAGAGATGAATAAAAAAGAAAAAAAAATCTTAAAATATTTGTTACACATATTTAATTAAATATTCAAAGACATCTCTGTTTATTGGTGAGCTTTTCACTTCAAAAATAGACAAAAATTGAAAAATTCTAAGAGGTGGAGTTTATATAACCAGCAGATTATGAACCTATATCTCATCTAAATTTCAAATTTTGTGAAGATATTGATCTGTTATGCTCTAAAACAAATACAAATCCCATGGTTTGCCTCACCACTGCATAATTCGTTCCTCCATGTCGGCTAAGATGCTACAGTGGAGGCTGTAAACTTGTGGGAGCACGTTCAGTATCTCCCCCAACCTTTGCTCCTCCAGCACTGGCTCCCCCTCCGCATTCACCGCCTCGGCCACTGCTGACCTGAAATCCTATAGAAGAAAGGGCACATGAGAGTTTTTTTTAAAGCAAAACAAAGGTATGAGGCAGAAAGGCTGAACTAGGAATAAAGGAAGCAGTGAGGATGGAAGTGAGGGAGGGTGGGAGGACAGGAGAAACGAAAGGCACAGTGGAATGAGCACTGAAGAGAAAAACTGGAAGGAAGGTCAGATCCTCCTAAACATCCTTCCTGTTCCCCTCCCCTTGTATCATTTCAGAACTTTGGGCTCTCTCCAGGCTTTCAGGAAAGAAAGCCTCGCTTTGCACAAGAGCTGCACACCAGGTGTTGCTGCCTAATGACCTTTCTCAATGACACTTTGCCGGTTTCCTTACAAACCCTTGTTTCTCTTTCTCCAGCAATCAAAATAGATATTTAACACACATGAAGTCAACTTTACATCTCTATAAATGCACATAAAAACATGCAATATGCTTTAATAGCTGCAATGTTGAAGACTAAACCTATTAAAATGAAAAAGTTATGCAACTAAAGAGCTGAGAGTGAAGGAGAGGCCATTAATCTTCTTGGCAATTAGACTTTGACTAAATTAAATGAGGTTATTTACAAGGAGACATCATCATCCAATGTTTTCTGTAAGTCAAGATTCGCTATAAAATGACATATTTTGGTTAGACTTATGGCTGCATATCACAAAATGCCAGCGTGCGGCAACCAAAATGCAAGTTTTTCTTCAAATTTGACATATCGTCCGTGTGGCGACATTTGGAATCGGGAGGCAGAAGCAGCATTTTTACAATTTTTTTTAGTTCCAGACAAAATATGGGCATACAAAATGGAGATATCTGCGTCAGCGCTGGGTCAATCAGGTACAAGGCATCTTTCATCACATTTGCTGCTGCAAAGAGCAACAACCACTGTTGATATTGACTGCCAACCCAGCCAGCAAGGTCAAGTAGGCCCCATATGGTTTAAAAGTGGGCAGAATATGTGGGCCCCACCTGTGTTTGCTCACATTGGCTCAGCTGGCCTGGGACCGACAGCCTGGGCAGCACCACTCGCTTGCTCTGTTGGACCCTGAGTAACAGAACTCGCTACACTGTTCACCAGGCGACTGGCTTAGTGATCCAGCCCACTGAGTGCCCACTTAAGCCAGTGTGGGCAAACACAGGTGGGGTCACCACAAAAACTGCTGACAAACCAATTTGGGGCCCACTTTTAAGGAGCTTTGTGATCTTTTAACCTCTTCAGACCTGCTCACATGCGTGGACATCACATTCCGGGCTATATTACCACATTTGTTAATTCTGCTTAACTGGGGCACTGTGACTATGCATTTAGAGCAGTGTCACACTTAATCGCACTATGGGCCAAAATCCAAAACACACCTTAGGTCATGGGCCGAACAGGATAAACATTTATTGAACACTAAAACTAACTTTTTAAAACTTTAAAACCATAACTTTTTTAACATAATTATGAACTAGATATATAGCATTACCTGCGACAATGCTTAACTTTAAAAATATCCTAAAAAACTGGAAAAAGGCCTAAAATAGCCAAAACAGATGGTGTGTAAATACGAGCCTAACTTCAAAACAGCCTAAAAAAACGTAAAAAGAAAATCCTATATTAGCCAAAATAACTAGCATGTCACTAAAATAATAGCTAAACTCCAAAATATCGTAAAAAATCTTAGTAAATGCCAAAATAGTCCAAAAAGCTAGCAGAATGTCAATTTTTTAAAACTTTACAGCCGTAACTTTTTAACATAAATATGAATAATAAAAAGGCAGAAATAATATTCCAGAATAAATAAACCTTAAATAACTTTCAATATTTTAGCTGAAATATTAGCTTGGGTCTTAAGAGCTTATTATTTATTATCTCACTACCTTCTTTTCTTCAATTACAGCAAGTTAAAATGCAACATTAAGGACTTGATTAGGGAGGAACTTGTGCTCAACAGAACAAGTTTAAAGCAAAACCGTCTCGTCTTTGTGAGGTGTTATAGGCAAAGTCATTTAGAAGAGGAGCACGGCCCCCCCTTCCTTTTTGGAGACAGAGTCTGGAAATTCTTTGTATTCTTGTTATTCCTTATCAAACAATGGAACAATAGCTCATGTGTGCCTCACACTTAGCGCTGCTCCTTGTTTTTTTTCCCAGACTGTGTGTGTGTTTGTGTATATGTATACACGCTGTGCTGCCACAGTGTTTCCCAGCTGAATTACTCACTTTCATTATGACATCAGGCTGCATTCAAAAAGCAGCCCGCATGTCAAAGGATCACAGCTTAAAGTATGAGGAGCCCTATGCATTATGCAGCAGCGAGATGAAAAAAAAAAAACGTTCAGTGTCACCTTTAACGAGCGACAAAAAGACTCAATTATGCAGGTTCACTGAAGAGCGCTGCAAAGCAAGGTTATTCATTATCATTTAAAATGTCATTTTCTATACGCGGGTGATTTATGCTAAAATATATTTCACATATTTAATGTCAACATCTAATGATAACAAAACCACAGTGAACGCTGCTCTTAAAACTGCCGTCTTAATTACAATAATTTAATTCATGATGAGATTGCAAATGTTATTTTACATGATGAGGTCCTTTGGATTATAATTACATTACTTGATGTTTAGGAGCATGAAGTTGCACTAAAGAGCAGCTTTGCACTCACAGTTGGTTTTCATAAATTCTGTTTGTTGGGAGGAATTCAGGTTATATTCAAGGTTAGAAGGTACAGGCTGACTGATGGGCTACTTTGACAACACAGACCAGTTCTGGCAGCCATCACTTTAATAGCCACACCATGCTTGGAATTCACAGCCTATTTCAGTTTGAAAAGAAAAAAATAAAAGGTTAGAATTGTCTTTATTGTTGCAATCTGCAATCTGAAGGTCATTTTAGTCTGTAAACATCCATCTTTGTTCCCTGCACTGGTGTGAAGGGGTTCTGACCACCGGATGAGAATAGAAATTCAACACAGCCTTACATGAGCTATACTGTTGCACTAATGAGAGGAAAATTCTCCATTTGAAGGCCAGCTCTTGCATCACTCGTGCAAAATTTTTCATAAGTTACCAAATGAGAGAAAATGAAAACAAGTTTACGATCATCAATTACGCAAGGACAGCACATGGTGCTGGCACAGCGCGCCATCTTACAACTGACCACACCATAGTACAACATGACAACTTTGTCAAGGCCAGGAAGTCGATGTTGGCTGCAACAACACTGATAAACCTGCAACAAATGCTGCACAGGGGGAAAGGACAAGACGGAGACAGACACCAGGGAGCAGACACGCGGAATATGATACTATCAGTGGGTTCTCAAGACAGTTAAAAAGGCCAAAGAATCGCTTTCCTTACCTCCTGGATGTGCTTGAGAGCATTGACATGTCTGCAGAAACAAGAAGAGAGTTACAATCGATGCAAACTAAAAGAAAAAGAAGAAAAAAAGCCTCAGGGTCTGTTTGAGTTTGTTGGCAAATATGAATGAATCTTTCAACAGATTGCACAAATCACAGCAGATGATAACTTCTTATATTGATCACATTTATATTCAACACACAAATGTATCTACATGGATGAAGTGTGTACACACATTGATTTCCTGCACAACAATCTGTGCATAAAGAGGATAAAATCTAAGCAGCACTTCGGGGGAAAAGAGATTTGGGAGACGGATGCTCTGAAATTTCTTGGAAAACGTGAAAGATAGATTGTGCAGCAAGGTTTTCTGTTATTGAATAAATAAGTTAACATGATATGCGTTATTTGTACTTCTACATCTGCCTTTCATTCATCTCTACGGAAGGGCTGCATGATCTGACACAGGGTGAAATGTCAAGGTTCCTTCTGTTGGCTAAACAGTTCTTTCATTGCGATGAAACTTTGATTTGTATTTCATTTAACATGATGCCTATGCTTTTTCCCTTTGTGTTTTATTTTTTTTAATAATATCAAAATTATCTTTTGTTCTGACTTTAGGGAGTTGGCAACATATACTGATCCCCTGATCAATAGCTATGCCCGAATTCCTTCATTAATCCCTAACTACTAAAAATATATATATAGTGAGGGATTTTAAAAGAAATTCATCACCATACTCAACATTTTTGGTTTTCCAATTGCAAATATGATTTTTTAAAATCAATTAATGAATCCACTGTGTTCTGAAGATGAAAATTTGAATGTTTCTTAAATAACATAAATGAGAGTAATTATAACCTAAAAGGACATGGGGTTTTTAACATTAACAAATTCAGAACAAAAATGAAGAAGAAAAGTGTTTCTGTGCATGGTATCAGATTATGGAAAATTCATGAGAATTCAACAAAATAATCCAAATTTTAATTATTACATTTCAAAAAACTATAAGACAAAAAACAAAAAACAAATGCTCAGACAATATGATCTATAAGGATGTTGGAAACGGGTTATATTAAAAAGATGTTCTGAGGTATTTGATGCATTTTTTTTTGTTTGTTTTTGTTTGACAGCTTTTGTTGCTTTTACCATCCATTTGATGTATTTATGTTGCTATATAAAGGGATATATTTGGTTAAAATAATTTGATTGGTTTAGTTAAATAAGATAATAAGTTTTTTTCGTTTTTTCCCCTTTCATTTTCATCAAAGACTAGAATAGTATGCAATTATTGTTATGTTTTATGAAAATTAAATAAATAATTAAACAAAAAAAATACTATATAAATACAATTTTAACATAAAAAATAGTTTTAAACGCAATGCATTATGGTCAATTATGGTTTTTCACCATAACTTCAGGTAAATTTTTGGGGCACTAGATTTTAAAATTGTAGATTTTGAAAACTGGGTGAATTCCGACACAACCTCTATCTTTTACAAAAAAAAAAAAAAAAACACCTAGATTTCTGATTGGCTGGCAGGGCCTGATCCAGGTGATCAATTGTGAGTAGGCTATCTGGAAAAGAAGCAGAAAAGTAGGCCTCTGGGACTGGAGTTGTTTTTGTCTAAGGTTTTGGCGTGGTCTGTTGTTTAATTGCATATTGCTAAAACATGCTACAGATGTTCTGAGGATACATTTTACCTTTAAACAAAATCCAAGAATACAACACAGCCACAAAACTATCATAAATAATGAGGTGAGATGAGTGATAATGCTCTCAAAAGCTGTTGAGCGTGTGAACAACTGCAGGGCATTGGCTGCATGAGGTATCAAGGACGCTTGTCATGAAAACAATAAATGTGTCTCTTTGTGCTTTCTTTTTGAGGAAAACCTGTTAGTTCTGTTGAGCTAATTAAACTAACATATTCTGTTGTTTTTTTTTGAGAAAACAATTAAACATTTGTCAACTATATTTGCATTGAAGTTTTTATCATTTATGATTGCAGCTGTACGCCAATTCAATTATTCAAATGACGCCCAGTAAGACACCTACATGGCTGCACGTGCAGCAGGACACCTGGGTAATTGGCTGTCAGGAGTTCTGCATGCCGCTTGATGAATTGGCATCAAAGCAGGAAATATACAGCTGGAAGAAACAGCTGCACTGAGGTGCGAGAATCATAAACACGTTTGGACGGTGATGGTGTGATGTTGGCGTGAAGGAGAACAAAAATCGCATGGAAAAATCTGCAACAGCAGCAACTCACAGTCTCTCGCTGTCCACGAGCTCCTTGGCAATGTAGAACGCTCGAGACCGGCCATCAATCTGTTGGACGGGGAGGAGAACATTTGGAGATGAATACACACACTTAATGTTTAAAGCCTCTCTGTGGGCACTCACTCCTCTCACCCATTAATAGCAAATGCTTCACAGCAGCTAAAGAGACTGACAAAAAATTAATGGAGTTTTCTTTGAATTTGCGCTGTCAAAACAAGACAGATTATTTCATTACAGTGCGGAACAGACTCGCACGCACCTCAAACAGGAGTCTTTTACATTCAGATGCATTATTTATGACATACTGCGTGTGCAGCTGCCAAGTGATTTAGAGGCTAATCACTGGGTCTCAAAACATGAGAGCCAATCGACCGATCAGACACACGTGCCTTTATGAGGAGTTACTTTTTTCAGCGTGAAAAACCCTCATCAGTTATCACACACCTGACACTAGCAAATCTGCTCTCCTTCTTTTACCCATTTCCTGTGAGCTGCAGTCTCAACTGCACTTGGGAACCATTTAAGAGTTTAAACCCCATAATCCAGTTTTATAGGAGAGCCAAATGCCTGCCAGTCAAAAACACCTGATGATGCCCAAATTAGAGATGTAGAAAAATCTAAATAGTTCATTTCTATTAAATAGCCCTATTATCAGTTGTTGGGAATAAAAAAAGCAAAACAAAATACAGAACATTTTAACATTAGAGTTAAAAGGAAGTGACTCTCGTTTTCAACCAATCTTAAGTGATATTTGAACCCCAAGATGGCTATTGAGGCAAACATGCATCAAACTAATTTGGGTCTAAAATGACATTAATTTAGCTTCTACTAGGAAAAAAAGTTACGTTTTCTTTCATAGCTGGATATAAATTCATGTTTCAAGCAAATGTAAGACCCACTTCAACGAAAATCATCTTTTTTTGGTTTTAACATGTTCTTTTAGAATTTTTCTCATAGTAGAGGACCTACACAATGTTTGCAGTTTCACGTGTTGTGGATTTTTTTCAGTCACGACTCTTCTGGTTCGTCACAAAAACTCAAGACGCTTGTATGGAACTTTTGCGTCTAAAAGAAGTGCTGCTGAGGTGTATCTAAACACAGAAGAGGAGCGTCCCCTCCTCCCCCCATGCCCCTGCATGGAGAAAGGGCATCAGCTGACTCAGAAACAGCCAAGAAATATCCTGATGCCCTGAAGAAGATGACAGCGGAGAATAATTATCATCCGAAATAGGTGTTTATTATTTGATGAAGCGCGTGCTCCTGATTTTAGGCGCAGAGAGAGAGTGACCGTCTTCATCATCAGCATCACTTCCCATCACATCTTCTCCGCTGCGTGAACCCTATCCCGCTCATGCTTAGGTGTGCAAAACATGATGAGCGTTCAACACTCGTGCTGTAGTAAATTGTGATTCTGGCTCAAAACTGACCGACTGGGTTGATCCAATATTGCACATTGCTATTTTTCCGCTGCTAATGTTAGCTTGAGGCTATAACCTCACGTGTGAGTGCAGAAACATAATTTTCAGTGACAGTGAGGGGGAAGGGTTAGTGGTCGGGCGGCCCCACCCACTACCCAGAATTGTATTTCTAATGATCTACTGCCACCTACGCCAAAGAGTCTAGGGATAGGCTCCAACATCCCTGTGTCCCCAAAAAGGATTAAAAATGGATGGATAGGTGTACAAAGAAATCAAAGTCTGTCTTGTAAGTTCAAGCAGTTTGTGAAAATGGATCTTTAACGTTTTGTCGGGATAGTTCACTTTCTTTTTTTTAAGCACTTCTGGGATCTGTTTAGGTCTCAGGACTCCCAACAATCAGCTGGCCTCAGCTTTTGGGACTGCTCCAGCTACCTTTTGCTGTGTATCCCATCACTCACCTGTCTGTCAAAACCTTGTTCCAAGATCCCTTCTTCCTCCTCCGATGTCCGTCCGTGGTCGTCCTCCACAGACAGTCCAGCGGGGACAGTGTTCATTGGGAAAGGCTCAGTGTAGGCACTGTCAAGTAAGGAAAAAGCAATAAAATAACCCTAGAAGTGAAGCTGTGAGGCTTTATTACTTTGAGAACCATCTTCTCCCTTTTTGTATTTTGTTAAATTTCTAAACCTCTAAAATACTTTTGCTCTATGTTTTTCTCCATCCTGTCTTCCCCCTTTTTCTTTGTCGTCAAATCAAACGTACCAGTGCTTTCAAAGTAAATCATGTAACCTAATATAATAATGATAATGTCATGAGGGACACAAATACCCATCAGTGCATTCAACAGTGTAAATCCACTGAATTCTCCCGGGACACTCTGACAGCAAAGAACAAAACTCAGAGTCCCCTGTAAATTGATGTTTTCTTTTTCCTGTGTGTGTCTCGAAGCGTTTTGGTCATACGAGGAACTCTCTAAGGGTTCACAGTAATCCCTTCCTGATTTGTTTCTGCAGAGATGGAACAGTTGTGCTGACACAAAAGTAATCCTTTCATTTGGCGTCATACTGAGCTGGACATGCTGTGGGTCATTTCCCAGCTAATCCCCTCAAACGCAGGTCACACTAATGACCAATATGCTTTGACCTTTTGAGATACACTAGGGTTCATATAAATACATGTAGAGCTTTGTACTAATACAATACAACAATGGTAACACAAGGTAGACACCTTGATAGCAAAAGTGTAAAAATGTCAGCATGACATGGACATTATGTGTGAAAAGTTTCAACTCAGTAAAAAGATTTCATGTCATCCGAATTCTCAGAAGCATAGCAGTGACATCCATGTTTGTTAATCATTGAATTTGGAAGTCAAATGTCAGGAGGACTATGATAACAGAATCAACTCTTTGGAAATAGATTTGCTTTGCAGACAGTTTCCAGCATATTGTGTACTATAAACTTTGTATGTCAGACCTCTGATAACACTTTTTTTTTATTGTATTTTTTTTCATCAAACAAGATGCTAAACACTTTGACATTCTAGATAATGAAACAGTAAATGAGAGTGTGGCTAACATTAGGCTGGTTCTTTTGTCAATTTTGAGGAACTTACATTTTAATGCATATCTTATGCAACAAAAATGTACAGGGAAAAATGGGTTAATCCTTTAATCTATTTGTGGATAAAATAGTAGACATTTGTAATAAAAAACACACTCCTCTAAATCTATGACATAAAGATTTACCCAGTCCTTTGTATTCTCAAAGAATAAACAGTAGTGCACTAAAGGTTAACTGAGTTCTCCACTGGACTTCATTTCTGCTGAGAACTGCCCATACGTTGGGTTAACTACACGGTTCAAGCTCTCTCTGCCTCTCTCTCTCCCTCGCACACATCCACAGACACATCTTGGCCTCTGGGTGGGCTGGTGGAAGCACCTACCCCCCATTACTCACGACTGACCTCAGTGCAGACAGGTTAGTCCGGTCTCATCTCAGAGGAGACCTGGAGGAATACTTCTTCTCCTAACTAATTCTTCAGCTCTGATTTGCCAAACAATCAATCCTAAAACCAAAACCCAATCTCCGCCCAAGACTTTCACCCACATTTTATCATCTTTTACCACTACACAGCTATTACACAAGAAGAAATATAACAAAAGTTGATTTACAAAAGCAAAGTTGTTTGATCTGATAGTATTATACAGCAACCCACGGCTGTTCAGCTCCATTGCAAACTTAAATCTACTGTGTCAGATTGGAGGACACAACGACTCTCTAGAAAAAGAATGGAGTATTTTGTCACCCATCAGTGAATTTGATGATGCTTGTACTATGTAATGCAGTGAAGCTGAACACCAGGTATTAAAATAAATGTACGTTCAGGCCTTTACCAACTTGAAATAGTACTGTATTAGGAAATAGGAGAAACTAATGGGTTCATTAGCTTGCTAACTATAGAAGTTGGGACGCTAATGGGGGATTAAGACTCTTGGGAATTGTTTGCTGCCTTTATTGAGGATAATTATTTGTAGCCTGTGGCTGTTGTGCAGCTTCTATACATGGAAACAACTTAAATTGAGTATTAAGTACATTGTTGCAGACTGTGATCAAACTGATCAGCTTAGGTTAGTTATAAAAACGAACCTTTTATTCTGGATTTATGTGAACAGTTGCATTTTCTGCGTTTTGTGGGTTGCTTTCACCAATAGGGAAAGAAAGAAAAAAATAGCATTAAATACATTTACTTGTCGATTATTATTATTTTTTACAATAAAGAACATTACTCCCATTGTGCAGTGTGCGTTTACCCACTAAAGCTGCTGTGAACTCATTGTGTCAGCGCCAATGGTGTCATTTAGGTCAAGACATACCACAAATACTTACACAGTTAAACAGTAAAAGAAGAATTTAATATTCAACTGCCAGAATAATGCTTACTTATTATTTTTATGTTTAGTTGCTCATGTTTTAGACTAAAGAAGAAACACAAGACAGTTGTGTTGCTACTTATTTTGTCATTTGTTTCTCAATGAGCTTGATTCCTGTGCCCTTTTTTTGTCTAGAAAACATGGTTTTAGGCTGGTTAGTCTAATCTGTTTTATAATGTGTTTCATAAATACTTTTTTAAATTGTTTTTTACAAATGATTTTTGTCGCAATGCAAGTCACTGTTTAGCACATTTAATGTACAAAGACAATTGGGAGGGCTTTTGCATAAAAGATTAAAAGAGTATTTCTTTATTAAGATCCCAGTGAATCAGGAGCAGGCAAAACATGCTGTTGGAAAAAGCTTGCAGTTTCTGTACTAACTAAAATCAGCAAGCCACAAGCTCCTTGCTCTGCTCCATTCTGATGCATCCATTTGCAGACAGATCCATGTACGCCTTTGTTTCTCCCCGGGAGCTGCCATCTAGCTCAAAACTGCTTAAAACACCAAGCTAATGTTAGCTTGGTGTTTTAAGCTAGTGGGAGAGAGTGTAATCAAAGGGTTGATGGGAAATCAATGCAGGCTTACTATCCTGTCCATAACTCTGAGAAAGAAACTATGTCCAGAAAACAACACAAGTTTTTGGATTTTGGCTCAAAACGACACAAACATGGTGAAAAGACCATTGGAATGTGTTTACAATAGATTATAGGGTGATTGGAGTAGAACTTTAAACATGGCTTCATTTAACATTGGAAAAAGCCTCTGAGTTCAACTCTGATATCAGATGATGAGTTTTCAATTTCTGTATAGGGTATAAAATATTTAAAGGATACATTGTATGGTAGACACATATGAATGGAAATAAAAAATATCAAAAATGGAAATAAAAATGACCAGATGGGCCAGTTGGACAGGTGTCCCGCTTAGTCTACCCTGCCTTCACCTGGCAGTGACTGGGATAGGCTCCAGCAACTATGTGGCCCAGAAAGGATTCAAAAGATGGATGGATAATTCGATGAGAATTGAAGGGAGAGCAATAAGATCATGGTGGGAGGGATTGGAGTGGTTCATGGATGCAGGCTCACACATGCATCACAGATGTTGAACAACTATTGATCTAAATCCCAATAAGATGTTAACTTCCAAACTACAATTTCAACATTTAAACTGCTTTGAAGATGCATGTTTTATTTTTTATGAATGAACAGGTAGTATTGCAACAATATCATGTTATTTCTAAATAAGTGTGTAAATGGGGTTTACCATGCAGCTACAATTACAGATGGAAATGAAGAAAATTGGTATAAGTTCAGATTTTTGGCACTTTTCCTCACTTAGCTTTCTTACCCCCCCCCCAAAAATAGTAGATAAACATGTAAAATATAAACATTTTGCTCTTTACTTAATAGATAGTTGCTTCTTGGGGCATTTTGCATCCTGATGATTTACTTCTTCTAACTCATTGAGCGTTTACTACATGTATTTCATTTTTATTTTTTATTGATTGATTTTGCTGATTAGAAAAAAATATAATCAGGAAATGTAATTTACTGAGATTCAGCTAAATTGAATCCAAATGTATTCAACTTTGGGGGTTGGAAATACATGAAATCAGCATCAGATGAATTCTGTTTGATAGTTTTTAAATCCATCGTTTTATCTGATGCCATACATCAGTGGTAGTGGTACAGTTTTAGATGGAAACCATGGCAATATCTGCTTCTGCTTGCTCAGTTCTTTATTGATTCTTCTCACCCCACAATTTCATTTCTCCCTTATGTCTCATGTATTTCCCTTCCCTATACTTTTTTTGTCCTTCTGTTGCCTCCTTGCTTCATAATTATATGGCTGCAGTCTGTCATGTGTGTGTGCTTCAGCTTTAAAAGCCCTGTGCGAATGCATTCTGCAAGAGAAAACTTTGAGGGCACACTAGAGCACTTCATAGTAAATGATGCTTTACTAAAACAAAGAGAGGAACACTTCGTCATGAATGTTTTTTTACTTTCACTATGGAACTTTATTTATATTAAAAAAAAAAACAGTAAATTGCACAAGAAATGTTTAACTGTTTAAATCTTGGAGTTCAGAGGTAAAATGCAAGTTAGTTTCACCTCTTTTAATTTTATAAAAATATCTTTAAAACTTCAGGCGTGTCTGTTAAAGGAGTTTTTTGAGGTAATTCTGAAAGATAATGTAAGGTATTTTATAAAGAACAAATGGTAAAAGCTATTTACAAGATGTTTCTTTAATCAATTTTAGAAACATCGCATCCAGAGTTTTTACTTGAACTAAAATGTACCCCTTACGCTGAACAAATAAAAAATTAATCAGTAAAGGCAAAAATTAGTCAGAGGATGCTCAGGAAGCCTCAAAAGTGTATTCCCCCAAATGTGTGTGGAACTTTAGTTCTTGTTGCTGATCATATCTTCTATGGTCTCTGTGCTTTCTATTGGAGAAAAGCAACTTTATAGCAATGGGTTGAGTGAGAACATAGCAACTCAGTAATTCTGCACATCAAAATGTTGATTTTTTTTAAACAAAAGAGCTAAATGTGTGTTAAAGTCCCACTCCAATCGTCTTTTGATCTATTGTAAAAGCATTCCCAGTGGTCTTCTGATTATGATGATGGCATTTTTAGCCAAAATCAATAAACATTAGTCATTTTCTAGGACATAGTTTTTGCAGAGAGCAGCAGTAGTTCATTAGAAATCCGCCTCCTCTTTAAGCCCACCGCTACTTCCCATCATCCATCTGTTTACAATCTCTCCTACTAACTTACATCCCCTCACAACACCAACATAACATTACAGATGCAACAAAAATGGTGAGCAACTTCGGAGCTACTCAGCCATTTTGAGCCAGATGGCAGCTCAGATGAGGAAATCGAAGACGTACACGGATCTGGTCATCTACAAGGGGCTGCATTAGATTGGAGCAAAGGAAGTAGCTTCTACATCACAGCTACAAGCTTTTTCCAACTGAATGTTATCATCTGCTCCTGATTCACAACAATTTGAATAAAGAAGAACTCAGAAATGCAATTTGAAGCTTAATTTTCTCAGTACGTGAGCTCTATCATAACAACAATGTACATGGTAAAACACCAAAACACAATTTTCAGGAGATTAGATCTTAAAGCTAAATGTAAAAATAACTTTTTTTTGGAAGATGGTTTTGCCGAAAATTACTGTCAGCTGCTTGTTTGCAGTCTATCACCCTCAGATCAGATGACTGTTTACAGAGAGGGTCTGTACCCTGACACAGCAAACACCATTGTATTCTCAGAGCAGACATTACTGATAAACCGAGTTAACAAAGACAGTGATTTTGGCAGTTTGTCTTATTTGATTGCTTATGGTAAACTTCATTTTTTTTTTTTTTTTTTGTCTCCTTTTCCAAAACTCCAAACCTTCAACCATCATCCTGCATTTCCTGTAAACAGGCTGGAGAAGGTCTCATGAGCTGGATGCTTCCTCCTTGGGATGACCTGGCAGCGACCTCAAAGTGACTGGCACCAGACCAGGGCTGGCGAGCCAGTGACACACCCTATCCACCACCTCTCTGCCATGTACACCGCCCAGTACAACAATGCACCAGCAAGGGTTCCCTCATCACTTCTAACTACAACAAAAAAAAGAGGTGGAGAAAGTTTCAAAGCTTTATCAAGAAACTAGTCAAAATCTAGCATGTTTTCACAGCAGCTGATCTGCTATAATTGGAGCAGCTTAAAGCTAACAAAAAGACACAACAAAATCTTAAATCTTGAACTTTCTGCTGCATTATGGGTACTCCAGCAAAGCCTGCTTTCTCAGCAAAAAAAATATACATATATATATATATATATATATATATATATATATATATATATATATATATATATTTTAACCTAGCCTGTTCATATGCATAAAGCACAAACAAGCACCTTGAGTTGGGATAAATCATTAGTGCCCCCTTTTGTTTATTCATTAAACAAAATGGCAGGTTGTTAATGAACATGTCCTCTTGCTCAGTGTAAATGTTGGAGTTAATGCAGCATCTGAATGCTAGTATACATTAATCACAGAGGAAGAAACAGGGCAAGCTTGTGGGAAAGCAGCTTTGCAAATTCCCCTTAAAATGCATGCCCAGGACGTGAGGCATAGTCTGTTTGTGTGCACAGCTTTAGAGCCATTCAGTCGTTCTCACCACAAAAATCTACTTGGGCGGCTCTGCAGTCTTTGCTGTGGTGAATGTGTTCTCAATAAATCATCGGTCATCAGCATCCAGACAGCACAGAACGGTGGTGGTGTAAAGATTTGAAAAAGACTGTAGCACAAACATCCTCCTATAGGCAGAGAAATACCAAAGTGACGACATGGGACTTCATTATTTTGTGCACACCTGAAAGCAGAGGTTCTTTGCATTAAGGTTAGTGATGAGATTCGTCATCCAATGTCTCAAAGAGCCTGCAGAAGACTACAGCTGTTTAATTCTAAAACTGGTGAGACTTTCGGCTAATGTTTTAGTGATCGGATAAAACAAAATTCTGTTATTAAGACAGAGATGGTTAAATTAATGTATAAACTGATATGTTCATGGCTCATAAATGAAACTACAGCACAGTGTCCCAACACTGCCCTGCAAGTTTCTCAATAATTCCCTGTCCACTTGGAGGCGCAGAGGTCATCAAACACATCTGCTTTATTAAGACTGGGAGAAAGACGGTGGCAGAGGGTAGGGTGATGTCCTCCCTTCATCACGCTCTACAGTAAATCCTGCAGTCCCTTTACAGTTCAGTGAAAGAGAGGAACTCAGGAGAGAACAACTTCAATAAAAGCATTCCTAAGCCTAAGCGTCAGGTAAAGAGGAGCAATTACACCCAAACGGCGCTCACTTTCTTCCTTCTCTTCATGCATGCAACCTACCAATTTTCCCCATTATCACGAGCTTTATTTATAATTGATCCACTGATTTCTATTAACACTTCCATCCTCGGGTGCTCTCACGTTTTTCTTTTATCCTCCTCTATTTCGATGTGTGAAGCGATCTCCTCCCCCCTCAACCACCTCTTTTCCTCACTTTTAATTGAATTCTGAGCCACTTTCTCGAACGCGGGGAAGCTGCATTCCCCACATCCTCATTCCCGTTACCTGCTCCATCCCCTCAGACTTGCATATGAGGCACCAGATGTGACCTCGAAACTCACTAAATGAAAAGCAAGCGTAAGCTCTCCCACCAGCATTACCTGGCTTCCTAAAGCCAGTGATGCCTGACACGACAGGCTGCTCGTTTCTCACGCAGGACCACTTCCAACAAGAGCAAAACCCGATTGTACTCAGCCAGGTGATACAGACTCAGCTCAGATAAAGTGTGAAAATATCAGTCATCTATACCAGGGCGTAAATTGAACTTTTTAATGGATGTGTGTGCTCCTAGTGGCTCAAATGTGCAGTTTTACAATTCCGATAGAGGAAACCCTCTTCATCTTTTGGATCAAGTACAAAAAGGACCCAGTTTGAGCATTCTAGACTACATTTTTGATCAGATGTGATTCTGGTTGCCATTAAAATATTTCTTAAAATTGAAAAACAATATGACTGTCTTCAAAAATTGTTGTAATGACTAGCCCATATCAGTGTAACCGTTTATTAGTTTTTGGTTGTTTTGAGAGATAATACATTTCTGTTTTTTAACCCTTTAACTCCTCTTACACACAAAATCTTAACTTAATCTTAACCGTTAACACAATCAACATAATTGTTAACAAATGAGTAGTTACAGTAAATCAAGAAATATAAACACTGGAACTTTGGTGTTAAAGGGTTAAATCACTTTTTCCCAGAGCTTGCACTTTGTAGAGACTGCTGCTCTCTGTCAGCAGCATGGAGAGACCCTCTCTCATCAAAAAGAGACAAAAATCTGATCTTTTTTCTTTTTAAATTCTTTTGTAGGTCGTTGTTTGCGTCAAGACAAATAAGAGGTATTTGCTGTCAGTTTAAACCGTTTAATAAAAGACTTATTAAGACCAGAAATTGGAAACTGTGAATATTTTGCTAATTTTTCCAACATGTTTCTGTGCGCGTCCTACTCAAACTAGTATTGTATTTTGCCGTGCTTTATAACAATAAAATATGGTGATCCATTCATGATATGTGGATCAGGACATTTTTTCTACATGGTACTGTATGGTTCAGCTTGTGTTTTTGCTGGTTCTCCCTAGTTTGTTCACAAGCTGGTAAAATAGGGAAAGAAATGAGGCTTGCACATACTATCTGTTCACATGGCTGAACCATCTATGCATAGAAGCATTCTTGAGGCAGATGTAAGAATAGATTTTAGATTCAAGATCATGCTTGGTAAACCAAAAACAGGGATTTCCCTTTGGTTCGTTTGCTCTCAAATGACCCTCAGATCCTCCCAGAAATAAGATTTAAATTACCCAATTTATATATTTTTTTAAAGATGTGAAAAAACCTGCAGCTGGACATAAACCATATTTAGAAGCTGCTTTATTACAGTAAAAAAACAGTGAAAATCGAATTTTTTTTTTTTTTTTGTTTAATAAAATAAAATGGGGTTACCTTTCAGAATCTCCTTTTGATGTCTCAGGCTTCCTGTCGATCCCAGGAAAACTGTTCATATCCACATAGCCATCGTTCTCATTGTAGGGAGCAGTTGTTCGGCTTGGATTCTCAAAAAACTCTGTGACGGTGTGGGATCTGACTGGTCTTGGAATCTGGATGTTCTCATAGTCTGAGCTTAAGGCTGGAATGTTTTCATAGTCAGAAGTATCTGCACTTGGGAAGGAGATGGAGCGAGGTTTGTTCAAAGGCAGCGGCATGACGGAGCGCCGAGGGTCCTCTTTGAAAGACTTCACTCTGGAGACATCCCTTCCATAAGATTTGGGGTTTCCTTTACTCCTCTGGTCTTTGTAGAGCAAGAAGGAGGGTGGCAGGTCCGAGGGATGCTGCTTGACTTTAGTCATGTGGGATCCAGGCTGGGGAGAGCTGCCACTGCTGGTATTATCAAGCTCAATGACTCTTGCAGGCCCATGGTGGCTGGATGCTGAGGAAGAACGCGAGGAGCGAACACTTCCATCACTGAAACCTTTTGAATCCGCCTTCTTCCTGAACTTGAGTGCAAAAAAATGCTTGAAAGAAGTCTTTTTTTTCTTAGGTATTTCGTTGGGTTCGTGTTGGATCAGGAGTGATGGCGAGCTCTTGGTCACTGGCCTTTTTGTGATGTATACAAAGTCAAAAGGGGGAGGTATATCCACCATAGAGGTTGGTGTGGAGATCCCACTGGATGACTGTTGGACACGGTGAGAGAAGCTTCCTGAAGAAGTTATGACGCATGGAAGAGAAAGATTTTCATTCCTCCTCTTCATCCTGATCTCATCCTTGAGTTCGTTCTGTGTTGAAGGGTTTAAAGACAGAATATTTGCACCGTTGACTCCTAGCTGTTGTGAGGGGCTGATGGGTTCCCTGTTCTTATCCAAAGTTACAGTGTAGTAGTCGTGAGTCGGATATTCTGTCACTGTCTCCTCTGGTACAGTTTCAGGGACATTACTGGGAAGTTTCCCAGAATAAGATCGTGATCTGGTGACGGCAGACTTTGGATCAGGAGCTATAAAGTTCTCCCCATCCGATTCAAACCTTGCCTCTTCATATATGTGCTCCTCGCTGTCTGAGTCTGTGTCTTCATAGTAAGGCACAATATGGCAGTCCAGTTCTTCGATGTCTTCCTCAAAGGCCTCTGTGGTGTGGGCAAACACCACCCTGTTGGTGAGCTCCGGGGTGCGGCCCAGGTCCAAATCTGCAGGCACAGTGATGTTGCACAACCTGAGGCGAGGCTGGCAGCTTTTCCTCTGGAAAGCCTGCTCTCGTTTCGCTGTCCTCTCTTTTGCACTTTTTGCCTTGATGTGTCTTTTTTCCACTTTCTCCTCCTCTTCCTCTTCATCGCCTATCTCCACGTAATCCTCTGACGAGACACATCCAGACTGCTCGAACTGATCTTCTTTGGTGCAGAGCGTGTTGTCGATGTCCGCATACTCATCCGCTGAGTCAATGTCTTTTGCTTTTTCTATCAACTCTGTCCCCTCTTTAATGCTTTGCAGTTCTGAGAGGGTTTGCTTGTCTTCGAGCTTGTCCACGTCATCTGATGATACATAGAAAGGTTCCTGGCAAGAGGCACCTTGCGTTTGCACTTCATCTGCGGTTGCAATATCATCATCCACATCTGGGTTCCACTCAGGGTCTGCAGTCCCACTCATGTTTCCTGGAACTGCCTCTATGACGGAGTAAGGTCCAAACACATCCTCTGTGCTAGAAGTGAATCGGAAACAACCAGAGACATCCTTTGTGGCTCTCTCTGGTTGCCACACCTCTGTTTCTCCTGTTTCAGTTGGGTCACATGACTCGCACGTGTCACTGGCATCATCGGTGAGCCCGATCAAATCGTAAGGATACTCCTCTGTGAGAGTTGGGAGCACGCTGAATCCGAATGCAAACCCTTCAGCTTCCAGATCATTCTCATTTGTTTGAGAGCCAGAAGGCAAACAGTTCTTCGATTTCTCACTGGCCTTTTCACTGCTTTCACACCCATCGCCGAAAGAATGTGTTTGATCAACGTTGAGTTCATTTACACATCCCTCTGAGTCTTCACGAGCTTCAGAACATCCATCAACATTCACAGTGTGACCGTTCTCCTCCTCATCTCCTCCGGATTCGTCCTCAGAGATGACAAGAGAAGGCCGAGAAGAAGTCTCACCATCAACCTTTGCAACATCTTCAGACTGAATAAACTCACTGTCAGTGTTTTCATCCTCTGTAGTGTTGATCAAATCATCAGCTTTCACTGTGTCGCTGGAACTTATGCTGTCAGCATCACCATCCTCTAATATTCCTGCTTCTTTTATACTTCCCACTGCTGTTTCTTCCTCTTTGGTGTCCTCTTTGTCATTCCCTCCTGCACTTATGTCATAAAGCCCATCCTGTGCCTCTTTTTTATCCGCACTGTTATGATTCTCCTTAGCCATTTCACGGGTCTCATCAAGATCCCCTTCAGTGTGAGTCAGCTCTCCATTGCTGATGCCATGTTGAGGGCAGGGGGTTTCCTGTGGGCGAGGCTGATACCAGGGTTTAGGGGCAACGGGAGGTTTGGGGCCTTGGACAGAGGAGCAAGGCTTTGGCATCAACTTGGACTGCACCTTGATGGTGAGATGACTGCGAACCTTCGGTCGAGGAACTTGTAGTGACTTTGAGAAATCTGCAAAAGGGGAATGAAAGAGAATTAAAATATTTTACTGAACACATTTTACTATTGTTTCCAAAGAATGCAACATAAAAAAATTAGGCTTTTGCTTTTGTGCTGAATGCTCACAGGAAGCTGTGTCCAGCACAGTGGTCAGTGACAAGCAAAGAGCTGCAGGGGACATTATCAGCAGGAAAAACAACAGAGCCAGGGGGTTCTTAGAAGAGGAACGAAAACATCTATGTCTGGGAAATGACACAGGCAGATTAGATGTTTACAGCAAGAATTGATAAATAATTTGACCAACTTCAAAAAAATTCAGGGTCGATTTCTCAAAATTAATTTTGTATGTTAATCCTATGATGCATGAATGAGCAGCCAAAGTTATGATTGAGTTGAGCTCTTTGATCACCTTCATTCTGACTTTGATGAGTTAAAATTTGTGATTAGAACAGAACAACGCTTAAAACATTTGAACATGAAACCCACCCATTCTCAACAGTGTGTACACTCCCGGTCCTTTCCTGTTATTTAGTACCTACCCTGACGCACATCCTATCAAACCTTTGGTGCACTCTGGTTATCTGTTGCTAGTCTGAGTGTGGTTTCTTTTTCTTTTCCCTTTGTGGTTATCTACCATTCAGTTTCATGTAACTCCAACACCTGAACTGTTATTTACCCCCCAAAAAAACCCTAAAGGACATTTATTTCCTACTATAACTTCACTTTCGTGATCCCAGATTCATCAATAGAGTTGGTGTGAAGAAATTCAGGATGTGTACAAGAGACGGTCATTAACAGGGAGGCCACCCCCAAACATCACGCCTCTCTAGAAGTGTACTTTTTTGCACCACAAATGAACTTCCTTCTCATTCTTCTACACACAAGTTGACATACAGGCAACACATACATACTTTTTTGTCCCCCCTTTGAGTGCCCTAAAGAACAATAAAAGACACAGAGAAAACAAGGGGTCCAGTCTGACAAAAGTCCCAACTCCAAACAACAGGATATGAATTATGCAACAAGAATTCAATTACGACAAATGTTTGACAAACAAAGGAAGATAAATGCTGAAAATTTGTCTGTGACAACATGACAGGATGTGATTTCCTATGTCTTCTGGTTATAAATGTCACCTATCAAATCATAACAAAGTGAAATTGGTGGAAATACTCTTGACTCTGGTTTCCATAAAGATTATTTTTCTGAAGAAACTATTTGATAAATGGGGTAATTCCCCTTCAAATTTGCATTTGTCTTCTGACATGAACAACAAATTCAAACAAATAATTATTCCTTGCAACAGATTTTTTTTTTCTTGAACCTCCCCAACTTCAAAGTAAACTGCCTTTATTCTAGCTGAGG
>NC_050516.1:18667755-18694672 GCF_002922805.2 Oryzias melastigma | reverse complement strand
AAAAAAAAAAAAAAAAAATTGGAAATCTTACTTTTTGAGAGGAAAAAAATATAAATAATTTTTAAAAACTTTCATAATTCAAAGTCACTTTGCTTCAGCTAGGCTATTTCAACAGTTTGCAAAACGCAAAAACGTTCAGGCTACTTTTATTTTTGAGACAATTGTCATGCACATGTGGTCATGTGGTACTAATAACTAACCTGCGTTCATTGTGGGACATCATCATCCGCGGCAGCCGGCACTTGTCCTCATTTCGCCCTGCACGGAGAGATGGAGCTCCTTCGGATGACGCGCAAACTTAATCCAAACACATGGCGAGCGCTTCAGGAAAATCACCTCGTAATGCAGGGGTCGTCATAGCGATCGTTTGTTTTCGGCTTTGAGAGTGTTTCTTCTCAGCTCTCAGTCTGCGTGCATCTCTGCGGCTGATGTTGGCGCACACTGACTGCTGCGCCCCACCGCTGCGCTCCTGCGTGGAAGCGGGAGGTGCTGCGGAGCTCTTCCTGAGGTGGGACTTTAATACGAGGCACTAAGAGATGTTCCACCCCACCAGTAGATAAAACAACATCCCAGCTTCTAACTGAGTATATTTATAGATTATTAAATATTTTAATGGTAGACCCGTGTTCACCAATGTGTCCAAGCAGGACATTTCAATTAGTTTCTACCAGGGGCGGAGCTACAACATTTTACATGGAGGGCGGGAAGGGGGGCAGAAGACTTTGGAAGGATGGCAAATGGACAGCCACCACAAATGAAAGGATAAAAAAATATCAGTTTTATTATTATGACTGTTTTTATTTTATTAAAATATATTTCTTTTGTTATTTTTGCGATGCTTAAAAACCCACTCCGATGAAAAAATTGTCTTTTTAACATGTTCTTGTAGCCCTTTTCTCGTAATGCAGAACATTTTCATTTCTGAGTATTTCTTAATTCATATTGTTTGTATCAGGGCCAGATGAAAACCTGCGGTTTGAAAAAGTTTGGGTTTGCGATGCCACCAAAATCTAATCACTCTACAAATCTGAAACATCTATTTGCAGACAAAAAGATCCATTAACATCTTAATTTTCCTTGTCTGAGTGACATCTGGTTCTAAACTGTACAGCTGGATATCTCTGCCATTGCTTAGTGTTTTCTTTGCTTTGCTAATGTTGGCTTGGGCTTGTGAGATGCTACAAGCTAACAGGAGACAGTGTAAACAAAAAATGCCAAGAAATTAGCGCAGCTAACTTCCATGCCAACAGTTCTGTCTATAAACCAGAATATAATCCCCAATGAGTTCCAGAAAATATGTCCTAAAAAGCAACACAGGCTTTTTGGTTTTGGCTAAAAGCTGCATTATCATAATTAAAAGATCACGGAAAAAGATTTTACAGTTGAAAAAAATATTGGAGTGGGACTTTAAAGAAGCTTGTATTGATGATTTCTTTATCGTTGACAATGGTGAGAGTATTATTGATTCAAAAATTGGGGGTGTGGAGCAAAGCTTTTTGCTGGGGGGCAGCTGCCCTCCCTTGCTCCCCTGTAGCTCCGCCCCTGGTTTCTGCAAACAATGAGTTTAAGCCACTGCTGATGTCTTTTCTGCTGACATCACAGCTGAGTCTTAATTTGAAAATGATGCATATTATAAGTTTGGAAGGCTTCAAGCAATTGACTGCCAGCCCATTACATGTTTAAAAGTTATTACTTTATGACATAAGTCAACCCCACATTTTGGATTTTTATTTGCACACAGTTGTCTCCATGCTTCTGTTTTGCAATTTTTTTTTTTTTTTTTGTTTAACCAGAAGAGTGCATGGAAAGGTTCCTGAAATCTGTTTCCAAAAACAGTTTCTCCAGGACACCAAAATGCCTTTGCTCTTGGCTGGGCTTCCTGACCCAGCATCTGTTGTATGATTGAATGAATGCAAACCCATGAAAAAGCTCGCTTCATAACAGGAAACTTCTCCCCCAGTTTCCTGCACAACAGGCTGAACTTCCTTAGCAACAGATGGGAAAAGTCAACGATGTTAACCCCTTAGATAGCGTTTGACCAAAGTGATTGACTGATACGGATCAAGGTATAGCATTTTGAAGAAACCTGTGTCTTCCAAGGACAAAGAAGCCCTTTCCAATATGGGAATGGTGGGCTCCATGCTGTCTTGGGATTTTCGATTTGACAGCTCCCAACACTGGTTCAACGCCCACATGTTGAGATTAGCCTAGACTATCTCGTCTTCTTTCTCCTCCTCGCACACTTGAAGGTCAAACTATTCAGCGGGCGCGGCAGAGATGAAGTGGACGTAGAGCAGAGAAGCACAATGAAAGAATCCGCCGCACTGAATCGCTACGGGGCTCTGGTCCCGACTGCTGCAGCGGCACACAGACCCATTCATTACACACAGCAACATTCCCATTCCAGATGGTTTTGCTGCAGGAGCGTTTGGGCTTTGTGACATGTATTAACATGTACAACGAGCTATCAGGCTCTAAGAGATGATTAGAGTGTGATCAGCTCATAATATGATTCCACTAACACAAGAATCATCCCATTAAAAAAAATAAAAGGATTCAGAACACAACTTCTGATTTATTTAGCATGTCAGTGAAATAGATATTAACAATGAAATTACTTTTGCAGCAGATAGAATAATGTGTTTAATGCAATATAAAATTATCTTAGTCATGTTTTTTTTTTTTTGGATTATTACTTCAATTTGACAACACAGTGACTCAATTGTGATAACTGTAGCATTTATTTTGAAGGGCTAAAGCCAAGGCCAGTTAAAATGTCGATAGTAGCACATTTATGGCTGCCATATAGTAACCTTTTGTTTTTGAATTTGAAGACTATATATAGCTCTTTCATGTGTTTTGGCAGCGCCAAATACAGCTCTCTGCGGAGCATATCCATGCACATATGACCTTTTTATTTTTGCTTTCATTTGAGCAAAATATGTTTTGCTTTCGCGGGGTGCGCAAAGAGAGCCTGTCAAGAGTATTGTGTCAAATTTCTGCAGAAAAGAATGGTTTCAGGAGTAAATATCCCGCCAGATGTGGCACAGACGGTCAAAACATGTTTTTGGACAGAGGACACGCGTTTCCTGGACAGCCTGTAGCTGTGAGCTGCGCTCTGTCAACCCACCTGCTTGACTGAAAGAGAGAGGGGTGACACTGAGAAAAAAAAGAAAAAAAAAACATGCTTTAGTAGCAAAGAAACAAACCTGCATTATCTCCCCTCTGCTAAGCTGGACAAACAGCACCCAACAGGAAAGAGGTTGGTAAAGGGGTCAAAAACTGCATTCCCATTGCTGAGACAATCCATACGAGCTGCTTACTAATGGAAGAACATTGGTGCCAAAAGGCTTTTAGTGTTGTTTTTTTTCTCTGAAAACAAAGCTACTTGACGTCAATGCAAAACAGAGCTTATTTAGGGAGTGCTTAATACAATATTTGTTGAAATGTTTACTGAAAATTTGCTGCTGCGTGCTGGGCTAAAAAAGCTAAAGCACTGACATTGATTTATGTAATACTAAAGAGCAATCAGGCTAAGGTCATACACTGTTTTAAAGTGATCACAAACACCTTTGCAGCTGGGTTGCAGAGCTTTTGACCGCTGCAATTGGATCGAATTATCATTGAACTGTTATATTGATTCCAGGCTGCAAATAGCCGGTAGGGACAGTAACCTTCCCGTAGGATTTGTGCTTTTGCTACAAGCTTTAGACTCCCATTAAGAGACCTGAGAGCTGATGAAAGGCACACGAGAGACCAACAAAGTCTGTCACAAAGAAATCCTGTCAAAGAAGGGGAGTCAAGATCATTTTTAAAGTTAGATTTAAAGCCCCATTCATCGTCACACACCTGGATGTGTGAAATTTGTTCTCTGCAGTTGACACATCCCCTGAAGGGTTTTGAACTGCACTGAAAAAAAAAATCTGTTGGATTTACTTAATTCAATAGTGGACATCGGTTGCACACAGATGTTTAGCTTTCACAGCAACTTAAACGCTCGAGTTAAATCAACACAAGTTAATTTCATTCAACAAAACTGATTACTTTGTGTTAAAAATATGTGATTGAGACATGTTACCATAATGTAATTTGAGCTCTTGGATCAGTTTAATTTGTCACAATTTCATCACTTTATTTCAACACTATTCACACTATTTACTCCAAAACTATTTGCTTACTTAAATACAACTTATTTTTTATATTTAAATTTTGAATGATATTCTAATGTCAAATACATCAGACCTTGAAATTAAAAATTTTTTTTTTTTCTAAGATAACTGCCTGTAAGAACTACTAATATTTCAAAACAAAGGTCCTACCAGTAAAAAAAATACTTATTAAAATAAATCATTTATAGAACTGCAAATACCTTTCTGTTAAACTACTGGAATTGTTAACATTACTCATTTTTACTCAAATAAATAATAAAAATTAACACTTGCATGTCAAAGCTTTTATTCAAAAGCCACAACACAAAAATACTGTCAAAAATACAGCGAGTGTCCACAATTTTAACACTGGTATTGTGACATCTTGATTCAAAACAGCCTTAGAAGTATTACAATTTTTTTTTAAACTATAGGCTTTTTGAGCAGGTTTTGAGCAAAAGTGAGGTTGAGGGTACACATCAGTCCAAAGCATGGCGACATCCAAAACCACATCATGCAGGTCCTGCAGCACATTGATGCCTCCAAGATGATTCCAATGTCTTCTGCCTCTGTACTTGAAGTTTGTTCCTCAGGACGTAAACCACCACGCCGGTGTCTTCAATGGCGTCGTTAACGGGCTCTTCATCCACTCCATATGCCAAAACAAACACAGTGACACCATGGACAAGATGTTAGTGAAGAAGAAATTTTAACTTTACAACATTTAACAAATACATAATATTTCCCAGAGTTGATGGTTAAAAATACAAATAAGCCCACATTTTCTTTAGTAATTGGAAACAAAATGAAGGACTGTAAAAAAAACATTTCTATAGGTCAACCACTTGAAAAAAAATCTTAAATAAACTACAAAGAAAGAGAAAATCAAGCTATGATTCACGTGCAAATATATACATACCACATATTCCTGGACCAGGTTTTCTGGATCTTCATCCATGTAAACACACGCTCCTTTAATAATGTCTTCTCGTCCAGCCTCTGCATCATTACACTGGAAAAGAAAATGTTTTTATTTTTCAACTCTAGTTGTACAACACAATTAGTAGTAAAATGTACATCAATAAATCAATGACAATTTTGGTGCACAATTTTCAAATCTATGAATCAAATTAGTTTTGCTGCTTACAATCTAAAAATTCTATGACACGATCAAAAATTCAAATACCACTGCCAACATTAGTTATTATAAATGACAAATATTTTCCAAGTACTTACTTCCACGTCCAGCTGTACATAAACATCAAGTGTAGTGGGTCCACTGTGAATCACCACAAGAATCAGTCTGTCAGGGGATAAACATAATATTGAATACACAGTATTTTTTTTAGTAAATAGAAATAGTTAGGCACATTTTCTATTCATGTCCAAAACGTCCGTTTATGTTTCTCAAAAAATGAAAATAAATGTTTTTAAGAAACAAATATTTTCTCAGCGCTGAACTCAAATAATAAAGTTTTTCCTGTTTTTTGCACAATTCTGAGATCAACATAAACTTTGTGACCCTCATTTTAAATGACCCTCCCTCTGTGAGGAGGGTCATTGTTTAAAATGAGGAATTAATGTCTTTGATTCTTCAACCAAAAACACGTCATGTTTGTTCCACTTGAGCTTAAGAGTCCACCCCATATTGTTAAAAGTATCCCCCTTACAACTCCTCAAGCAGATTTTCTCTCAACATGCAGAAAATGTCTTCCCATGACGAGCAACAGCTCACTAGCATGCGTGTGGTATATTTTATGCATGCAGAGTGTTTCTTCCAAGTGCAGATACATTTTTTTTAATAAGTGTCCATGCATTATAAAAAACAACTAGTGTGCAGATGACAAAACAATCGCTTTTTTATTGGCTTTTACTAAGTGGGTCGGTGTGAGTGCACGAGCTAACTAGCTAGCAGTAACAGGTTTTGTTGTGGTTAGTCAGAGAATTAAGTTGTTTAAAAAGGCAGAATTATTTATCAACGCTACTGGTAATATTGTAAATATCTTACGCAACATATTTAAACTTACCTTTTCACTTTGAAGGTCTTTATTAGGGCCACTGAAAAGACGCCATGCCAGCCGATGTTCCCTCCACTGAGATTTCTTCTACTGAACTTTGGACCGTTACTCAGCATTTTGAATTTTTGAATGTATTTCCTTTTCCTGTTTTGAGGGAACTTAATTACATCAAATTTACTTTTTTAATTAAATCACTTTCAGTCTACATGATAGAAACAAGCATATTAAACAAGTTATTCATTCACATAGTTTTAACTTGTTTAAATGACATTAACAGAGAAAATATGAATAAATTGTGTTGCATTTACTACTTTAATTCGAGTAAATTCAAAGACTCTAGAAATCCTTTTTTTCAGTGTGCAGACACAGCAGAGCTCAGGAGCAATTTAGTGGTTTAACCCCCTGATTCTGCCCCTTAATGCTAAGAATCAAGCTGGGAACCATTGGGTCCCATTTTTAGAGACTTTGGTATGACTCAACTTAGATTTAAACTCATGACCTTCAACTCTCAGGGTGGACACTCTACCTCAAGACCACCTTGGAGCTTTTTTTTTTTGGCAAAGATTGATGAAAAGACAGTGACAAGTTATAATTTAGTCATTCACTTTTTCAGGGTGTCTTTGCAAACAAGGAGATTTCTGCAATAGAAGTGTGTCGTCATCAGCGTACCATACTTTTTGACTAGGCTATTGGAAGCACTGTAGATGAACGGTCTATCTTCAAAATTATGTCATATATATAAACTGCACACCGAACTATAAGGCGCATTAAGCAAGACACAAGAGTCAGATAATTCTGTCAGTCAGAGTCTATTTACTATGTTCATAATAGCTATATAACTTGTTTGTAACATGCTACACATTAGCCATGTTAGAAACGTTAATCATGTTATCTAATTCCCAACACTTCAAACTCCTAACGCTGTTTGCAAAACATAAAAAACTTACTGATAATACAAAAACAAATTCGCTAACTGCCAACATTCATAGTAACACGAAAAAAATAAAACAGACTGATAGCTATATGTTAGCCACTTTAGCGAAATCACAATACCTCTAACTCCCAACCTTATTTGCAAGACATAAAAAGAACTACTGATACCACTTAAACAAATTTGCTAACTCACAACCTTCCTATTATCACGAAAAAATGAAAAAAAAGTCTGACACAGCTACAGGTTAGCCCCGTTAGCGAAATCACAATATCTGTAACTCCCAATCTTATTTTCAACACATAAAAAAACAGACTAATACCACAAAAGCAAACCTTACTGTGGCTACTCTAACTCCCTACCTTGTTGATAATGTGGACAAAAATACAGATACACTTTAGCTGCATTAGTGTGTTTACAATACATATAGTTCTCAAATTTTTTTGAAACGCTGTAAAAAAACACAGTTCAACACAGTTATATGTTCGCTGCATTAGTGTTCTCACAATAACACCAACCTTGTTTGCAACTCGTAAAATAAAACAGTCTGACATTTTGATTCAGCGCCGTATACTCTCAAAAATTGCTGCGACATCAGTAAACACAACCAGAATTAATCCACGAGTCGCTTAAAATTATAAGGCGCAGTGTTGTTTGTTTTTCCCCCCCTTTTTTTAAAGGTTTATAAGTGTGCCTTGTAGTGTGGGAAATAGGGTTTACCAGAACACTGTTCAAAAAACCCACTGGTGACAAGTTTTAGGGTGCTCACACAGAGATACGCACAAAAACTACAAATCCAAAGAAGTCAACGCTGGAAATAATTTAGCGCAAGTAAAATTTTTCAAGGAGTCTGTAGAACATATAAGAGGAATTTAAAAAGGTATATTTTTCCTCGAATAATGGTTGGTATTGTTGGCTGAAGTTTAGGAAAGTTACTGAAGTGGTGTTTTTGTTAGACAGACCTCCTTTCTAAGAGGCAGTAATATTAAATTTTTCCCCGAAAGAGAGAAATACTGCTCAGGAAGGAAAGCATTGTTTTAAAGCGGCGACTCTCAACATTGCAGCTAATTAGCTCAAAGTCCAGAGAGTGGGTATGATAATCAAAAATTAATTACTTTATGCTTTCTTTGAGTGTAAAAATCATAAAAGCTATTTAAATGAATAAACTGGACCAACGGAGAATCCTCAAGAAACCCTGTCAAGAACAAAAATGTGCCTCCTCAGACAAATTTTTGAAAGAGACTGATGAGCTTGTGGATGTTACATCTCTGCAGGGTTTTGCGGCCTTTTCAAATATTCATTAAACAGAATTCCTTTGTTATCCATTTTAATAGCCTTCAATGTTAATGACCTATACATTCCCAGCATAGAGATTTGTGTTTCACAGATCTACATATTCGTGCACTGACAAGTGCGTGTTGTGTTCCACGACTCCGTACGCGACTAAAAGGATCTGGCCTGAAAACAATGGGATCATAAAAAATGCACCCAGGCCAGAATTTAACTCTTCCTGTGAGTGTTTTCACATTTTTCAGCCAAAGGAGACTGGGAGGATGCAAGGATTCTTGCAAGTAAAACTAGCAGAACTTAAATATTATCCTCCTGAATGCAATTGTTTAGATGCATAGAAGGATTTATTTTACCTGCACAACTAAACTAGAAAGAATAAAGTTACATTGCATAGGGGTCAAAAGTGTAAACAACTATTAGTCTGCAATGAAAGTTTTTGCAAAATTTCTCCAAAATGAAATATAGCCTGGGAAGGTCTGTCCCATAAATAAAAAGCACTTGACGTCCTTCCCAAAATACCACAAAGAACACGTCATATTTCTGATATTATTCATTTTAAGGAACAACAGATGCATAACTTGTGTGTGTTATTGAAACAATGTTACTTGTGAGCACACATTACTCAAGGAATAACAAATCATGGGCTTTTCCAAGTGACAATGCACCTTTCATCGTATTGCCCACATTTGCTGATACGAGTGAATGATGTGATTTAAATGTGTGTGTTCACTTCATCTTCTCGATGGCTGTAGCCGTGCGTGGAAAACACAGATGGTTGTTGCTTTTGCTTCTTCCGTAAGACCTGTGTGACCCTACACACAAAGATAACGTGGCAGTCTCTTATCCCCAGGACGCCCTGCCCCCACCGCCTCCTTCAGCCAGAAAACAGCCAGACCTGGCAGCATAGACACAGAACTTCCTCTCTTGGTTGTCTGATGGAACAATGTGAACAGTAAGTTCCACAGCCTTCCTTCTGTGTCTCCAGTGGGTCTTTGTGTCAAAATAATGAAGTTCTTTATAATCAGTTTGGGTCCACGACAGATAAGAAATGTGAAATCCATAATTACATGAGCTGAAGCTTGTAGCAGTAGTAATGGGAAATGAGGACAAATGAATCAAAAAGGTCTTATCGGGTTTAGTTGTTACTCTGCTATTTTTTTCACGCTTTATTTTTTTTTCTCTCTAAAGCAACGTTCACATTGTTCTTGGCAACGTGCATTCAACTCACCACTTTCAAGTTTTCGAGTTTCGGGTTTCCATGCTCAAAACTCATTGGTTCACATGCACATTTTTAAGACCAATTTCGTCCAAAACGTGGATCCATTGAAATCAGAGACTTGGATTTAGTAGTGAAGTATGGATGGCGTCCCCTTCAATTCACAGAAGTCCCAACTGTTTGAAAATTGATAATGGGAGAAAAATTAATTATGAACTTATGCACAGAGCTGTGTGACGTATTTCTGGTGTATAAATAAGATGTGTATACACAATGACATCCAAAAAGGTAAAGTTTGCCTTCCTGGAACAACAAACACCCAGTACTCACAAAATGCTACCATATACTCTATAATCATTTGACTGGTTCAGATTAAACGTAACAATGTTTGAACATTTAAAGCCTGTTCAACAGAACTTTGTATGTGTAAAAAAACTTTTAAGAGGCTTTTGGACTGCTGGTGCTACTCTCTGCTAATGAGGTTCCTCTGCCTTCTTCGTGGAGCGGTAGCAATGACAATACAATTTAAATCCTTTTTGCATTTTTATTTTGGAGTATTTTGCTAGAAAGACATATGATGCGCCTAACATCATTTAAAGTGACTCTTTGTAGCTCCAAAAGACGTCACTACAGGTAAATTTAACAGTTGTAGAGGTTTAATTAAATTTGACCTAAATTACCACAATATTAATGAGTATTTTAAGATTGTTGAGCATTGACGATTAATTTATATAAAACATGTTTTTTGTACTGGACATTTTGGTTAACAAAGACATTTTGATGGGTTTGTCTGCAGATAGAAATATATAATTTTCTCTAAGTTCTTTGTACTTAAATTTAGCTGAATTTCTGTATAAACCTGAGCAAATGAGGACTTTTTAGTGCTACAAACCTTTTATGTTTTGTTAATCAGGGGATTGTTAGTAAAAACACACAAAAAAATATTTCAAATGTTCATCAGTTAGTTGGTGGACTTTAGGCAACATCTTTTGTCCAGTGAGTTAATCCCAGTGTACTTTACTTTGTCATTGTGTCGTCTCCAGAACACAATAGTTTGCTTCCCTGGAGAGTGTCTGTGTCCAATCTGACATCCATTATCCGTTGTCTTGGAGAACACACTCAGGTCTTCCCTCTTTTTTTAGATTTTGCTGAGGTGGTTTCTCGGGGCTCTCGCATGTTCTCGTGTTCAAATGACCCCCCTCCCCCAGGATGAATGACATAGTGGAGTGTGTGGGGGTGTTCTTTCATACGCAAACTTACAAGCCTTTCTTTGCCATCAGCACTAAACAAAGCGTGGTCAATTTTCATTTACAAAAGCTGCAAAAACCACAAAACTGTGTTTTGGAGTTTTAATTGGATCACATGAACATAAATCCTTTTAACACTATTGAGGTCGTGACATTACCATGCTGCTGACTGGAACTGCAGATAATGGAGAAAATAACAACCTTTAAACTCTCTCAAAATAATGTTTAAAAGTAATTTGCGGCCTTAAAAAAATCTTACAACCAAATGAATGTAAATAATTTTGAACTAATGTTTCCAACCTTTAAATTTTAGTTAGTTGATGCGTTAATATTGATTTTATTTATTCTTTTACGAGTGAAAATTTGCTTAGGAAATATTTACTCTTAAAGATTTTACTCAGAGTACGTAAGGGTTTGTAACATTAATGAAAGGAGAAACAATCTAAAAGAACCAACTTTTTTTTACCTAATGGGAGCAAAGCAGGTTAAGAAAATAGTTAAATGGTATAAGAATCTGCTGATATAGTAAAAAGGTGTTGAACAAAATGAGAGGTTCTTCAAAACGAGAATACTTTGTATCAGGGTCAGGTAATGGATGTCATTTTTAGACTGTGTTAACTGATGACAATCAACAGCTTTCACTCAGATAGATTATAGGTATCCATGGCAACATGTAGATGGAAAGGGGCACCTTTGATGGACCGAGTCACAATCAATGGTTACTGTCTTCACAACGCTTTGGCTGGGGTGATGCTGTGCTGTCACTATTGGTGCAATGAAAATCGCTCTTGCTGCCTCTCTCGGGACCATCTCCTCCTCTAACCTCTCATTAACCCAGCGCCCCATTGTCTAATGTCCACACTCCTGCTCTTGCGTGATTGTGGCCCCGCCGTGTCGTACTGTTTTATGAATCTAGCACTGGAACAACAGAGCAGTAATAAAGATTTAAATGTCAGCTTTTGTGGGCCATTTTAGGCGCAAGTAGGTAATAAAGATTAGTTTTGAAAAATGTTTATATTTTTAAGAGTCAACTCTGTAAAAGACTGAATTATTTATACCAAAGATTCCATTGTGTATCAAATGTCTTTCTTATTTTTAATGTGATGTTCGATAGCCTCAAAAAACATGGAACGGCCATAAAAGACAAGCTGTGCGTATTGATAAATCCACCCTAAGCCATGTGACTGTAACTACTGTGATACTTTGCGATGTACATTATATACTTCAGCTAAGTTAATGCTACTTTAATAAGAGCCTCATTACATGCAACAATGATAAATAGACAGAAATATTAAGCCTTAAAACAAATGATTACAATATAAATATCTTATTTGGGGCGCTGTCTGTTGAAAATCCTTGTTGTTAAGATCTATGTGCAATTAAGGGGCATTTACAAAGTTATTAAACAACCTCTTTAACCCCTTAACTGCCTGCTCTACCAAATGGCAGAACACATTTCAAAAACATAGTTTTAAAAACATTGATTGTGTGTGTTACTCACCCTGGGCTATAAGTAACAGAAAAAAAACCCATTTTTTTCATTGATTTTTTTTCTTAGTGGGGTTGTTCAAGGGTTAAGTTATGCAGGCATAAACAGACAACTAAATAAATAATATCCTTATTTGGTACGACCTAAATACTTCATTAGATTGGATTTTTTTTAGTATTGATTTCAACAAACTGTATTTTTTTAACACTTCTCAGCATGTTTTGTGTGTTTTTGTGCATACACAGTCCTATCTATGAGGGTAAATGCATTCACAATTATTGCTTTCATCAATCTCAGAAGTTGAGGCTAAAGTCGGAACAGGTTTTACAGCTTAGGTGCTGAAACACTGTCGATGAAAGAAAAAGTAATATATATTTGGATGCCTTTTATAAACATTGCATCCTTGAGGCAGACATTAAGTGAAAGTAATGGTGACAGACAGGAAAATGAAGCTTTAGGTTGCAGCTGAGATGGAACAATAGACGTCTCAGTCAGATGGATGCCAGCAAAGCACAAAATAGCAAAAGCCACTGAGTCCCCTACAGCCAGTGACAGAAGAATTAAATCTATGTTACAGGATGGTCAAATTTGCACTTCTAGAACACACATCTCAGCAACTCTGTCTGTGTAATGTGTTCTCTGTGTTTTCACATATCAGATTTAGAGAGATCAGAATTTGTTTATGAAACTTGATTTTATACAGGACAAGGCCTTCACAATCTAATCTGCAATGTGCATCCATTACTGTGTGCCATTACAATGGGGAAAAGTCACCAGAAGGGCAGAGTCAAAGCCTAACCTGAATATGATAAAACCTGCCAGCAGCTCCTGGAAGCGCGACAGAGGTGGCAGTGAGGAGACAGATCCAAACAACTAAACAATAGCTGTGAAAGGACAAAATGTTACTGACTTTCAATGTGGACTTGAAAGAGATGGGCAAACTTTAAAAATGTCTCATTTACAATGTTGTTGGAGGATAAGGAAAAGTTAGTTCGGCATTACGTAAATTTTGATGAGTCTAGAATTGTCTGCTGTAGAGGATTTGTTTTTTAATGTAAACATTTAAGTTTTATGATCATGTCTGTGCTGTTTTATGTTGTATAAGGTCCATGCCTTTACCCTTCGTCGTTATTTACAATATTTCCAATGTCTGTATATTTTTATCGATTTTACCTGCCTTAAGGCTACAACATTTAGCTGTTGTGCAAATTCTGGTGTATTTATTTTCTAATTACGAATAAAATAAATCATTGAATAATATAATTTGTCCCAATTTTAATAAATAAATGATTAGGTTTCTGGGACAATCAAATTAGACATATTGGGTAAATTGTGTGGAGTTTCCATGTTCTTCCCGTGCATGCGTGGGTTTTCTCCAGCTTCCTCCCACGGTCCAAAAACATGCTTCATAGGTTAATTGATTGCTCCAAATTGTCCCTGGGTCGGACTGTGAGTGTGTGTGTGATTGTGTAGCCTTGCAACAGACTGGTGACCTGTCCAGAGTGTCTGGATTGTACCCCGCCTTTTCCCATCAGTGGCCAGGATAGGCTCTGGCAACCCTGCAACTTTGAAAGAGATAAATTGTGTTCAGAAAATAGATTGATTGTAAGTTGTAAAGATGCACAATAAAACATTAGAAAACAGTTTTTTTTTTTATTATTTTGCCTAGGTTTTGTTTTTGTGTTGTACCATGATTACACCATGTTTAAATCTATAATCACCACAACTCCTTCATGTTTGTTTGTTATCCCTCAGTGTATTTAGGACAATAGTTCAGTTGCCAAATCCTCTTGTCTGACTTTTTCCCCCTGTAATGCCATGTGTTCAGTTTTATCATGATGACGTTGTGTTTTTTTTTTCATCATTTTTGTTTGTTAAATTACACAAATTTCTTCCTCATCCATCTCTGACCTCTTGCTTTTGTGTCCTTACACTTAAATATTTCCGCAGGGAACCCCAGGAAGACCAGCCTGCAGACGAACGATTTTTCTTGTTTGTGTTGCAGGATGCAGCAACTGATGGGAATAAAATCTGCAGCCCTGGTATCAGATAAGGTAACATGGCAACAGTGACGCCTCAGACTCTGAACAACCTCCTTTTCTTCAGTGATTTCCAAACCGACTGATATGTGTGTTTGCTCTGCTCGTCTTTGTCTACTGAAACCAAAATCCTCTTCCTTGAAAATATGAGGACAGGTTAGAAGGGTCATGCACAAATATCCGCCCTCTCCCAGCAACAAAGCCCGATGCTCTATGTCCTCTTGAGCAACTCTGTGTTTCATATAACAATTGCAAATGGTCACTGGTGTTTTGTGGATGGGTTCAGGCTACAACTGAAACTGATGCTGCCCAAAAGGGGGATGGAGGCCTTATAGGTGATGACAATTTCACTCAGCAAACAGCAGACTGTGATGTTCATCCAATCAGTACACTGGATGTCCTAAGGTTTTTATCACATTATCACATTCAGTCTTGTGCAGCGATGACATATTTCTTTAAGGTCAGCATAACCGCATATATACCCAGTCTCTGATCGAAATTGACAACACTTCCCCACTGATCTCATTTTCTTGCATTAAAAGTTAAATTTGCTTTTAAGTACAATTAGGGCATTTTTGCTATTTAACTTACAATTAAATTATTTGTAGTGGTAATATTTTTTATGTCAGATCAGCAAATAAGTATTGTCTCATCGTCAAGTTGGTGCTGCCATAAAAGAAAAATCACCATCCCTGCAGTGACCCGAGTTCTCGCACTCAAGACAAAAAAACATTAAATGGTGAATGCAATATGTTGCTCTGAATGTCTCTATATCTTCAGAGATTCAATCAGTTTTCTTCTTAAACCAAATCAGAAGATCACTTAAAGAGGACATCATCATTGGTACTTTGGAATTTTTACCTATTTTGTGGCTATACTTTGGTGACCCTGGAGTTTAATTTCCATCAACTTATCAATCAAAAAAAATATATTAAAGATCATGACTGAAAAAAATTGTGGAAAAAAACACAGCATTTTAAAAATCAAAACAAAATTCCAGAGTCCCAAATGTAAAAAAAGAAAAAAAAAAACGTGTCAGAAAACAATTTCTGTAAATCAAAATTAAATCTTTATAAATGAGATAAAAGGTAGGTATTATGGGACATCACTGACTGAATGATGAGGTTCGAGATTTGAATTCCAGAGAAAGCAAAAGAATGTTTTGCCTGAAATGAAGAAAAAAGATGATTGAACAATTAGCGAAAGTTTGTTGTGAGACACAAGTAACAGAAGAAGAATCAGCTGCATTGTTCTGGATGATAAAGTCATAGTTTTGCACTGGAGGGTTTTTATTTACAGATTCATGGTTGTGGCTTTTGTAGCTGCATTGTCATTTTTTTGAAATTTGTGTTCATTAATCCCAATTGAGGTATTTTAAAGAAATGTTTTATGACCTCAAAGGGTTTGTTACAACTGTAATAAATAGCTATACATTTCTAAAATTGTTCATGCAACAAAACATTTTCAGAAGAAGGAAAAATTTCCATCCTTTCAGCATTTTATATTTTTCATCTGTTGTATTTGTTTATGTTAACTTTTCCCCATTCCCATTTATCATGATTTGATATAGACAAGTATCTGAAAGTTTAAGACAAATAATAAGAACATTTAAAGTAACATTAGGCACCATTTAAATGAACGATTGGTAATACTTTTTTAGGATTTGGGAAATATTTTTGAGGAAAAAACAGGTGCGTTCTTTGATCTGCTATCAGTTGTTTGACGTTAAGGGGAATGTCCCCTCACCCCTGCTGAGCCATAAGATGACTTCATTCCAAGAACAGCCTGGACGATCATCTGTGGGAATTCAAAAGCATAAAAAGCACATAAAAACAGCGTTTACGCGACTTAAGGCCCGCCTTAGGCTGTTTACCAACTGTCTTCAACCAACGATGAGCCGTTAAAATGGAAAGAACTATTCTGTGCACAAGCGGCTTGCTGTGAAAATGAGGTAGAAACTTCACAAAAATAACCTACTTTAGAATAATTTTGAACCTAACATACACAGTGACTATTCTATAGAAAAGGCTCATGTTTTAGAAAGAAAATGACCTTTAGGTTTTTATTCACCATACAAAAAGAAGATGTCTCCAAATCATTTTTTAGGATTTACTTTTAAAATATTGTGTGCTTTCTGTTTAGATAGTTTAACAACTGTTAGTCTTTCATGGGAAATAAACTCAAAAATAAACTGAAGAAATTTCTCTGAAGCTTCACTCATGGCCATAATTCTAGTGATTTTGTGGCATTTATGATCATTTAAAGACCCATTATCTACTTCTACAGAGAGATATAAACTTAATGGTTCAGTATAATCTCATTTTCTACTTCATTATTAATCTGCTCCCCAGCAGCTGTTGTCAGGCGTAGAAATGAGTTCAAAATGAATTGTTTTATGCCGCTGGTAGAAACTACAGTGTAGCTACTCAAAGTCTCTCACTAATGTTGAACACAAGAACAAGGAGTTTAAATGTTGGATGAAATGAATCCTGAAACCTTTAATAGTGGCTTAATTTATCAGAACATCGTTTCACATTATCAGCACAATAAACAGAAGAATGAATATTCATTGTGTTCAGAGCAGCTTTGACAAAAGGGTCAAACTTTGATAATAAGATAGGATCTTATCACTGCTTTTGCTGGGATGTTTGTCTCAAACCAGTCTTTTTTTAATCCTTGTTGCTTTTGTATGAAGTAAAATTGTTAGGAGTCAGTTTTGAACTTAAATAAAAATCATGAAATTATAACATTTTATTTTGGATTTTACACCAGAACACAAAGTATATATATGTTATATATATGTATTGTGTATTTGTAATTTTTAATTCTTATATTTGTATTTTTAGATTCTTATGCTTATTTTGTATTTTTGTACTTTTAAATTCTTATGCTTGTATTTTTTAATTCATATTTTATTTTCATTTTGTGTTTGAAACAAAGAACAATAATAATAAAAAAAGACTACAGTGAAAGTTCTCTCATAATGTAATGTATATGTGCAAATGACTCCAGAAGGCGTCATCCAGATCAAGTGCCACCAGCCCCCTGGTATCCTGGGGGTATATAAAAAGCAGGCTATTCTGCACGCCTGACAACTGCCTGACTACCACCTGACTGCTGCCTTTTTCTTCTTGCTTATTCCTGTTTCGGGTCAATGGATGCTGGATCCTATCAAGGTGCGACGTACAAGGATTGAGGCAGGAGTGCTAACCATTCACCATTACGGAGCCCCTAACTTTTTAAATTTTTTTTTTTTATAATACAGAAATGAGGTTGGGTGCTCAGTGGTCCGAAGTTGGTCAAAATCCTCTCATAGCAAAAGGAAGAGACTTCACCATGCAAGGACTACACGTTCTGTCTGTATCTAGATGGATTTTTCTAGAATCTAAGAACAATTTTACTACATTTTTCACACTAATTCCTCTATAATAGCATGAGTGAAGTGAGGATTTTAAAGATTAATTAACAACAAAACATGTGAAAATATCCTGTTAAAATGGCATAAAATTGTTTGAGCTTCAGCACAAGTTGACTGATGCATCATTCTTACACACACTAAGATGAAGCAAGCTGTTCTTCTCCTTTTTTATTTATACGATGCAGTAAATTCTAACTCGATAGGGTGTAATGAGGAAGGGGTTGGTTGGGATGCCCTCTGCCAGAGTTTAATATTCTAATGTCTTCCCCCACCAAAAGAAGACAATCCTCAGAGAACCCAACCAGGATTTACTTCCTTTATCACCTCGACAGAGTATTTAATTTCCTAGACGTTTTGTGTGGGTTTGTGGTTCATACAGGCTACAGGGCATTGGTGGGTAGTCAAGAGGCAGTCAGAGACAGTCAGACAGAGAAAATAATATGATTGTTAGCCTCCTGCCACCCCTCTAGTCTGAGTACAGAATTGAGACATGTTCACTTACAAGTTCATGAACATGTTGCCGTCCCTCATTCAGTAATGGAGACATTCAGTTCAGTGTCAGCTGATAAACAGTACTGGAAATTCAGATGACATTTTTTAAACTACCACAAGTGTGACTTTTATCCTGCATATTGTTAGAGAGATGTGGTGGCTCCCACTTGCAAGTGCGATCTCCTGTTGTCAATTGTGAGGACGTGCAGAAATCCAACAACTTTTTTTCAGAGGCGACAACACAAGATGTGATTTCTTGCAGGTGTCATTTTCACAAGGCAATTAACTGAAGGGCTTTGGATAATGCTAAGTGAGCAGATGTGCAATACTTTACTTGGAAGTGGGAAAGATTGCACTGGGCTTTTTGACACACAGAATACATGCAAATGTATGGGTCTTTTGTGTGCAAATAGCACAAAATTCCCGTCAAATACTACTCAAAAAATTATCACAGAAACCTACATGCACTCACACCTCTAATCAAATAAAATAAATGGCTTTCTTGGCTGGATGTGTACATATGGATAATCACATCTATCTTTGGATGAAGAAGTTGTTATAGGTTGGTGGTAAGTGGATGCTAGTGAAAGAGACCTAGAGTTGGAGGTGAAACGCAGATAGTCTACTAGTTTCACTGACCCAAAACAACTTAAATATATATAATAGCAGGATTCTTGACGGTAAGGAACTGCTTCTCAATATATATATATTTTTTATTATTGATTCAGTTTTAACCTTGTTTTAAGATTTTTCTTCAGTTTTTTATTTTTCTGGATTTTTCTTCTTCTGGATGCCACTCTCAAAGTCTCTTTTTCCTTCAACTCAAGCTAGCCACCTTCTAAACAGATTTTCAGGTGTTTTGAATAAAAGCTGTATCAGTCAGCTACCACAAAAGTGAAAGTCAAGTGACAGATCAAATATTATAATTTAAAAGAAGTTTTTTTCTGTACTGATAACAGCACCTGCTAATTCTTGTAGCCTTGAGGCTGCAGGTTTGCTCAGCCTGCCGTTAATAAGACCCATATAAATCACAAGTCCCTTGGTTATTTTCCTAAAAATGCAAAACAACCGGCCACTGTAGCCCATGTGTGACATGAGTAAGTGTAGCTGCCATTTTAATGTACGTGCAGTTTTATCAATGAGCGCCTATTCATAGTTAAAACAAGAGCTGAGGGTGGACAGAGCAGCTGTGTGAACTTACCAAACACACACACACAGACTCTCAATTACATCATACACACTCAATTAAGCCCCAACAAAGTAAAAGGTGAACTCAAACACATTAGCAGATCTGTCTATGAATACTAATAGGGAAAAGATGGTGGGTATACACATCTAAAAGAGGGCACTTGAGTGAAATTGAAAATAGTTTTTGTTGGAGTGCATTGAATTCTGTCATTGGTCTCGGAGTACATTAGGTGTTCATTTTGAGTGTGACATTCAAAGCAAACAAAATTTACTTTAGTCTGTTCTATTTTAGGAAGAAAAATAATGAAACAGACCTAAGGGTGTGTTTGACTACAAATCTTTTTCTGGTTGTTTTCAGGTTAGCACCTCACAAATTTGTTGTCATCAGAGGGCAGTAGAGAGGACAGAGCTCATGCAGATCAAGAGAAAAAAGGGCCTCAAAACACTAACTTAAGTAAGGGTGTATTCAGACTGGACACATCTGGCTCACTTGAGGTGAACCAGTTTGTTTCCCTCAATATTCTGGAGCATTTTCAGTCTGAATGCATCCAAGCGGATCCTGATCTGGGATCAAGAACCACCCTCTGACCCATCTTTCGAGGTGGTCTTGGTCCAACTGAGCTCAACCGAATCGGATTCACTCTGACTTTCCTCAGTCTGACTGGGCTCCATGCTCAGAGCAGAACAACTGAACCAAACTGGCCACCGTAGCCGGGCCTTATGCAATGTAAACAGGGGAGTGTAGACACAGCAACTCATTCAAGTTTGTTTGGATGAATGCAGCCTCATTAGAACAACTTTTACATGATACATATTATTTCTCACATCGTTTTCCCAACAATCTGTATGTCATAAACACTTCTCGGTGTACCCTTTTAGCTGTAATGTCCTCACCAACTACCTTGCAGCACACTTCTGCTGTACCAAATGTAAAAAGTGTTGAACCTGACATTGAAAGAGATGTTTAAAATTGATTAGTGAAATATAAAGTGAATAAGTGAGCTGTCCAAGCAGGGATTGCAAAGCTTAGGACTTTCATTATTCTTTCTCTCTTTGTTTTCCCCGCCCTTGTAATTCCTGGCCAATAACTGAAGAGATGTACGTTTGATGTCTGAATACAGACCCAACGTATGATTTCGAATTAACCAACAGACTTTTAAGGTCTGAAAACTCCCTAATTTGACTACATATGGCACACAAAAAAATGTGTGCAATTTCTGGGATTTTAAAATACAGATATTTTGGTTGAGAAAATGGAAATCACCTCTACAGTATTTTTGAAAATATTAAAACTTGCACTGATGTGTACAATAATGTGTGCAGTCAAATACAGTTGATAGACAAACACAAGCCAACTTGCCTGAATAAAGTATTTAAAGCTACTTAAAATACATGTCTTTCTCCATAAGCTATTCAACCAAATGCAACTTTCTACATGTTAGTTGTGACCATGCACACTGAAAAAAAACAGATCCTCTAGAAATACGTCAAACATTTTAAAAAAATAAAAAAATGTTCTGTGATAAGCAAAAAAAATTGCCAATGTGGCAAGAAAAAGTCTTATTAAATTCCTAAATATTAGTCACAAGGCATGCTTTCTCAAACAAAGATACTGTAATTTTGCTATTGTAAAACTTTCTTGATAAGATTATTAAGAAATAAGACATTTTTTTTTTTAAAAAAAAGGGTATTTCTGCTTTCTTCAGGTTCCGTTTTTACTTGTACATGTTCAGTCACAATTCAACATTTTTAGTTTTTACAGTACATTGATGCGGCTGACTTTCTGTGCGGAGATTTCTGAATAACTACAAGCTTCTGACAACATGTATTAAATTCCACAATTTGAAACATTTAAAAGGTTTTACTTGGTTTCCCCATATACATATGAATGCTCAACTGGAGTGACTTTTGACAGCGTCTCAGTGAGAGAACAGAGGTGTATCTGCAGTCTTATCAGCGACACCAACCTTCAGACTTACTTCTCAGTTATGTTTTTGCTGGAGAGGAAGGATATACCACACTTCCTAAAGCTCCACCCTGGCCCAGGCTCTGAAGAGGCAAAAGGCCAAAATAAAATGAAGGCCGAAGGAACTGTTGGCTGTTAAAAAATAGAGTGGGACCACCCTTCACAAACACATTCACCTCACAATAAATTTGGGCCTTTGACATGGGATTTACAGATTTAAAAAAGGTGATTTCAGGATAGATTCTATATCTTTGGTCAAATGTTTTAACTTTGAGATCATGAATATGTGCTTTAAGACAAGACACAGTGCAAATTTATAGCTATTTATATACAATTATGTGTCTTTGTCTGTGTTTTAGGGGTGGAAAACATTCAATTGAGTTGAGGTTTGTGGTGATTTTCCAGGTATGTTTCATTCATATAAAGACATTCTTGGCTGGCTGCTTCACTCGCACAAGCACTGTGTTTCTTTCATGAACACGGGGACAATAGTGATGAAGGAACACTGGAATGGCGGAACCGGAAGTGTGCTGAGGACAGGAAGTAAGAAGCACAAGCAGGAATAAACTGCTGAAAAAGCAAGAGGGAATTTTCCATTTCACTATCTTGAGGCAATGAGAAACATAAGAGATGAGCCCAACATAACAATAAAGTACCTCATCTGAGACATTAACAAATGCATAGAGAATCTTAAACGGTGCCTCTATATCTAATTTGTCTCTCATTAAATGCCCTTTGTAGCATATTTTGGACGTTACTCCTCTGTAGCACACTTTGATCAAAGGACTGGCATTTTTTTTTAGCCATCGTCATGACACAAAATTAATATGTATCTTCAAAAACAACAATGAAAATAGACATGTCCAGGGTGCATCCGTGTAGATGGGACAGGCTCCAGCAACCTCATGACCCAAAAAGGGATTCAGCGGGTTCAGAATGTGAATGGATGGAACCTTAATTGAAAATTAAGTCACAATGTTAAGAGATTCCATCTAAAATTTGACATTGACACTGTTAATAGATTATTTAATTGAATAAGCATTTATTTAATTTAACTTTACAACTCTACAAAGCCAGTTAATAAACTGAGCACTCTAAAACTTGAATCAGTCTGTCTAAAAACAATAAAATGAAAAGCATGAAAACCTCCAGGGTGCATGGAATTACTGCAGATGGTGGGTAATCCCCCAAAAATTATTGAATTTTGCACATAAAACCTATGTTTAAAAAAAACTTAAATGGAAACTAAAATCTAGAGCTACAATTGGCTGTCTCCATTATGATATGAAAACAAATAAACTTTATTAAAAAAAAAAAAACATTCATTTTTTAATTTGCCCAGTGAATATTTTTTGTGGATGTCGCCCGTCTGAAGCGGAGGGGAAACAAATTGCAAAGATGTGGTGCCATAATTGTCTTTGCTGGTTTTGTTGAACACCTTACTTGTGATTGCAGCTCTCCAGCCTCAACACACAGTCTTTATAGTATTTTATATCCTTCCTTCTTTATGTGGATAAATGCAAAAAAGCCTTAACCTATCTATCAGCAGCCATGAATGCATTGTGACTGCATATACTGTCATATGCATTTCTATGGATTCTTGGCAGGAACAAAGTGATTACTTCCAAAGCAATTTCACCGCGAAGCAAACACATCAATCACATATTAAATAATTTACCACCAGTTACATTTTTGCTTCATTTAATAAGCTAGGCTTTTTTTTTAAGTTTTCAAAAGAATCTGGTGAAATTGTCAAATAATTTCCATGGTGATGCTTAAAATGTGCAAAGGTGCATCCATAAAAACAGCTCCTCACCTGCTTGCATCATACAGCAAGGCAGTGGTGTTTTGTTGAGAGTATATATATAGTGTCTAATTACATTTTGAGCAGTGGTGATAAATCATTGGGATCTTAATCAGAGCACTACAATGAAGGGTGTCATCAATCACTTACTACAGCAAAACACAACAGCAGCGTTAAGCTTCTCTTCTTATGTTTCTGGTGGCGCCGCTTTTACACCAAACAGAAACATTATTGCTGTGACACGCTGAACTCAGCAGCATGGACGCCACTTTACAGTTCTGACAAAAGCAATCAAAGGGTAAATGACTAATATTAGGACATGTGGGGTTGTAAAACAGACAAACTCTCACTCTGCATGCCAATGGAAAAAAAGTTCTGGCTATTTCAGATGATGATGTAACTCAAGCTGAAAGTCCTAATCCGTATATCATTCGTTTTTTAGACTAAAACCAACAGAAAAAAACCCAAAAAACTAACAATTTGTTCAATAATCAATTTCTAAACAAACATGGAAAAACAGATAATGGATTGTTTTTTTTTGTTTTTCCTTTTATTAATAAAATAGAAAATGGAGTAAACGGATAATAAACGTTCAATTTCTCCTACTCCAATCATTTTTTGTAAAAGCGTTCCTAGAGGTATTTTAATTATGATAATGACCTTTTTAGGTAAAATTTAAAAAAAAAAATGTTGTTTTCTATGAAATAGTTCGAGAGCAGCAGAAATTCATTAGGAAATCACTTCTAAATTGTGAGAAGGAGCGTTGGCTCAGAAGTAAGCCTTCCCTAATTTCCCATCATCCCTTTATTTACACTCTCCCCTATTGGCCTCTTGTAACCCTAGCTAACATTAATGGTGCAAAAAAATGGCGAGCAATATCAGATCTAACAGTTTTGAGCCAGATATACATGGATCTATTTGTCTACAAGTGAATGCATCAGAATGGAGCAGAGCAGGGAGCTCGTAGCCCGGTGATTGTAGTTTTTTTTTTTTTTTTTACTTATTCATTTCTAGAGCACCACCAGCCAAGGAGGCCCAAAGTGCTGTACAAAAAGAAAACAGAATATATTATAAAATCATGAAAAGCATAAAAGACATAAATAAATTTGAACAGATTAAAATTAATAAAGGGTAGCTAGGCAGATACTACGGCGTGGTAATGGAGTTAAAGTTTGGCTTTAAAAGTTTCCAGGAGTGTAGCCTCTTTAATAGCCTGTGGGAACTGATTCCAGAGTTTAGGAGCAAGCACAGCAAGCGCAAGGTTTCCCAGGAACTTACATTTAGTTCTTGAAACCAGTAACACACTCTGGTCCGTAGAGCGCAATGACTTAAGGGGGGAATATTTTAAAAGCAGGCGAGAGAGGTAAAAATGTGCAGTATACCTGCTAATGACTTAAAAACATAAACAAAAACAGGAATTTATGTAACAACTATAAGCTTTTTTTGTCTGTTCCTGATTGACAACGATTTGAATAAAGAAATACTCAGAAATGCCATTTCAAACTTCAGTTTTGTTATGTATGTCCTCCATCGTGACAAAAAAATGCTACAAGAAAAAACTAAAAACACGACTTTCATTGGAGTGGCTTTTCTAAAGCACCATACTAAAAACAAGAGGTGATTCTTTTGGTTTGCTATGATGGAAGAATTGGCTGGTTAAGATGTGCCTCTTCCAATTCTTAGGTTGCAGATAATGAATAGCAGAAAGATGGGTCACCTCACAGTGTCTGTGGTCACATTCCAATTGAGCCAGTTTGCATGGGGGACTGAAAAAACGGGCGTTTCAACCAAATCTACCGTTTAAATTGGGTCAGAGCAGGAGAATTGTAATTTCTAGCCCCCGGTTGCTCAACTTTCCACAGTATGTTTAACTGATTTATAGGAACCTTTGATGAAACAGGAGGAAAAAAAGGAGAAAAGAAGAGCAGCTGTTGGAGTTTGAATTGTCCGTGAGCAAGTGAGCACTGTTAATAACTGGTTCACAAATGCCCTCTGGGTTTCCCTTTTTTCCCTTTTTTGCATTGAGTTCCATTAGTTCGATCTGTTGCTTTAAGATGAGAGCAGAGCTGAGGTTAAATGAAAGAAGACAGGACAGACGACGCAAATAGGGAGTGGAGACAGCAGGCAGTCATCTATGAAGGACATGGCCGCAGCAGTTATTTTTAGTTATCAGTTTTCAGAGGCTGTCAGTTGGAACATCTCATTAAAATAAGAAAAAAAAATCAAATCATAAAAACTGCGAAGGTTCTTTTTGCTCATGCACAAAAGCAAGCATGCACACTCACATCCCATAGTAGCATAAAGTAGTCAGTGCACTCAGGGCGATCGCCTATCAGTGCATACATTAGTTGATTTTTTTGGTGACCTTTGCAGACAATACCAACTTCCACTTTTCTTTTAATATTAGATGAGGTGTGAGCAGTAAAATTCATTAAATCCATGTGCCCACAGGCAGGAAAGTCTTTTAAAATGCAGACAGCTCTGTCCAGTCTCAGGTTTATTAATCATTTTATAATGAGAGTTTAAACGCTTTTATTCATCATCATGTCGTGAACACTGTAAATCAGGAAACTTGAGGAAGATGCCTTCAGTGCTGACATTTTTAAACGTAAAAAACAGATTTAAATGTCCTGTCATGCTCACAGTAAGTGCTCCAATCTGTAGTTTACAGCTGACAAGTTAATATTATGATAATTGACATCAATAAAACAGGTTTATGACTTTGTATTGAGCTTACATAAGAATATTTCCTTCAAGATGTTTTATTCTAAAACTGCAGCCATGACATTAGTTGTATGCAGCTAAGATAAATGCAAATGTTTTAGAGAAAACATGTAATATAAAAAAATATCCACTTGAATAATGCATGATTTCAATATATTTTTCATTGCAGTTTTTTTTAAGGTGAATTGTGCTAATATATCACTCCTTTTCAATAGATTATAATAGTGTGCACACAGCAACACTGATTTGAAAATAATATTTTTGAAACAAGAATTTCACATTTTGTCCTTTGTCAAACAAGATAAAGTTAATAACAGTGTTCTTTGAATAATTATCATTATTTATGATTAATTATTGTATACTCTCTCACCAAATAGTTTCTAAATCTGACATTTTGGTCACATTTGTTTAATTTTCACATTCTGTCAAAGAGTTTCACATCTTCCAAATGTTATAATAGACATGTTGTTAAATCCTCAAAAATCCTAATTTATTAACTTGGTCCTTATGTGATTTTTTTTCCCATAAAAAAAGCCCTTTTCATTCACTTTGACATCTCAACATACATAGCAAACACCAGTAACTATTCAAGTTTTTCTTTTCCTTCTACACCATTCCTTTATCAGACATTTATTTGTCTTAATCAATTTTTGTGCACTGTTTTCTTTTTAAATTTATCTTTCATTGAGTGGTCAGTTTGATATAATTTGTTTAAATTTGTTTTTCATAAAATTATTTGAAAAAGCATGACAAATCTATTTATCCAAAACTTTTTCTAAATTGAATCTAATTGATTCCTTTTTAATGTACATAATTGTGACACATTCAAATTCTAGACAAAATCAGATATCTGTTGATTGTTTTTCTTTTCTTTTTTGTTTTATAAATCAACAGTTTTTTTGTGAAAAACATAATGCAAAATTATGTCCCTGTATATCACTGAATAG
>NC_050516.1:18651085-18667514 GCF_002922805.2 Oryzias melastigma | reverse complement strand
TTATAGCTCTGTACTTTCAAGATTATCCGGTTTTATTTTTGCTCCACAAACATAATACTATGACCCTCGAAGTTTGTTTCTCCTACTATTTACTCGAGCACTTGAAGTTACTCCAACATGGCGGAGATGGATGAGCCGTAAGTAGCTGCCGAAGAACCGCGAAAGAAAGCCCGAAAGATGCTTTCAAATCTCATGAACCCCTGGGAGTGCAGCATGAATCAACCTTCTTTTGTTCTCTCTTTTTAGGGAGAAGAAAAGAACGAAAGTAGTGGAGCTGACTGAGAAGTTAGTGATCAAATTGGTAGACTCGGCGGAACCTTTAATAGACAGGAAGCACGTAACGTTAGCTTACGGAGACAGCTAACCTGTTTGTAACCAAAATATACATTTAGCAAGTGTACTGTAAATGTTCGTGGCTCGCCACCCCAAAATAACTAACATGTTCTAAAAGTAAACATATTGTTTCATTCGCTTAGTATGCTGAGTCATGGCTCAAATCCATTCATCGCTGCCGGCATAGTAGCTATTTTGGGACGGCTAATAACATAGTCTAGTTACAGAAGCTGTTCAAGCAGGAGAGCTTCAGTCACCTGTCATCCAGGGGATTCAGACCTATGAGATAAACTATTTCCACATTTTCCTCCTCAAATGTGCGTTATATTTTATCCAACAAAACGCAAATATTACCTCAGCACGTTCATTTAATTCCATTAACGCTCTCTAGCTTATGCTACACTGTCTGGTGATGCATTTACAGTCCCTACCTGTAGAGGAAATAAGGTTTCTGTCCATTTTTTGCATGATCCCAGTAGGACAGTAATATTCCAATCATAAATACATTGAATTGATCTCAAAAGCTGCTGGTTTTGACAGCTAAATGTCTTTATCATCTCCAGCATGGTGGTAGACGGAGGATCTGGAGTTTCGTGTGAGTGGGGAGGCAGATGGAACCACATAAAAACATTCCTGGAGAGGCCAGGACCATTTACACACCCGGACTTTGAACCCAGCACAGAGGTAGCACCATCCCTCCAGGGTGTTGTGTTAGTTTATATTTTCGAATTTATTTTTCCATTTTGCTTTTCCTTATATATATTTCTTGTCTGATGTTTGAAGAGTTTACAGTTTTTGTTGGAAACCTGCAAAATCCTGGTCATCGGTGCTGGCGGGCTGGGATGTGAGCTGCTGAAAGATCTGGTAAACTGATCAATTTAGCATTTTTGAAAGATAGAAACACAATGGCATGTTTTTTCTAATCATTTTATTTGTGACTTAGGCTTTGTCAGGCTTTCGGAACATCAGTGTAGTTGACATGGACACTATTGATGTTTCCAACCTGAATCGTCAGTTTCTCTTCAGGTTTGTATTCTTTTAAGCTTCTCTTTTTTTCTCAAAAATTTTATATATGGATGTAATATTAGGAATGGCATTTTTTCCCATTAACATGTTTATTTTCTCCAGGCCTAAGGATGTTGGCCGACCTAAAGCTGAAGTGGCAGCGGATTTCATAAACAGCCGTGTTCCAGGATGCTGCGTTGTTCCGTATCCTTTTTAGTCAAATATAAAGAAGGAGATCAAATGAAATCTATTGTATGGCACTTTAACCCCTTGACACCTGTTGATGCAAATATGTATCAAACCACATCTTTTCCAAAGATCTGAGTGAAAACAAAAATACAAATATTTTTTTTTTAAAGCTGGAAATAAATTCAGGTGTCCAGAGGTTAAGACTAGGAATCATTACATTTTTTTCCTAACTCCTTTGTTTTCTTAATGGGGTGTACAGTCATTTTAAAAAAATTCAGGACCTAGACGAAACATTCTACAGACGTAAGTATTTGTGTTTAAAAGAGATCTGATGGAGGAGCAAATCTTAAAGATCGGTTATAGTATTGTCGTTTTATATGAATAACATATTATTGGTTGTTTGGTTAAATGTCTTAAAAAAAACTTTCACTCACAGAACATAAAACAGAATGACTTTAAATTGAAATTACTGAATTTGTTTGTGATTTTCAGCACCAATGTGTTGTCTCATGTCAGCTGTGTGGATTGTATCAACTTATCCCATATTTTTATCCATCTAGAATTCCATATAATTGTTTGTGGACTTGATTCTATTGTTGCCAGGAGGTGGATGAACGGCATGCTGGTAAGACATTTTCCTTGAAATGCTATCATAATCCCCATTTTTGTTTTTGGAGACAATTGAAACATTTTAGCTTAAGTGATCATCCTGTCCACACGGTATTAATTTGTGTTTCTATCCAGCTGTCTTTGCTGGTGTATGAGGACGGCGTGTTGGATCCAGGGTCCATTATCCCATTAATCGATGGTGGGACTGAAGGCTTTAAGGGCAACGCCAGAGTCATTTTGCCTGGTATGACCGCCTGCATTGACTGCACCTTGGAGCTTTACCCTCCTCAGGTATGGAAAATAAAAAAAAAAATATCTTTGAAATATATATAAAAGCAATTCTTGATGTTTGTCTTTGTTAAGAATATTAAAAATGTGCATTTCCTTGCAGATCAACTTCCCCATGTGCACAATAGCTTCAATGCCTCGTTTGCCAGAGCATTGCATTGAATATGTCAGAATACTGCAGTGGCCCAAAGAGCTGCCGTTTGGTGGTACGGAGGAACACTCTTTTCATTTTCATTATTGTGTTTCTGTTTGGAAAAATACATACAATATAATGATAACTGACTTAAATATATATGTGTGAATTAGATGGTGTAGCATTGGATGGAGATGACCCAGAGCACATCCAGTGGGTTTTTCAGAGATCTCTGGAGAGGGCAGCAGAATTCAGTATAACAGGAGTCACGTACAGGCTTACACAGGGTGAGCAAACAATTACTGGGTTTTGCCTCCAGAGTTTTGATAATTTACTTGTACTTCCTCTTGGAAAAAAGCTTCTTAAGGTTCCAACAACCGGGGGGGAAAAAAATACATTTTTAACGTGATGTTTTATAAAATCAATTCACCTTCATGATTTTATTTTATTTTTTTAAATTAAAAATCCCAGTACAAAGCTTTCGTATGTTGCAGGTGTTGTTAAAAGGATAATCCCAGCTGTTGCATCTACAAATGCTGTCATTGCTGGTAAGTATTTAGTAGTTATGATCCATAAGTAAATATGAAATGATGGTGTATACTTGTCCTGTTTTAGAAAGTACTAACTGAAGATGATTTGTATGTAATAGTTTGACTTTTTCTTGTTTGATCCAGCTGCTTGTGCCACTGAAGTTTTCAAATTAGCAACAAGGTATGTTTTGACAATCATTTAAAGATTGTAATATCTCACACGACTTATATATATATATAGTTCCATATAGAGACATTACAGACGTTTTTGTACAGAAGACAGGTTATTGTGTTTCTCTACGTTGAAGAATGTGGGAGGACTAGTTTGCTGATGGAACTGCAGGTTATATTTTGAGTCTGCGTCTTTCATTAAGTGACATTGTTTTTACTGCTTATTTTTTTTGTCAGTGCCTATGTACCTCTCAGTAACTACATGGTTTTCAACGATGTTGACGGCCTGTATACCTACACCTTTGAGGCAGAAAGGAAGGTCTGCACTGGAATCCCACGCTCCCATTAACGTATGATGGAATAGACCAGTGGGCTGTTGGGTTGAGGTGTGTTTTTGTCTTTTCTGCAGGAAAACTGCAGTGCTTGCAGACAGGTACCTCAGGATCTCCACTTTCATCCATCTTCCAAACTCCAGGAAGTGTTAGACTTTCTGACTGAGAGTGCATCATTGTGAGTTATCCTTCCTCCTGCTTTTCATATATTTGCTTGATGGGGATTTTTATTTGTTTCATGAGAAAACAAAAATATTTGCTTTCCAGACAAATGAAGTCACCTGCTATAACAGCCACAGTGGAGGGAAAAAACAAAACATTATATTTACAGGTATTTAATTTTAGAGTAGTTTACATTTTTATTTAATGCTTTTGTTATTTAATTACTTAAGTAAGAGTTTGTTTACATAAATTGCACTAAATCAGAATTATTTTTCTTCAGTCTGTAGCTTCAATTGAACAGAGGACACGAGCAAATCTGTCTAAAACGTTAAAAGGTGAGCTCCTTTACAAACTGAACTTTTTAAAGCAGATTTTACTGTTATTTAGATGTTTTTATAGAGCATTATTAAATCTCTTGTTTATATTTATATGTTTTTTTTCAGAGCTGGGACTGACAGACGGACAGGAACTTGCTGTAGCTGATGTAACGACACCCCAGACCGTGATGTTTCGACTTTGCTTTACCTCATAGAACAAGCAGAAGCACTCCCACTTAGTTCAAAACAAAATCAGCTCACAGCGAATCCAATCACAATGTTTAAACATGTATCTAATTTAATGGGAAAACTGGATGTTTTTGCACTGAAAAGCCAAATTGGAGTTCTGTCATGTTTTGGTTCCTTCCCAGAATTATGTAATTGTTATTTTCATCATTAAGTAGTTTTCTGTGCAAATGGAGAAATCTACACACTTTTCCCCAACAGTTTCTTCTGTACTTGTTCTGTTGTTTATTTATTTATGTTTCAGCTTTTTTTAGTTGCTGCAGCTTTTAAAGCTGAAACTGTACAGACTGGAATAAATTGCTTTTTTGGTACATAATGTCTGTTTTTTTTTTTTTTTTTAAGGGCACGGAACAACCATACCTTAAATCCTAATATGCAAGCTTTGCATAAAACAGTTAGAGCTTTGTTATTTTACATGTTGAACAGGATTCCAAATCAATGAAGAAGATAAATATGTACTTTGCCAGTTATAACAAAATTTATAACAATTTTGCATGATGTGAGTTTGAGTTTCTTTTAAAAACTTTACTCCTGAAGGCAAAATGTAAAAAATGAAACATATGGAGATATAAGTGTGTAAAGAGATGAATGATCTTAGATTAAAAGGACCGATCTTGTTGTATTTAGCACTATTGTAATATTTTAATGAAGTAAAATCAGTTTTTTTTTATTTGATACTTATTTTGCTTGTGTGTTCCTACAGTTTATTTTTATTTTTTCGGAGGAAATAAAGTGGTAGTCTGTAACCTGACCTGACTGTGACGTCATGCTGCTACGTGGAAAGGAAGTAGCAAACATGCTAATGCTAGCCGCGCGACAAGCTACAAGTTGAGAAGAGCGACCAAAACAAACGATGAAGGCTGCGTCAAGAAGACGGAAAAGCCTCGGATAAGGACAGCCGTTTGGCCTGACAACTACGATGGAGTTAGAGTCGAGATATTTACTAATACTAAATTGACTTAAATAGTCATTTTTTAAAAAAGAAATGAGGTGAAAGTATATCAACGCTCTCCAGACTCCACACATACGGTTGTCAGCTTGAGTTAGCTTCAGGAACTGCTAACTAGCTTACTAACTGCGAAGCTTTAAAGAACCGTAACGATCTTGGCTTTTGTTGCGTGCTATTGTAAAGTGGTCGTCTTTGGCAACACGGAGTTAAAACACAGCGTGCAGTTGTGAGCCCCCCGCCGCCAGACGCTGCTGCTAGCTTTTCAGTCAGAATGAGTTGGTTCAACGCATCTCACCTGTCCAGTTTCGCTAAACAAGCTTTAACATCGGCTCAGAAGTCCATCGATCGCGTTCTGGACATTAAAGAGGAGGACCAGTGGGGTGACACCGTTGTGATGCCATCTGATGGTAAGTAGCTCGGTGTATGGTTGAAACTGCAAATCATAGACGTGTCAGCAATGCTAACAGCTCATTACATCGTTTTTTGTCAGATGTTTCATTACCTGGAAAACTCTCGTTAAGTGGAGGATGGGGGATGACTCAGTGGGAAGCACCTGCAGAAGAAGAGCCCACCACTCCTCCGCCCTCATCGGGGGCCATTACTACTCCTGTCACCCGTACTGTTGTGGATGAATCTGAGAACTTTTTCAGTGCCTTTCTCTCACCCGGGGATGTCAACCCGGTTAGTAAAAGCCCGGTTGTGTCTGTACCCCCTACGAAAACCCAACGGAGACTTCAGAAGGAGGAGAAGAAAAGCAGAGAAGCTGTTTCTCAAGCCCAGAAAACTGAAGAGAGTCCTAATATAGAACCTGTTAAAGGTCCAGACAGTGAGACGGTAGCCGAGACTCCACTTGAGGAAACCAAGGATTCACCAGCAGCACCTTACAAAGACATTATCCTCCTCCAGCCAGTTTCCCCCACTACTGCTACTTCCAGTGATCTTCCTTGCAAAACTGACGAAAGTGAAAAAGAAGATGAAGGTTCACCGGTTCCGGCTGAACAGAACAAAACAGGGCAGTCAGACACTTTGTCAGAAAACACGGTGGAACCTGACGCCCCAAACCCACCTCCAGAGCCCTCAGCTTCTGAAGCGAAGTCTCCCACAGATTCTGCAGCCTCATCATCCTCCAAAGAAGCAAACCCAGATCAGAAAGAGCGCAAGACAGAGGATCGTCAAACAGACACCCCGTCTCCTCCGGTCAGCGCTTTCTCCTCAGGAACCTCTACCACAAGTGACATTGAAGTTCTTGATCACGAGAGCGTGCTGAGCGAAAGCTCCGTCAGCTCCAGACAAGAAACTGGCGAAAGCAAAGCAGGCCTTCACCTCATGCAGGGATCCTTTCAGCTTCTCACTGCCTCCACCTGTGGAGATTTTCCCCAACTAGAGGATTACCCGAAGCTCACGGAGAGCTGCGGTTCCTCCTCAGATGCATTCGAGCGGATCGATTCATTCAGCGTGCAGTCACTGGACAGCCGGAGCGTCAGTGAGGTCAACTCGGATGACGAGATCTCTGGCAGTCGGACTCTGGCGTCTGTCACCGCTGGTCCTGCTTCTTTAACGTGTGAGAAGCAGGAAGACGGAGTAATGGAAAAAGAGGGTGAGGAGGAGACGTCTGAGGAGAAGGAACACCCAGAGAGGACAAGGGAGCAGTCACTGGACGAGATGGAGGAAAGTGGGCGAAGTGCGACGCCTGTGAACAGCGAGCAGCCCGAAGAGCTGACAGAGATGGAGCCTGAAGCCTTTATTTCAGTGTTTGAGCCTCCGCTCAAAGCGGAAGGACAGAGCGATCTGCCCATCACCGAGGAGATGAAAAGTGTTTCTACTGTTCAGATATTGGAGCTTCAAAAGGTAATTCATTCATTTGTTGCATTTTAATTTCAAATGTGTGTTAATCATGTGTTTACTTTGTGGGCTAACTTTTTTGACTAAAATCCTTCTGGTCCTTCATGTAATTGATTGGATCTAAAAAAAAAAATGTCGTCATAAGTTAGTCTTGGAAGCACATAATCATGTTTTTTGTGCAAGTCAATACCACAAATTCACTTTAGATTGTTGTTATCATGTAAGAGGAGTACAAATAATGTAGAGCTGTTGAAACTCCCATTTCTATATTTTAAATACGGTTGTCCTTTGCTATATTGTCGTTTATCTTTGGTGGTCTTGCAGAATTTTTCCTTTTTTTTTTTTTTTTTAAACAGCTCACAGTGTTCTGCATTCTGGTTGGCTGTTAAACATTGTCAATCAATGTCCTCCTCGCTGTATCTCCTGTACAGAATGCGTTCAGCTTTTCCAGATCTACATAAATCTCCGGTCGCGAGCAGATCTTTGTTTTATTCCTTTTAAAGTATATGTTCAAGTTAAAATGTCACCATTTCATAATAATGAACTTATTTTTCTATGAAGGTTTGAACTTTGAGTGTTTAAACAAGAGAGGAAAGTTTGAAAATGTTAATGTCTGTCGAAAAATGTTGCAATTTGTATAGTGAGGAGTTTTTAGTCTTTAATTACTGTAAAAATAAAGAGGACTACTTTGTGGATTTCACATATCTCCCATGATAAATGCGGGAACATTGTATCACAAAGTCTTATCTTTATGAAGGGTAATTTAAAGTTTCTCTTAAACACATCTTCTGACATTTGGCATCAAACATCAAACCATTGTTTTTGTCAATGTTTCAGGTAATCGATGATCTGTCCAGTCGCCTTGAGAAAAGAGAGTCCCAGCTGCTGGCGGTTAGCAAAGAGAAGGCCAGGCTGGAGGAGGATTGTGACAATTTGAAAGAGTGAGTCCCTCAAACACCAGATTCCCACAGAGGAGTTGCTAATGTTGACAGACAAGTCAAACAAGACATTGCAAACCTGCAGTAGAGAAAAGAAGTCAATAGAGTTTAAGCATATCAAAGACCACAGCAACATTTTTTTTAAAACATTATTTTACTTTTAAATTTAGAAACGTTTTCTCAGATTTTTTTTAAGTAGTGTTAAGTGTGTTTGCAACGAGTTCTGCCCTTAAACGGGTCTATTTTATTTTTCAGTGAAGTGACAAACTTGAAGGAAGAAAGCTCCACTGTCCAGTCCCTAAAAGATGAATTCACACAGCGCATTGCAGAAGCCGAGAGAAAGGCTCAACTGGCTTGTAAAGAAAGAGACATCGCCAAGAAGGTATAGACATCAGTTTCTATGAGCTCTGCCGGCTATTAGTCCATTGTTGCCACTTAACCATCATCCCCCTCTTCTTTCAATACTACACCTTTGTCAAAGTTTGCCATTCTTTTTAACGTAACAGGAGATAAAGGGCCTCCGAGAGGAGCTTTCTACAAGACTGAACTCCAGTGATACAATGGAGATAATCAAAGAAAAGGAGGAGCAGATCAGGGGGCTTCTGGAGGAAGGTGAGACTTGTGTAAAAAGGATACTCATTGGAGACTCTCACTATTTTCTGACACGACTGATGAAACGCTTTGTCACCTGCTCAGATTTGCACTCAGTGTAGCAGAAGCATCCTGCTTGGCAACTACATAAATATCAGTGTGTCCTCCTACATCAGAAATGCATTTCTTAGTTGCTGTGTTACACACTTTTTAACAAAAAAGAGACAAATGTTATCATTGCAGCCACATATTCAAAATATTAGATTTAATCTTTCTTGCCTAAAATGCCTAAAAATTACTATTCAATTACTACTCGCATAAAGTTTAAACATCTATTTTCTTCGCTCATGTTTTAGGTGAAAAGCTTTCCAAGCAGCAGCTGCAGCACAGCAACATCATCAAAAAACTGCGTGCCAAGGAGAAGGAGAGTGACGCAAAGATAATGAAACAGCAGAAGAAGATCAAGGAGCAGGAGGACGAGCTCAAGCATTTGCAGGAGGTCAGGATGAAGAGTTATCCCCCCCAGAAGCCGTTATCACCTGCTATCAAAACATTTGTGCCATTTCAAGTTTGAATGTTGCTGGTTAAACTTAAGGGAACCTCTGTCTTCATTCTATTTAAAGAGAATAAATCCTTGGTGGTACTACTTTGCATATCCGTTTTTTGTGCTGCATAAAATATTTAGCCTCTTCACTTAACTACTCAAAATATTCACAGTTAACTCTTTGGTGCATCCAGGTACTCGATGGGAAGGAGGAGGTGGAGAAACAGCACAGGGAGAACATCAGGAGGCTGAACGGTGTTGGAGAACAGCAGGAAAAGGATCTGAGCCGGCTGCAGACGGACGTGGAGGAGCTGCAGGAGAAAAATAGAAGTCTTGAGGCTGCACTCGATAACTCCTACAAGTAAATAGTGACACACCCTGCTACTAACACGATCACCAAAGATCTGATTCCTGGAGCAGTCTAAGCTTAATGCACAATTAAAAAAGCACAATGGTGTCACTAATTTTTTCCCTTCTTTGTTGTTAAATTTTTGAGTTGCAGTTAGTAGTTATCAAACTAAAACCATCTTAAGTTGGTCGTAAACACCTACATTTGTGATGTCATAAATGGCAAATTCAGTATTGTGCTGTAGCCATGAATTAACGTTCAAACTTGTTCTTAAAAACATCTTTCAGGAAATATTTTATACCCAAAGCAATGACTTCCCTATTAAGTGTTCAGTTGTATGTTAATCTGTTGTCATCTGTTGTCAGGGAGCTGGCGGAGCTTCATAAGATGAACGCCAGCCGAGTCAGTGAGGCTGAGGAGGCTGCTCTGAGCAGGGAGACCCAGGCCAAAGAGCAACTGAGCCTGACTCTGGAGAAGGCCCAGGAGGAGGCCCGGATACAGCAGGAGGTGCTGGCCAACCAGGTAAAACCACAACATATAGACCGCTGTTCTACTCTGCAGGCATGGCCATCTTTTAACTTCCCACCAAACCTGGCTGTTTGTTAACATGCTGCTTGTATTCCCCCATGTTCTGTCAACAATAACCAGACAGCACATCAATATTTTACTGTGCACAGGTGGCTGATCTGAGGCTCGCTCTGCAGAGAGCAGAAATCCAGCAAGCAAGGAAAGAAGATTATTTGAGGGAGGAGATCAGTGAGCTTCAGCAGGTACAAGAAAAAAGGCTATTTGAAAGAAAAAGAAACATTTGTAGGTAAATGTGTTGGTTGCATTTAGGGTGTCTTTTTTATTTCAGAGATTGCAGGAAGCCGAGAACAGAAACCAGGAGCTCAGTCAGAGCGTCACCTCGGCCACCCGACCTCTTCTGCGACAAATTGAGAACCTGCAAGGCTCATTAGGGGTACAAACGGCATCCTGGGAGAAAATAGAGAAGAACATTTCTGACAGACTAGGTAAAATGTTTATATGAACTCTCAATCATTTATGCATTTACTTTTATAACCCCCCATCTTGTCATCTTTCTGTGTACTCGTTATGTCAACAGTGGACGCCCAGGCTCAGCTCGCGGTTGCTGTGGAGAAGGAGCGATCCGCAACAGAAGAACTACTTTCCATCAAGGCTCAGCTGGTTTCTCTGGAATCTCAGAATTCCTCACTCCGCCATGAAAAAGCTAAGCTTCTTACACAGGTGGAAGCTGAAAAAAACAAAAGAGAGAAGCTGGAGGATGAGAGCAGCAGGTAAGCTAAATCTAAATCTACTAGAATGACATGATTATGTGGTTTTACCTTCAGTTAGCTATGGTAACTTTGACATTTGCCACTATACCTGATCCAGAATAATCTGATATCCTGAACAACACACAACTATGTAAATCAAGCCATGTTTAGATAAGCTAGCTGGAATTTACTGACTTTGTTTGGGATATTCTTCCATCTAAACACATTTTTTTTTTTTTAATGAAATGCATATTAGATGAGACGCAGGGTTTCTTACTGGGTTCAGGGGTTCATCACCATCAGCTGATGAGTAATATAAAATTGAATAAAAAGTTGTCTCCATTTTGCAGTTTGGGAGATCTGGATAAAAATAGTTGTGTAATTGTTTTCTTGGATCCCCTTTTTGAAAGACTAAAAAGTTATTGTTTTTTACATTTTAAATTAGAAGTAAAAAGGGGCATTGTATATTTACAGTAATGGCATTGCATTCGTTTTTTTTAAAGTATTTACTCAAATGACTTCATTTGCCTGGTTGGATGTTTTGACAGGAAATGTCTGCTGTATAAGGGCACCATCAAGCATTTATAACTTTTTTTTGGAAACGTATTGAAAATTGTAAAAATAGACATTTGTTTATTTAAAAAAGGGTAAAGTTTCTTATATTCATCGGGCAAAAAACTCTGATTTTTTTTTTTTTGGTTGCAAACCCTGACTGAGTTTCCAGTTGGTCTCAGACTTCTGTAACCAGACCCAAAATGTCAATTAAAAGACACTAATTTGAACAGACATGAACAATAAAATTTCTTCTACATTCATTCGTTTTCTTACACAACCTTTGAGTAAGTCTGTATAAAACTCATTTCTAGGACATCCCCTGCAGACTGTATTGACAGACGAATGGCCTTTGTGCTAAAAGGTCATGGCTTAGGAAGTGGCTTTCATTCTGGGCCAGTGGGTAACATGTCAAAGTGCAGATCAGAAGATTCTAGGTTTGTCTCCTGGCTGGCTCGACGTGTTTTGTTCTGTGACTCTTTCATAGGAATTTGCTGCCAACTATCCTTATAAATCTATTTATACGAGTGAATGAACATTTTTTACCATTAAGAATCCCGTTTACATTCTGAGGAAGAGAAAACAGATTTTTTGTTTGCCTTTATTTAAAAAAAAGTGTAATTACTGTTGATATTTTGTATAGTTGTTATGAAAATGTATTATTTTGTTTTGTAGAGAGCATGCTGAATTAACAAATTTACGAGGCGAGCACAGTCGTTTGATGGAAGAGGCCAAAAAAGAAAAGGTACCATAATTCATTTTCTGTTATTTCATGTTCTTTCAAAAGAAACAAACGCTCATGTGTATTTTCATTCTTTGTCTTTCAGCTGCTGCTGGTCAACCAACTAGAAATGGAGAAGATTAAGGTGGAGAAGGAGAAGAAGAAATGCTATTTGGCACAAGAGGCTCTAAAGGAAAAGGTTTGGAGTGATTCTAGGATTTTTTCAGCTGCTCATTTGGTTTTGTTTCTTACAGTATAAACTTGTCCTTTTTTATTTGCTCTGAATTAGGAGCGGAAGGCAATGACCAACTCTGTAGGAGAGGCCCCCGGATCTTCCACACCCTCCCTGTCTCGTTCCAGCTCCGTCAGTGGAGCAGACAATGTTGGGCTGCACATTTCTGTTCTCTCACAGGTGCGTCCATTCAACCAATTTTTAATTCAGTTAAAAAAAAAGAAAAATCTAAAACTCAGAAAACTATTGTTTTCTTAATGCTATCCCAAATTCATTTACACCCAGGATGACTCTCTAGACCACTCTCTGGGAACAATGTCGATGTCAGTGAGCGGGACCAATCTGTACGAGGCCGCCAGGCTGTCAGGAGGCTCCAGTATCATAGAGAACCTGCAGTCGCAGCTCAAACTCAGAGAAGGAGAAATAGCACAACTGCAGGTGGGGCGCTGTTTGCTATTCCGGTTTAAAGAATCTTTATTGTTCATGCAATATTTCTGAATGCGTTTCCTTATATAATTATCGCAAATGTTTGCTTTCTTTCATCTTTCATAGCTTGAGATTGCAAACTTGGAACGGAGTCGTGCTGTGATGACAGAAGAACTGGTTCGACTGACAAACAGGAACGATGAGATGGAAGAAATGGTGAAAGGCATTCCGAAGTTGAAAATTCAACTCAAGGTGCAAATAATAATTGTTATTCTTTATCATGCAAATCAGAAACGCTTTTTATGCACAGTGAGGATTGTAAATGGTAATCTCAGTTTCAAGAATCTGTTCATTAATCTATCTTCTCACTTGTGTTCTTTGGCATTTTAGGATCTGGAACAAAGACACAACACCATTCTACAGATGTATGGAGAAAAAGCAGAGGAAGCAGAGGAGCTGAGGCTGGACCTTATAGATGTAAAGAACATGTACAAAACTCAGATTGACGAATTGCTGCAGAGCCGGAAATAAACCAGAATCACTTACAATTTTTTTTTTGCATTAAATTCCTCCATTGAAAGAAATATGTTAGTTTCAGCTTATCCTTACCTTCTCTTTATTTAATCACCTATCCAAGTTATTGTTGGTATACAATGAATAGGTGTGATAAGGCAAATCAAGATTTAAATTACCAGATTATTATGAAGGACAAAAGTCAGTCTTTTTGAATCGGTTTTTGATCTGAATTATTTGGGATTTTACTTTGCTCATTATTCTATCAGTGATATGGTTTTGTAAATAACATTTTTAGCTAAAATTCACAAGCCTTTTTGCACTACACAAATCCAATCATTTCCTAACACATTTACAGAGTGATTTAGGGAATATTTTAAGACTTGTACATATGTATGTCTGTGGGTACCATAGAAATCACAAAATGTGGTCTGAAATAAGGGTTATCTGTCACTGAAATCCTAAAGAATATGTTTTAATTTGATTTGAGTATTTATTTATATATTAAGATTCATTTACTTAGTTGCCAGAGGAAAAATCACATTTATTTTAAATGGGATCACATCAGATGCTAGAAACATGCATTTTCACAGCATTCACAATATCTTGATGCTACAGAAACTATTGAAATAAATGAAAGTTCAAATGCATCCTAAGCTGTTGTCCTATTTTTATTTTATTTATTTTTTATTGCATCGAGTTTTTCTTTATGTATTTAAAAAGTGTTCTGCGACGTGAGCGTTTTAACCAGTGTATTTGGCGCCACCTGGAGGTCATAGGAGCGTAGTGCAGCTAATGTGAGATTTCCGGTGTTATGGCGACCACACGGCAACATCATCGCTTCAATCAGCGCGAGCAGGCAGCGGCTTTAGGTAAACCGGCTTCCATACAAAATATTGTCACATTTTCAAATTCAGTAATTAACTGTATATGTTGTTGTTTTTCTTTGTTGAGCTGTGGAAAATTCCATCTTTTATCCAGCTCAGTTCTCGCGTTGCCTCAAAGGAGCAGCTAATTAATGATACAGAAGGATCCCGGCTAGCCTCCGTATTATTAAGACATTTCAACCATTAGTTAACATCTAAACGCGTTTTTCTTAAATTTACTCTCTAACGAAGAAATAAGGAGTGCATTAATCTGTCGATGAACTTTGCATTCAGAGCCTTGAACGCGTAAAGGAACTAACTGTTTCAGCTCACCGGCAAAGTTAAAGGAAACTTTGGTTAATTGCAATTGTTGTTAAAAAGCTAGTTAAAACTTGACGAGAAGATAACTGAGTCTAAACAAGTGTTCCCGGGTCCTCTAAGTATGAATAACATGTTCGAAAATGACTTACTTTTTGTTTTTAATTTTATATTTACATGTTTTTTAAGTTTGTCCGTTACTCCTTCAGGAGAAATGTATTTAATTAATTTGTGACATAACACCCACGCAGACAGTTTTAGTAGACAGAAAAAAGCAACCAAAAAAGACATCAACAAAAGCAAAATTCCTGCGTTAACCTTAATACTGAAGAAAAACATGTTATTTATTTACTTATTTATAGAATAATAATAAAAAAGATTATTAAGAGAAGTATAATGTGAAATGTCCATTTACGTAACAAGGATGCTTGACTTTGATCAGATACAAATAATAATGGAAAATAAACAAATTAATTGAATATGATCACTTATTTTCTAATCATTTCACTCCACTCTTTCGTCATATGTGGTTAAAATGAATCATTCCTAATGAACATCAAATCTGTAATTTTTTTAAAAACAATTTCTTAAATTATACAGTGTCTATATAGATATATTTTTCTAATGCTAAATAATTTGCACATATTTTTATACTTGATCTGAATATGTGATAATGATTTCTGAAATCATGTTATGTCTATTTAAATCATGTACTTCATTCTTGTCATGGGATTTATTGATACTTGTGTTTTTAAAATTACCTGAATGTACGTTGGTAAAGTATAAATAATTTATTACAAGTCAAGAGACAATTATTTATGTGCAAAAAAAGTAATAATAAATGAAATATCTATAGTTTAATTGTGTCGTATGTTGTATGCAAATGAGCTAACGTGTCTATTTATGATAAAGAATATAATTAAATTATGTTTGTGGAAATATGCACATTTTCCAACAAATGTATTGACCAATTATCCTAAGTTTTATATATCATTGTGTATTGCATATATATATATATATTTTTTTTTTCTTTTTTTTATTTATTATTTTTGCTTTGATTTATTGAAATAAACCATTTCCAATCAAATCCAATACACAGTTTGAGAAGGACTATGGATGAAGACCCTTTATTTTCCATTCAGTCCAAACTTACATTTACATACAGCATTTTTACAGAATTACAATGAGTAATTGGAGTAAACATACACTGAGGATTATTGATTATTGTAAAAAAAATCAACTTATCTTGTTTAATCTCACAATGAATGAATCCATTGTGTGTATTTATTACCTCATCTTTTACAATTGCTTTGATTTTTTTTTTTTAAACAGATTGACAGTTTTTAATGTCTTCCCTACAGTTCTTCCATATGTGAACCCCTCTCGAGGAGATACAGTTATGTTTGTTCTCACAGTTGGGTTCATGAACATATGATTTTGTCAGACTTATCACAATGTGTTGGTAATTTTCAAGTTAAAGTGGCAAACATGTTTTACCAGCAGTGATGGTGGGCTCATTTATTGACTGTAAATTAAGTTTTGACAAGGAAAACCCTCAAATACTAAACATCTTCAGACTAGTATTATATTATATTTTAAATCAGTTTGCAGGGAGTGTTAGGATAAATTAAAAACATTTGAGGTTTTTAATGGATAAAAATAATAGTTTTGGGGAAAATTCATAGGCAAAATGATTCTTTATGATAAAATAAAAGATTAGTTGCCCTTATTTATAGTTTACATCTACTTTTTAAAATAATTCTTCAAACAGACAGATTGTGAAGTTCCCACAAGTCATTGTTAAGAAACTTGCGGTATAGACAGTTTCTAACTTCCTCCCTTCCTTTAGAGGTGAGAATGTTTGGAGGCTATTGTTACATGATACAATGCTTTGACAAAGGTCAGGCTTGAGTATTAAATCCTCTGTCACTGATAGCCAGGGAGAGGGGTTCTGTTTTGGCCACCTTAATATGTCACATGGGTGCCAGCCGTTGCA
>NC_050516.1:18609537-18651066 GCF_002922805.2 Oryzias melastigma | reverse complement strand
TTATGATCGCTCGGACAGGAATCTGGAAAAGGTCAGCGTTATTTCCTGCATCCTTGTGAGGATCTTAGATCTGCCTGGAGCTGCGTTCCCACACACTTAATTGTGCCCACATGCTTTTGTACTGTGGTGCGAGGCTCTCAACCAAGATTACAGGTCTGACTTCACTTTTTTTTTTTTCTCTTGCAGAGAGTTCTGAAGTGAAGCAAGTATTTCACATGTCTGCGTAACTCTGACTATGGTGCTTCTAGTAGCGCTGGGGTTAGTTTTTCCTCTCCTTGTGGGCACCACTGAGACGGCTGAGAACCACAAGACAGCAACACCGCTCTTTAACTACAGTTGGATCTCACTGCCACCAGAGCACATACCCTACTTTCTCCACAACAACAAGAGGATTGCAAAGCAGTGCCGCCTGGACCCACTCTGTCCTTTTAAAGTAAGAAACAGGCTTTTTTTATTGTCCATTATTTTCTGAATCATACTTTTTAAAATATTTTAGTACTGAAATAGAGCTGCCACGATTAGTCGACCAATAGAATAGTCAGCGACTAATTTAGTAGTCATTACTTTCTATTATAGGGAGTTAGAGTGTAGTAAAGTTGAAAGTTATAATAGCATTATGCTAGCTTTTTGGACTATTTTGGCATTTATTGAGATTTTTTCAGGCTATTTTTGAGTTTAGTTAATATTTGAGCTCCATGATGGTAGCTGTTTTGGCTAATTTAGGCTTTTTTTAGGCTGTTTTTGAATTTGGCTAATATTCCAGTTATATGCTAGCTGTTTTGGCTAACTTAAGCTTTTTTTCTTTTCTTTTTTTAAGGCTAGGTTGAGATTTAACTAATATTTTAGCTGGCTATCAGCTTCAGCTTTTTCAGTTATCAATTTCAACATCTTTAGCTGTTGTCACTAGCACCTTCAGCGGCCAATTCAGCTTACAGCATTCACGCTAGCATTATCGAAGATAATGCTAAATATCTCGTTTTTAGTTAGTTTAAAGCTAATGATGGTTAAGATGTGTGCTTTACATCCGCTTTGTGTAAGACCCGATTAGTTGACTAATCGGGAAAAATAATCGGTGATTAGTCAACTATTAAAATAATTGTTTTGGGAGCACTATACAGAAATAATAAATATATTTTGATTGTCACAGTTTCCTCTTGCACCCTTCATCCCACTTTTTTTTTTTTAACCATCAGGTGAAAAAATGTAATTTACATTTTTGTTGCTTTTACACTTATTTGTTAAGCTTGTGCACATTTTTTTAACAGGATGCACTGCAGGATTTGTCAGCCTGTTGGGGTTATGAAAAGAACTGTGACCAAGAGAAACGCTTCAGCTACCCTGTCTGCACCAAAGCTGACTCCGGATGGTACTAAGCTTTAAATCATGGATGACACACTTTATGTGGTACTTTGTTGTAACTGTCAAATCCTCCTAAAGTCATTCTAGAAAATGTCAGGCCATTTTTTGGTCTTGTTTAAAACTCAGCTTCTTTTTTTCTGTTGTTGTACCAGTGTGCACATGAATAACATACTTCACAGATGATCCATTATGATTAAACAGCAGTTTCCACATTGAATCTGCGTTGTCAGGGCTCGTTCGTTGGACGCGGCCCGAGAGCTTTTCTGGAAGCAGGCGGATTTCGGCTACGTCAGTGAGCGTCTCTCTGAGCTTAAAACACTCTGCAAGGCCAACAATCCAGTAAGTTCCCTCATTTCCTTAGTTCCCACCGGCCTCTTGAGTCAACAGGAAGAAAAGAAAAAAAAAGTTTAATTTAAGGGCTGATACTCAATAGACACTAGATACTTTGCCTTTAAAAAGTTTAATCATTGTGATATTTCAAATATAATTTCCAGAACCTTTAAGATCACTTAATTTTTATTATTTTTTTCCAGGAGGATTCGTCATTGAGGTGTACTCGCCACACTAGATACTGCAGAGCAACAAACCTTTACCTGGACTTGCGGCAGCCACGAAGAGGTCACGAGAGGTCAGCTTAATACACTTTTATAAAAAAAAAAAGATGTCCCTATGACTGATCAAAAATGCTCAAACTCTCCTCTATAGGTTCCAGGAGGACTTCATTCAAATGGGAGAAATTGGAGGACTTTGCAAACTGAACAAGCAGGCACTTGCTGCTGAGGGAGATCACAAGAGTCCTCTGCAGTCTTGGTGAGTCCTTGTAGTTACACGCTTTAATTCTTTGTTTTAAATTAGACACTTCTCTTCTGACTGGAATACAGCAAGAGCACCAAGTCATTATTTTTTATTTATTAACCTTTATTTAACCAGGAAGTCCCATAAATATTAAGAAATCTCTCTTTAACAAGGGAGTCCTGGCCAAGAGGCGACAAAAAAACAAATCAATTCCAGAGAAAATTACCTCAAGAAAACAGACCTTTTTTTTAAATGAGTATTTGTTATGTAAAACAAGCTATGGATTTTGTAATCTTTAAATCTCATGGAAATATTAATGAGGGTAACTCACGTTACTATGCGATTCAAGATACAGATAGTATCAAAATATGGAAAATATTGCAATAATCAGTATAAGTACAAATAACAACTTATGTTGTAAAGTAACAAATAAACAAAGCACCCCCTTGTGGACTTCTTTGGTATTAAAAAAAACAACGATAAGAGGAAAGAATCGTTTGTGAGTTTAAATATAAAATCATAGTAAATGGACTTAGTTGGATCTAAGTGAAATGCATGAATGCTAAACAGAAGGGTTGAGTTAAACACTTAAAATACTCTGCAAATCTGGATTCTTTAACAGTCCAGTTTTCACTCAAAAGAAATAGAAGATTCTCACAGGAAATCCCTCACTAATGATCTTGTTTTTCCGGATAGCATTTCTCCCCCAAGCTCCTGTTTGAGTTTCAGGGAATTCAGATTTTTTGACATTAGTGTTTCAGAAGTTTCAGCATGTAAAGCGTTCCGTTTTACCAAAAATAAACAACTGAAAATAGTGGTGGATGTCTATGAAAAACAGCCTTTGTATGAACTTTGCTTTCAGTTTTACTAGTGATTCATTGCTGCATGTGCTCACTCACACATGCATGCTTGTGTGTGCACACACACGCTCACACTCGTACACAAAAGAACAAAAGACTGCCGCTCTGAGCGGGACCATCCCCCATCCTCGACATTTATTACTCAGTAGGCCACATGAGGGCTTACAGGGCCAGTGGCGCAATGGATAACGCGTCTGACTACGGATCAGAAGATTCTAGGTTCGACTCCTGGCTGGCTCGATGTTTTCTTTTTTTGAGGCACATATGTTTAAATAAACCACAATACTGTTTTCAACAACAATCTCAGACAAAATTATATGAATCATTCATTATTTTCACATTAGTGCATGTTGAAAGATATTTATGGAATTGTATGCTGTCATTTTTCATGAACTTATGATCTTAGTGTTGTATTTACAGAAGCACTGACATGTCATTGCAGGTACGCTGAACTACAGACTTACTCAGAGCTGGACTTTCATCCCATAAAGGATGGACACTGTGACATCATTATTGAAAAACCTACAGTTTTTATGAAGCTTGATGCTGGTATGTTTTCAGCCAAAAATGTAATGCTTTGAAAAAACAACTGATATGAGTTTAACACATTTTTTTTTAATTTTTACTCTGTCTCTCCTGTTATCCCTTTTCATGTCATGATTTAAAGTAATTGTGCTTGTTTTTGTCTATTTTTTTGATAGGGGTGAACATGTACCATCATTTTTGTGACTTTGTCAACTTGTATATCTCTCAACACATTAACAATTCCTTCAGCTCTGACATCCTCATCGTCATGTGGGACACGGTGGGTATCTGGCACTTTTAGAGAATGGTTTTCAATCAATAAAGGTTTTTTTTTTTCTTAATCAATTTTTAAAGATAGGGAAATGAAAGACCACAATTAGAAATTGAATATATGCAATTCCTTTTGAATAAAAAAACTTTTTTCTTCTCTCATTTGTCAGAGTTTTTATGGATATGGAGATTTGTTCAGTGAAACATGGAGGGCCTTTTCAGATTACGACATCGTCCATCTGAAGACCTATGACTCAAAAAGAGTTTGTATAACCTCTTTTTTTTTTTTTTTACTTATTGCATCTTGTTTATTAGTTTATCCAGTTTAAGCAAATGTCCTTGGGTTACAGGTTTTCAAATCAGGTCATCTAGACTAGAAAAGGAAAGATTTTCAATTAGATTAGAAGTGATGTAATTTCAGTTCATGAGATGTCTAATAATTTTGACATTTTCAGCTTTTAACTAATCAGTGTTAAAATTGTTCTTACCAAACCAAATCATTATTTCAGACTACTCTAAAGTGTGCAGACTTGCAAAGTTCACTTCAGGTAAAGGGCACATTTGATCATGTGATCCATTTGTGTTTGTTTGTAGGTTTGTTTCAAAGATTCCTTCTTCTCTCTTCTACCAAGAATGAGATATGGCCTTTTTTACAACACACCCCTCGTAAGTCGATTTTTTTTTTTGCTATTTTTTTCTTAAACTTCATTAATGCAAACTATTACTAAAAAAACTATTACCCCAAACCCCAGATATACTTTATATGGAACTATTTTTTTGCATTTTTTTGTCAGCCTTAAGGAAAAAGGAATCAATGCTGCATAGATCCTTGAACAAAACAATTGGATTCAATTAAATTATAAGCATAAAGCACAGTCGTTGGAAGGCGCTTTTGTTTTGTATTAACCAAAAATAATTTTATAGTTTTGTTTTGCATTCTACAAAAAGCCGCTAGAGCTTATTTAGCAAAGAGAATGTCATTTATTTGAAGTATTCTTTTATTTTCTGATATTTGGACTTCTGTTGCCATAAGCACAAAGAAATTCCATTCAATTTTAGTGTTGAATTGTTTATACATGCAGGTTTTGTCAAATCGTTATGTAATATATTCAAACTGTCAGCAACTGCTTATGTGCCAATGTTATTTAAATGATAATTTCCAAGGAGATAACTATAAAAATGACACCAATGTAAATATGTGTTGTCCTGTAGTTTCAGCCTTGAGGTGAGAAATATTGCTGGGTCAGCCTCAAGCTGATGCTGATTACCCTGCAGTGTATGTCATGTTTATATTCATGCGCTCACATGTAGATCTGCACTGCAGGTGTCTTCATGAGATTCCCACGATTCAGGAAATACCCATGCTCATGTCATATTCATTCTATACAGATAAGGAAATGTGTTTACATTTGTCAGATTCCTGCTGTGGGATAGATGTTTTTTTCACCACACAGAACATGCTCTTTTTTTCAGGTTCAGACAACCTTTTAGGTTTTTTCTTTTTCTTTTAATCCTTAAGAACATTTTGTAGAAGAACCGAAGATTTATAACCATTTTTACTGCAAATATTTGAATTCTGCAGATGAAAAATTGGGTGTATTTCCAAATAAAACAGGTTTTTTGTTCATTTTAGATTTCAAACTGCTATACTGAGGGGATGTTCAGGGCTTTTTCCCAGCATGTTCTGCACCGCCTCCATGTCCATCAAAACAAACCAAAGGTAAGAACCGCAGACACCACTGACATTTATTTTCATATATGTATTTTCTGTTCAATAGAACCCTGCATGGTTTATGTTTGTTGATAGATGAACAAAAAGAAGCTGACCAAGAAAGATAGAAGAAACTCTTTTTTTACCAGGAGTTCCTGATCAGGAAGATGTCCCTCTTCCTGATCACAGACCAGAGAAATAGTTTTAAAGATAAGATCATCTCCTGTGAGAACCAACAAAAGACATTTAATGACATTTAATGTTATCTTCTGTCTGATATTTATCTGTAAATTGTGTTCTACTTTGCCAAAACAGCCTGATTTAATGAAACTGAAGTTTATTTTGTGTCTTGGTCAAAATCCTGGTGATATGAGCATTCTTTTGATGAGAAAACTATTACATAAAACAGCCCCAAGCCTCATGGTGCACATCCATCACTGATTTTCTGACATTTACATGACTGATAAATGGGGCACAGTTGAACAGGATTTTGGCGTGCAAACACCTGTTATCTTAATATGCACTCTCAACAAGTCCTGTTCTTCAACAGGGTGTTTTCTGTACAAAATAATATTTCAAACTGCATGATTTACCAGTATAATTCTAGTAGTAGTATTAACTAACATCAAAGCAAACTTTCTTTCTTGTAGGTTTAAAACTTTGTGTAATTAATGTTCTTGTGTAGCAGAAAAATGTGTTTTTCTTTTTTTTCTTTTTGTTTTGGTGCTTTAGATTTTGAATAATATGTGAAAGTTCTCTCTGATGCTTAAAGTGTTTGAATATTTCACAGTTTAAAAGAACTGAATTGAAACACTAAAATGAAACACTTGATTTTAATTTGAACAAAGGTAAGTAAGCTTACAATGCTACCAAAGAAGTGCTCCTTAAACCTTCAGTGACTTAAGCTTCCATCAATGGATAAATGATCTTTGTTTGCCTCTTGTTCTGGAAGCGCTCTGTTTTTCCCTTATTTCCACTTTTTAAACATGTTTTATTATTATTATGAATATTTTGTAAACAAATGAATTATGTGTTAATGGATGCAAATATTCAAATTTAGGATAGCATGAATTTTGAACACATGGTGGCAGTAGAGACTGCAAAGTTCTGGCTCTTCAAACTAATGAACACATTTCTTTCTCAGATGTGACTTTTAGGATCACCTCGGATATTTTATAAGAATTTCTTTTCAACACGTGATGGAGAACTCTTTGCCTTATTTTGAAAAAGCCTCATGTTTTCCTGGCTCCATATCTTTCCTGTCCTTGGCTGATTGATTATTGTGTGCAACACTGTTTTCAGGAGAGGCTTGTTCGTCTCACCCTGCTGGCACGCAGCACAGAATACAGGAGGATATCAAACCAAGAGAAGGTGAGTTCATCACGCCATTCTGCTGCCACTTCCTGTTCTTTTTTATTCTGCTTTTTTTTCCACTAAAGCAACTTCCCCTCCTCTATTATTGATTTACTGCCCACCCCTGTAAGGTGCCTGTTTAAAATCTTAATTCCATAAACAGAACAGGTACCAAAGGTTGGTAATTTCTATCGTCACCAGCTGTTTGTCTTATTGATCTCAGAACTCTGTTTGCTGCAGCTGGTAAATGCCCTCAAGACGGTGCCTCTGCTGGAGGTCACTGTGGTGGACTACAAATACAAGTGAGTTACTTACGATCTGAGAGCAGCTGCATTTTTCACAATTGAGACTGTTTTAAAAATAAAATATATATATTTATTTCTGTCTCTAACTACCCGTCTGTCTTCCAGAGATGTTCCTTTCCTGAAGCAGCTGGAGATGACCCACCACTCTGACATCTTCATAGGAATGCACGGGGCCGGTCTCACACACCTCCTCTTCCTCCCTGACTGGGCGGTCATCTTTGAGCTGTGAGGGGCACTTTTAAATTAGACTGAGCAAGTGAAAATCAGAGGAAGCTGGGGCGTTGGTGGGGGGCGGAGCCATTGGTTTGGCAGTGTCCTCTTTCTAAAGTGCCTCTCAGCCGCTTGGTGTTTGACTGTGAAAGTCTGCCTAATTAATCAGGCATTCATCACACCTGGCGGTGCTTGGCAGGCGGACTGAAGGGACCGTATCTGTTTGTTTGTGTGCAGCGTCTCATGTTGTAGGGCACTGGGTGGATTTTAGTAAATGGGGGAATTCACACAGGGCTTATGAGCGCAGAGCAAAAGAGACAAACCAAAGAGAACAAGAGATAAGTGTGTGCATCTGTTCCTCTCAGATATAACTGTCAGGATGAGAGCTGCTATCGAGATTTGGCTCGTCTGCGGGGCATTCGATATGTGACTTGGCAGAAAATGGACAAAGTGCTCCCACAGGACAAGGTAGAGAATCTCCCCTTAGAAGCCATTAGCACTCCAGTATCACAGTGAAGGCTGTGTGAATGATGTCTCACACACAAGCACTTACACACACACAGCGTAATGCACATTGTAGTAACATTTTTTCACGTTTATTAACATGTGATTTAACCTAAAAACACAGATATAAATGGTTGAAAGTGTTTTAACTCCTCTTTCTCTCAGGGTCATCATCCCACACTTGGAGACCATCCAAAGTTCACCAACTACTCCTTCGACGTGGTGGAGTTCATGCGGATTGTGATGGAGGCAGTTGATTATGTCACACACCATCCCAAGTGGCAACACGGTGACCGTCACGATGAGCTTTAGAATGTCTGACAGTCCAGAGGGAGAGGAAAAAAGACCTCCTCCTGTCAGCAAGTTGACTTTATGGATCTTTCAATGCCTAGCTGGCCAGGTCTGGTGCTCCACGCTCAGGGGGCGGGGCTCCAGGGACAGTTTGCTCCCCTTTCTCCGATTACATTTCATGATGGTCCATGAGGAGGACGTTAGCCTGTGATTCAACTATTACTTGACAGTGAAACTTCCCTCTTTGTTCCCGTCCCCTTGTCTTTAATTGCACATTAGACATGTAGGTTCCTTTAGTGGGGGTGCTTGGACACCATTGCCACAGGAGGTGTCCACACGGTGCCCTGCCCCTCTTGTGGGAAACCAACTTATATGATGGTTGCTCCTTGTCTTCATGGTGAGGGGGGGATCCTTGAGAACCCTGAACCAAGCAGCCAATAATACCTAATCTGGGAATGTCTGTACCCCTGCAGGCTGCTTGTGGTCCTCGCCTTCATGGGCTTGGCCTCTCTGTTTTTCATTGTTACCGTGGCAACTCGGGCCCGGTTAGCCTGGATGGAGACTTGCCCTCTGCCCTGTGCTGGACTTACCGTGGAGCCGGTTGGTGACCTGTCTGGATCATGGTGTTGGCGCAACCATTTGTGTTTGTACTGATAGTTAAGCACATCGATGTGCACAAAACAACTATTCTCTTAGGCAAATACATGCCTTAGCGATAAGGAAGCTTTTGTTCATTTTTATGTTGCTTCTTTTTCAATCTCCAACCATTTTTAGTCTATCTTTGACTTCAACCCCCTTTTTTACCCTCTTCCTTGCTCCCCTGATCTCTCCAAACACCCCCCTCTACAATCCATCATCTATTCAGTTTGAAACTTAAAGAAGGATTATACAATATTTTAAGATAGTTCCTAAAAAATAAAGTTTAGCCTCAAATACAAAAGGGGGTTTATGCAAATATAAACCTTGTGTTTCCAAAAACTAAATAACCCCTGTTGGAAAATCTGTCTCAACTGAAGAGGTTATTCATTTTTCTCCATTTGCCCAGCAACTGGACTCACAGATAAAAAAATACCTAGATTATTTTCTCAAATATATGTCATGGGGTGGGGGTTATTTGTCACCTCTTTTGCTGTTTTGATAGGTCTGAAAGACTGAAAGCCGTTTGGTGACAGATCCAGTTTGAATAGCTTTCACAAGCTCTATTAGTGTCAGATCAGTTAAAGGGGGGGCTGTAGCTGGAGAGCAATAAGATGTCTTCTATGTTTCTTCATTACCTCCGCTGTGGCTACTTCGTTCCCCGCCGTCAATGTTGGTAAATGAGCTGCTGTTGTCACATTCCTTCACATGCAACATCTTGTCCAATTTGATCAGCGTCATTTTGATGCGAGTGTCTGGAGAACTGCTGACAATCAAACCGGAGTTTCTTAACAGGGCCAACATAACTTGATTTGATGTTGTGAGCTGTTATTATTCAGGATTCATCCATGAAGTATTTTTTTTTCTTCCTTTCAGTTAGACTGACAGGGCTGCACTAAGGTTTCCACTACATGATGAAGGTGCCCGAAGTAATTACTGACAAAAAACATCATAGCCTTCAGTTAGATTCCAAAATGATATTTTTTTTCTCCTTTAATAAAGTATTAGAATATTATAGAAATAGAGGAAAAATACACACTTTAATAAGCTGCCAGACTGTAGAAGGGTAATAATGTAGCACTAGCAGTGGTTCGCTCAGGATGCAGAGATGCTTCTCTATATTCTGTTTGAAATTAGGCACATTATTACACAGTTACTTCTGTAAATGATGCTTTTCAAGACATTTTAGTCAAAAAGTACTCCAAATATAGGCCTACTTTAGATATTTCGCATTTGCTGGCTGAAAATTGGAAAAAAATGTTTGGTTTTATCACCTAGACTGACTTTGTTTACATCTATGTTTAACATTAGTCACAGACACTGCAGATGCAGTGTTCCTTTTTATTGACTATTTTTAAAAATGTTTTTGTATAAACTTTGTTTTATTTAGTAAAATCAGGGTTAATGGTCAAACGAACAAGGTGCTGCAAACGTTACCCTCTCAAAGTTCTTTTATTTTCATATTTTGTAACAACTGTGACTGAAAGGGAATGAGCACAATGATAGGTGCTCTCGTGAAGTGCTCTGAAAATTGTGTGGCTTTTTTGGGAGCTTAATGTTTTATTTATCATGTGCAATTAAGTCTGACCTTTTTTGATTATGACTTCACAAAATGTCTTTGACAGGAGAGCTCTTTCAAAATAAAATAAAGCCTTTCAAATGAGGGCAATACTAAAGCATGTATTCCTCTCTTTGTTGGCCACATTTTATAGAAAATTTGATTCTTCTCACTTATTTATCTCTTGAAGTCTAACCTTGAGGAACAAACTGAAGTATGTGGTTTATGAGTTCCTGCTGATGTGAAAATTCTTTTTTTTTTTTAATCTGAAGGTTTCATTATTTTTGTGAGCTCGTGTGTAAGGAGGAAAGGGGCTCTTTGCAAAAGGGCACTTGTTCTCTTTTTACAGTAGCTGTAATAAATCTGGATGACCTCAAAAGAAAAACGGCCTGATCAAACAGTGACGACTCTCGGCCACATGGGGGCAGTACGACACCACACATGAGGCCTGATCCTGACCTCTTCGGCTGTGTGACCGCTCCTGACGGACTGAGTTCAACGGCGCTGACAGGCAAAAAATGATGTATTTACAAATATATACAAAAGGTCAGAGGAAAACAATATTTGCTCAGTGGCGTTTGCTTCCACATCACAAGGCGGCTGTCAGCGGGGGCGCTCCTGTGTGCCTCTGTGCGGATGTTGTGTCTGAACTTTCTGAGTATTGACAGACACAGAGCCTGTCTGGGATGGACACTATTTATGGCCCGGCTCGGGTTGCTGCCGGTGACCTCATAAAGAAATAAAGAATCTCTGTACTACACCAAAGAAGAAAGAAATAAAATGGGGGTTTGTGATCAGCCAGGCTGCTGAATGGGATGATGCAGAACATGTGCGAAGAAAAGATGCTGGAAAGTGAGAAGCATTCTCACATTGAGCATGAACTAAATGAACATTGGTATTTGTTTTTTTTTTTTGTCTGCCCTCTTGTCTTCAGGGGGTTAGTGTTCAACCATGTAATTAGTGGTTAGTATTAAAATGTTCAGATACTAACAACTAAGCCTCACATTGTTTGCCTCAGGCCATAGTTCAACCTCTCTTGGAGATTCTGAGGGATTTTGGAGGCCTAATGGCTCCCACACACACCCTCAAGAAATGTGGAATTACTTAACTTTGTCGTCCTTGATAAACGGCTGTAGGGTGCCAGGACAAGAAGAGTGACTCTCAACAAAGAGTTGAGTGTAATTACTGGCAGTAGAAACTGTGCAGTCATCAGATCCCATGTGAGCAGTCACTCAAGACTTCAAATTCTGCAAGCAGCTCCCACCCTGGGTTATTAAAAACTGCTTTTTCTTAAGAAACCTCCACCAACTGTCTCTCTGACCTCTCTTTTGGAAAGTTTATGTTCCATTATTTTATGGTTTTTAGCCAAATTTACTTGGTTTGTCTGGTTAATATCACCCAAAGGTGACCCCACTGTCATTCTCATGTGCACTTTTAACAACACAATCATTTGCATAAACTCATTTATCTCCAAAGACAAACACTTCTCACCCGTGAACTCAGATAAATCAATTACCTCACGCTGATCTTACCATAGCCACATTTGCAGGCGTCCCAGCACCGAGATAAGCAGTGCGGGAATATCGATCCAGGAGGAAGAGCTGTTCCTCGGGTTATGAACTGATATTTCCCCAATGTTTTTTCCCCCCTTGGGTAACGGTTATTGGGAGAAAAATTCCTGATGAGATCTTTCACCTTTTCCAGAAGTGTGGGATGCCATATCAGGGCTGAACGGTGCTATAAGTAAAATACTTTGAATGGACAGGAGATATGAAAAAACTAAATCAGATTTGTTGAGTTGATCATAGTCCAGAGAAGTGTCCACATCACATGATGCGGTTTACTCTGATCCGATCTGGCTTCTCTGGCAAAGAATAGATGAGATAAGTGCTTTTGGTTGTTGCATCCATTAGCTGCATCACTTTAAGATAAAGGCCTCCATCCCCGCTGAGACATGCAAGTTCAGGGTTGTAGGTGCAGCCAATTGCGGATCACCTTACTTGTTTTGTTGTATAGTTTACAGGGGTAAACACCTTTGTTTAGTCTGCAGATGGGGTCTGCCGTAAAGTCAGGGACGCTTGTCGCAAGTCCTCCATCTCGCTGTTAGATGCGGCGTGTCCGGAGCTGTCTGTGGTGCTGAAACCTCTCCTGGAGCCGCGCGCTCCTGCCTGCTGGCACGCCTGCATCAATGTCCAATCAGCTCAGTTCAAAGCCGGGCTGATCGATTTGCAATAGATTCTAGCAAAGTTTCATCAGCTGAAAAACAACTCTTTTTTTCTCCTATCATTTGTGTGACAGTAACTTTGCCCTAAAGACGTTGAAGACAGAGTTGTGGAGCTGTTGTCACCATTTTAACCTGCAACAGTGTCTGCTTTTTCAAGTATTTGCCTCCCCGATTAAAATGATACCCTTGAGCGGGATGCACATCCGAACGGATCAGATGCCCCCCTTTCTTTCCCCTTTTTGGTCGTTAGTGGATATCGACCTCCTCTAAGTCCTAATGACTGCAAATACGGCACAAAGCAATCAATCGTTACAAACACGCAGGAATATTCAGGACTTGATTCATTGATAAGCTTTCGAGAAGCAGAGGTGATCAGATCGTGTTTAACACCTTCATGTGACATGCGCATTCGTGCCCGTCAGCTGGCAGTGTGATCTTGTCGGACTCCCCCTCAACAAAACCCAAGGAGTGGATGCACAAAACATTCAGAAGTGACTGTAAATCAGGAGAGAAGTTGTGGGCGCGCGCCTTCCATTCCATACCGTTCCATGCTGGAAACTTACAGAGAAAAAACTATTTGTATCCCATCCTCTCATTGGAGCCACAGTTCAGGCTCCATGACATAAGTGGGGAGTAAGGGGGTGTTCGGGGGCGCTGGTGAACTGGGCGGGCGCTGCTGCACGTGCTCTGAATTGGGAAGACGCGCTCGCATCGCATTTCTCATGTCCAATCGATCCCTGCTCGGGAGGAGCGACGGGAGAGCAACTATCAGTCCTTCATCACTGTACCATCACTCTCATCAGCATCTCTCCAGCGCCTCCGCGTGACAGACCCGCATGAGGGGGGGATGAACTTGTGTGGAGTGCCCGCCTGACGCCGTTTCTGGGGGAATTTACGCACTTCTGGCGACTTTTTTCTTCAGTCTGATCTTGACATGGGACTCGCCAGGATCTCTGAAAACTGGATTCTGCGCGAACCTCGTTTCCTCACCTGGTTCAGGAGGGTTGCTTCGCCGGTGTTAGCCTGAGATCCCCCCCCCCTCTCTTTCAGTCGCTTCTTTTCCCCCCTTTTTTGTCTGAATTTGGCAGTGTTTGCGCGGGATCTTGACAAGATGCTTAAAACGACTGCCCCACTTAGTCTGGAAAACACAATCAGTGGAGTTGAAACACAAAGTGATTCAGAAATCGACCGACTCACTTGGATCCTTTACAGTTCCCAGTGATCATGCCGTCAAGGTTATAGATTTGGGTAAGGTGGTGCTTTTTTCTTTTCTGTGTGTGTCGGATTATAACCTTCTTTTTTTAATCTCCATTGTCTTTTTGGTTCATTTGTGTCAATAGGTTAATGAAAAATTGATTTATGTGAGACTTTTTTCAATTCATTTATTTATTAATAAATAAGAGATAAAGCAAGTTTTCCCGAATGAAGTGATAGGATGTTGAGTAGAAATGATCCTGATCAGACCTCCTGCCCGCGTGCGTTGAAAGGTGTGATAGGAGGTTGAGCTGGGCGCGCGCTGTCGGGGAGATTATTCTGAGGCAGCGTTTCATCTCTGGATGGGATTAAATAAGCAATCGGTAGGAGTGGATGCTGTGCAGCACCTATTGAGAGCGATGCGCTGACCTGTCTCCTTTTTTTTACGCGCCTCCTCCAATCGTTTTTGCGTGGATAGATAGACTGGATAAAGCGCGCGCCGGCTCCTCCAGGCGCGCTGCGCACAGAGACTGGGAGGTGTTGCAGAACCTCATCGACACACTTCTCTTCACTCCCTCTCTCTCTCTATGTGTGTGTGTTTGGTTTGGTGCACGTTAATGGACGCAGTGATGAAGCCCAGCCCCTATCGAGCTGTAATTGTTAGTCATCCTTGTCTCCTCCTCCTCCTCCTCCTCCTCTCCAGCCTTTCCTTCTTGGCTCTAAAGTTGAATTATATCCTTAATTGTTTTGCTTCTTTCATTCTGGACACTGACACTCAGCAGGGAGTGGTGTCATCAGGGCAGACATGAGATGGGCAAAGAAGAGGCTGTGGGGGGAAAAGGATCAGACCGTGGACTTAATTCTCATTGACAGTCACATTAACACAGGAAGAGCGCTCTTAATCTCACGGAGATTACTCTCTCCAACCTGACGGGCTTTCCCCCAGCCATCCACACATGCCACACACTATGACTGACACCTGTATGAGGGCAGCCTCCACTCACAAACATTCTAGATATATTCCCTTCCCTCACTGACCCCTTCTTTTCACCTCCCTCCGACTGTGTTTCCCAGCTGTTATCCACAAGGGCCTTTTTAGCTTTGCAAATCCCTTATCCGGCTCCCACACGGACAATATCCAGGGAATGAGAGTGGGTGGAGAAGGGGGGCAGGGTTTGTGCATTTGTGTGAGGACCCTGTCAAGTGACAGTTCTGGCTGCAGTGGTTGGAAAATGCAGAGCGAGAAAGGCTGATATATTTATGAGTGATGATGGAAGGAGGGAAAGTGACAAGTGTCCTGATAACAAGAAGACATACATTTGTGTGTAAGAAAAATGTGGTAAAAAAGCATCACAGCATGTATTAAATGTGTGTGAATGACAGTTTTTGGGGGGAGGGGGTGATGTAAACGAACAGAAATCGGATGTACATGACAGGTGGAGAGGTGACAGCAGCACAACAGTTTAGAGATCACTCAGATTGTCTGTGACGAGTGGATAGATCTCAACAAAGTGTCGAGAAAAAAAAATGACTGTATGGAGCCATGCTCGTGCTGCAAGAGGGTCAAGTCATGTCGTGGCAGAGAAAACATTTCACTCATGGAACCAGAATCAAAGAAAAGTACAGAATGGAGCCGAAGTGTCTTCTCGAACAGAAGATCCATGACACTAATGGATGAGGGGGGGCTGGAGATCAATGAGTTGGAGTGCGGTGTGTATTTGTCTCCTGTCAAAATGGTAAAACCACAACTGGCCAGAGGTCAGGACCTGTGGCAGGGAAGGGTAAAACATGTGTTCCTGTATTACATACATCTGTTCACTCAAGTTTAAACTTCTATGCACAAAACATTGTCATCATTGTTAACACAGTAAATGGGATGATTCATGTTTTCAATAGAAATAATTAACATTTTTAGAGTTACAAAGTATAAAAACTTACAAAAATGATTTTATTCAATTTTCACCACACCTAGCAGAGTTTTAAAAGCGCAAGTTCCACTTTTGTTCAAAGTGAAAGTAACCCCCCTTTACAAGCTTCAAGGTGATTCTCTCACCGAGCTGACTCACTTTGACCATGACAAATCTCCCTAAGTGATAGTAATGATTGTAATTGAACAGGCACAGTTTCTTCCTATAGTGCTCTATCACCTTGGATGCAATCTGCTGCGTGGATGTGGATGCTGTTTGAAGAGACGCCACGTCCCCGGTCCCGTCTCTTTGGCAGCTGGCAGATGTGCCGGTAACCATGAGCGACAGCGGGAGAGTGTGTTTGTGGGATTATGAAACGCTCCCACCGCACAGCGCTGTGCTGTGCTGCCTGGCTTCACCGGGAAGCAGAGCAGCAGAAGCATCGGTGGAAGCCTGAGGTGGTCATCTCGGCTCGTAAAGAGGGGAAAGGGTTGAGGCCTCAGAGATGGAGACAGGAGAGGAAGGGCAAAGAAATTGAAGAAATTCAGGGTTGACTGAACAGACATGTAAGAGTAAAGTCTTGGTTTCTGGGGGGGGAAATCTTTTAGTCATAGATTTCCAGACGTGTGTGTTGGAAGATCTTTGATTAAAAAATTCCACCGAAGGTCCTCCTTGGAGGCAAACTGATATCAGTTTTAAACAACAGCATCTCCTAAAGAAGTTGTAGAAAAACGGTGTCCTTGGTGATGTTTCTGTTCTCGTGTCTTTACGTTTTAAAGATTTAAAGCCTTTTTGATGACCCTTCAAACTCATGCAACCTTTATGTGTATCATTTTCAACTCGATGTAGGATCTCACCTTCAATTTAAGATTGATTCCATCCTTTTTGGTGCATACAAGGTGAAATGTGACTCCTAAAGCCTTGGAATTCACCCTTTGTGTGTTTTAGTTTGTGTAAGTGGTGAGGGCAGCCTCACACTGGCATAATTGCGTGATGTTTCCGGGGTCCGTTTGTGATACGTTCGCCTCATCCCTGTGTGGAATTGCTTTGTAAGACTGTGAGTGAGGGTTAGAGGCCCTGCTCGTCCGAGGGGAGTGCGGCAACGGTGTCATGCTCCGCAGACTCACAGACAAATTAATTCACTTATTGACACCGCTGACACGTCTCAGTGACTTTTTAAAATGAACAATTGATTAGGCTTCCTCCCTTTTGCTCTCACGCACTCCATTTTCCTGACTTCTCTGTTTCTCTCCTCCTCTTCATTTTTCTCAGACCAAACTTTTTTTTTGTTGTTGTTCTACTCATCCTCTTCAATAATTTCATCTTTTTCTTTTATTTCATATACAGGCGGCGCTCTCTGTCATTCAGCAGGTTCATCACGCTCTAATAATGCGATGGTGCACCAGTTGCTCACCAGCAGCAGCAGAGTGAGCAGGTGTCATTAAAACTCCCCCTTTGCTTTTGCACATGTGAAAGTTTGCATACAAAGATGCTCATTTGAGAAGATGTGGTGTTTGTAAAAAAAAAAAAAAGAAAAAAAAGTGCACTCATTAAAAATGTAGGTGGTTTGTATCAGTGTCATAAGGTGCAGAGCTGGACCCGAGCAAGTTTTTTTTCACCTCTGCTTGACAGCTCAAAGGAGTCACTACATATATAGTGAGGCTGAAGCTCATGCAAAATTAAAGCCAGCTTTATATAAAAGTTGTTAGTTTCTCAGTCCATTGATCCACACTTGGACACTAAACATTGTGAATTGAGTTCAGATGTTTTCACGGAGATTCTCTGCAAACTGTCTAACTGTTTCTTTTTGCTATTTCTGTCCAGACAAAATAAGACATGGAACTTTAAGACTGGGTTAAAGCATCTTTGTGTTCTTTTGTTTTGACCCTAGAACACTTTGGCTAGAAAAAGTTACACCACCACTTTTGCTGGGGAATTTTTACCTGTTAAAAGTATTTGTCATAAAAATAGATCAAAAATAGATTTGAAAAAATGGCAACACATGATACAATTATTTTCAACTGTGGTTTATGTAACAAAATGGAAAATAAAAACATTGGAAGATCCTAAAAACATGCTTGAAATTGCTGAAAAATTAAGAATTTGAGAACAAAAAATTACTTTAAAAAAAAAGGATACTGGAGATTTGGCCTTTGGTCCACCCATTCCTGAGACATTTTAGACTTTACCCAATGACACTCAGAAAAATGCAACATATTGAAAATCATATAAATACTTAGTGGTCTAGGGTTAAAGGACAACTTACATCCATCCAGTTATATTTGATGAAAAAAAGCTAATCCACAGAGTGAAAAAACTAATTAAAAAAAGCAACTTTGCGGTTTTTATGCAAGTAAAGTGTACGAGGGAGTGTACATTTCTAAATGAGCACTATGGCTGATAACTTATGGACTAAATATAAAGATTAAATGATGCAAAAGCAAATCACTTAAATCCATCTTGTTTAAACAGAAATGCAAGCTGCATGCTGTCATACTGGCACCTGGAACACGATAAAACATAAATCTTGCAGATTGACACTCAAAGTCGAGAAGAAAAGCAGGGCCAGGGTGAGCTGTCATCTAAAAGTCTCATGTTTCTTTTTCACCTTTCTATCCATATTCCAGAGCGCTGAGACGCGGGCTTTTATTGGCCTATTATTGCTTTATTAGAGGGCGGCAGATTTACGGGTGGGATCGTGCCTCTGTCTGTCTGTCTGTCTGTCTGTCGGCGGCTCTGAGGACTCTGGTACGTGTCGGTCCAGGCTGACTGTCAGGGCTTTAAACCACTGTTAATAAGGAGAAGGCAGGGAAACGGCTTCCTCTCACACACACATGCTGGGTTAGTGGGCTAATGTTTATTAGCCTGTTAGTATCGGCACTTTTTTCCTCTATAAAATAAGCAACAGCTTTTTTATTTATTTATTTATTTATTTATTTTTTTGTAGAGTGCTTAAACACTTAAATGAGATTTATTCGAGAGAGACCAGTCCTTATGGTGTAAATAAACACAGCAGTTTATGAGACAATGTTTTTATATTTAGAGCAGAAAAATTGAATAAGTTTTACACTTAATGTAAAAGAATACATTGTTGTATTTGCATGGAGCTGAGTCCAGACTCCTGGCAGTGACCTGTCACACGCTTTATGAATTCCATTTCATAATTTAGAGGAAGAAAGATGAGTCGACTTAGAAGAAAAAAAAAAATCAACGTTGAAAATCTCAAAAGCTCAGAAACAGCTTAAAAACAGATATATTTTCCACACTATTGAACTTTCTTTCCCCTTTCCTACCCTCCAAAACACACACATGTGCTAAAACACGCACACATATTTCTCAGTCAACGGATCCTGAGACGATGGCTTGTGCAACAAGGTGGGATTTAGACTTAAGTGCAGGCAGATCAATTGAGCTGTAATGGTACCTTAGTGCCAAGGCCATTCTCTGAACTCTGCAGTCAATACCACAGCCTGGTAATGGTCCTGAATTCAGACGTTCACTCACAACTCTTTCCCTGTCTCAACAATTTCAGCACACAGCATCTTTTTTTTTTGTGTTTGCTTGCCGTTGTGTTGACAGAAAGAAAACGGAGTCTTAAGAGTTAAGAGTTCAGGCACAGTGTTGTTACTTCATGTCGCCCTTTAACTTGTTTGGGATTTAACATTAATAAATATTATTTTTTAACGATTCTTTTAAGAATTTCATAGAATTTTTGTTGAGATATTACTCAAGTGTTAAGTCTGGAATAAGAAACAAGAGGGGCAGCAGATCCTTGTCCCCAGGATGTTTTAGTAACTAGAAAGAAACAAGAGCAGCATGCATACAGAAATGGAAAGTGAAGAGACCTATAGTGAGGCTCTTCAAGGGGAGCAAACAAAAGACACAGACAAAAACAACAGGCGGAACGTGAAAGGACACAAATACATAAGATGCCGGGTCTTATGAATAGTGCAGGATCCAGGCGTGTATGTTGTGCCTGTGTAATTTTGTATCCGCACACACCAGCTCCACCTGCCCGGCGACCCAAAAGAAATGTGAAGCAACAACGTGCTGTAATGGTTTTTGCACTGGAAGCAGGCAAAGAAGCAGCACCATAACCCACCCTGGCTGAATGTTAATATAGTGCATATCTGCAGACATCTGAAACGCTCCACATGAGGTTCCACGGCGCTTTGTGCTTTTGCCCGTTTCATTTTTAATATCTTTCTGCCTCGAAGAGATGCACTTTGTTTTACACTGATATGCTTTCTGTCTGCCTGCTCTGTGTCTGGGCAGAGCCAGTCCCAGTAGGACGGATCTAGTGGTGTAACCTCTGTGGTCTTCAAGACGATTCTTCTTAGAAATCACACATTCATGTTGAAGCTGAACAGAGAGGACATCCTCCTGTTTTTAGGGAATCAATGCAATTCTTTCTTTGCTTTTTTATATGGAAATCTTTAAGTTGTGTTCAGCCACTATTGTGAAAGAGTTACAGATTTTTTTTTTCCGCTAAGCATCTCCTCTAAAAAAGATTAAAGTTTTGACGAGGATGGTTCAACATAACAGGTTGAAAAATTGTTTTGTTAGGAGCAAAATATTGTCTGGAAGATTTGTTGTTCACCTCATGAATCAGCTTTCTCTGATTTGCACATTTTGTAGAGATTCCCCCCATCCTGACACAACCCTGTATTTTATCTTGGGCTGGGAGAACCAGACTTATAAATTGTTGTGTAAAACATTTAAGTGTACAAGCAGACTCCTGGTTTGCATCAGGCGGTTTGGTGTTGAGTGGATAAGCAACATGTGATGTTTTAGTCAGAGAAACGTTTGCTCTAAAAGCTGCAACTGCTTGAAAGAGATACCTAGTCCAAAGTTAGGAGTTACATGATCCGTTCATCATAGTCCAGATCAAGTGAACGCTTAGAGTTAAAATGATTCTGATTGGTTTTGTCAGGAAATGTTCCAAACTGCTATCGCTGCTGCGTGCTCAGTGCTTCCAAGATGAAAAACAAATTTGAAATTGATTTAACAAGTTTAAAAAAAAGATATTTGTCCATTGTGGGGAAGGATAAATAACAGTGAAGAGGAGTCACTGAGGTGATCAAATAATGCCGCAGTTCTTAGTCTCCTCAGTCCTGTTAATCTGAAACTTCCTGTCCCGACAAATCATTTAATCTCCACGACTGACAGCCTTATCAGGCAGACAGCGTTTATTTCCGATGCTCTGCAAACGTATTTTCTGATGCTGCAGATGAGGTCAGAGACTGTTTGCACATGAATAACTGAACAAATTTGTGTGTGTGTGTGTGTTTGTGATTGTGCTGGGGCGCGTGAAGGGAAGCAGATGATACCTTTCAGATGCAGGGCACACAGATATATATTTGCGGCGATAGTAGGATTGCCTTGTTGCATGTCGATGAGCCTCTGTGTCAGTCCTGTGCGATTACTGCAAGATATGACACGACTCATTCCTGCTGCCCTCAGAGACCCACAGTGAAGGGAGATGGAGTGGATGATGTAGAAAGAGGGATAATTCTGGATGGGAGGGAGACTTGGTGCTCTTGGATAATCTTCAGCATCTCTGTGGCCTATTTGTTAAACGTGTGAGTGAGCATTCTTGCTGCTGCCAAATCTTCTAAAAGACACAATGGCCGTTTGAGCTTTTCTTCTTTTATCCGGCCGTCCCTATAAGTACCATTTTAGTTACTTGATCTTAAGATAAAAAAAAGTCTGTGCATTCGTGTGTACCTGAACACAAGCCCCACGAGTTTTCCATTTTTCACTCTCCCTAAGGCATTAATATGCTTTGAGGCCGCAGTCTGTGGTGCGAGCGAGAGTAAAGGTGACATCGGCGCTATTAATGACGGGATGGGACATTTTATCCCGAGAGTCGCAGCCAGCTGAATCTGGGGACCACACATACACGTGCACAGACATGCATGCACAACTGTGCTCTTTTAATGAGTGTATCAGAGAACAAAGCTGATAAAAATGCATGCCATGGCTCAGTCTTTAAAAAGGGAATAAGAAATAGGCTTCAGTGCAGCTGTGCAGCATCCCTAATCATTTCTCTCAGCACTCATATATTGTACTGGAATGAGGCAGACACGCCTCTTGACACATAAATACACTAATTTGGTGTTTAAAAATGTGCTTACAAGAGTAGGAAAAAAAATAAAATTGCAATAAAAAAGAGAAAACTGAAGACTTTCTGAATGGTTACCAACATTTATTGTCTTCCCTCCTTTTTACTCTGAATACCAAATTAATGGCTACTTTAGCATTAACCATTTTCTCTGACTTTACCTGGCTAGCCACTTTTCTTTGTAGAAAAACATAAAAATCTCCAGTTTCAAAGCATTTTCCCCCTGCTATCTGCGTCTTTCCCACTAGGGGGCAGTGGCGCTACACAAATGGCAGTTTAGAGGCGCGAGGCTTTGGGGTCTGAGCTCCCACCTTCCCAGGACGTTTCCTCGCCTATTAGCAGACTGAGCTGAATATCAATGAGTTATGATGAATAATGAAGGTTTGGGGGAGTTTTGTCATTAATGTGTTATGTTGTCTTTTATTTAGACTGCAGAATCGGTCTCTTTGCAAAAGGGAGAAGTGTTGACACACCATTACAGCCGGATGGTAATTCACTTTGTGTGCAGTTCGGAAAGTGTGTAGAACTTCTGAGGCTGCCACTCAGCTGTAATTAGGAAGAGGCTGTCCTGCTGTTCTTTGATAGGCTCTGAATTTACCTTGCAAATATTGTGCAAATTTAGAGTGTGCAGGTGTGTGTGTGTAAATGTTTAGTTTTCACTCTATAGTGCACATTTCTTTAATGCACACCCATTTTGGAAGCAGTTCAGCTCATAGTTTGTTATACACGTGTGTGTGATTGTCCCCGTGTGAGGCTGGGTGTGTTCATAATTGTGTGTTTGTGAGGGAGAGGCAGCAGTGTGTGATGTCTAGAATGGGGATCACATTCTGCCTTGGGGTAGGTGAACCTATAGTAAACAATGGATCTGACAGAATGTAGGCCTTCACATCTTCAACCTCACGTGTGTGTATGTGTTTGTGTGCATGTGTGTCTGTTTAAACATGCATGCACACGCAGACCTTCGTATGAGGCCGGTGAAGGCCACTGCTCTGGAACCCTGGGGCAGACTGGCCCTTCTGACAGATTTCCTTTTCACCTCCTTCCTCCAGAGGCGTCTTCCGTTTGAGGCGAGGACGAGGAGAAGAGATAGGAAGAAGAGGAAGAGGAGGTTTGAGAAGTGAGTGAATGAAAACATGGTCTGTGCTCCTTGTGATGGGGCAAAGTGGAAAAAAAAGAATTAGGGGATAAATAGATGTAAACTGATGATTTCATTCAGGTTTTCTTCATCTGTGTGTTTGTTAACCAAAATTACTGTTTCTTTATAAAATAAAATAAAAAAAAAAGTGTTTTTTTTTTCTCTAATCATCTGCAATTTCATGTTTTTTGGGCAAAAACAAAAAAAACAAAATCCCACTCTGATCATCTTTTGATCTATTGAAAAAGTGTTTCCAGTTTTTTATTTTTATTTATGATTATGCTGGTTTTAGGCAAAATCAAAAAGCATGTGTGTTTTCTTGGACATAGTTTCTGCAGAGCAGCAGTAGTAATTTACGTCTTAGTTATGGGCGGACAGTCACACTCTCTCCCGCTAAGCCTAAAGCCCCTCACAAGTCCAAGCTAACATCATTGGTGAAACTTAAATGGTGAACAATATTGGAGTTATCCAGCTGTACAGTTTTGAGCCAGATGTCAGCTCAGATGAGGAAAACGTAGATGTACATGGATCTAGTCGTCTACAAGTGGATGCTTCAGACTGAAGTGGAGCAGGGAGCTTGTTGATACTGATGTAGGTCCAACATCACAGCGACAAGCTACAAGCTTGATCAAACTGCATTTTTTCGCCTCCTCCTGATCCGCAACAATTAGAATAAAAAAGTTTAATTTTCTTCCATCATCTAAAAATATGCCACAAAACATGCTAGATACACCAAAAACAGGAATTTTAATCAGAATAGGTTTTTAAGAGAGGGAAAAAAACACAGAAAATATTAAATAATTGTTACAGTTAAGATGTTTAACCATAAAAAACAGATTTTCAGATTTGAGTTAATATGTACGTTTTTAATCCATAATATTTTTCTTTTTCTTTTTGCAACCTATGGTTTTGTTGTAAATGACCTAACTGCATTATGTGAGGTTGATGAGGAAGAAAGTGACCAAAAAAAACTCAATGGGAATTTAGTTCTTTTGATAAAAAGTTTAAAATTTCTACACCATGAAAGACAAAACCTTGTATAATGGACTCCACAGTCCGCGAAGCGGGTCATATGTGCATATGTGGCTTCAGGTCAATGTGGTCTTTCATATCTTCAATGGTCGTCTTCAAACCTACAACTTGAGTGGTTGTAGGTTCATGCTCCTGCCAGCAAGTAAATTCATGGCTTTGTTTTCCAGTGGAAAAGTACTGATTAGGTCCTTTCTATAACTGGTTTCAGCTGGTCTGGATCTCCGTGTGGGTTAATGTAATAATGCAGTCATCACTTTGTTAAGAAGTCAGAAAAGAGTAACATAAAATATTAAAAAACCTCTATGCAACATACTATAAAAGTATATAAAAAGCCTTCATTTAGTATAAAAACCATTCAATTACACACCTGTTGTATTTTAAAGAATAAGAAAAGACATAATTAATTTACTATGAAAAAAAGAAATAAATTATGATTAACTTTTATCTAAGACATTGCGTTTGTGCTTTAAGATGTTATCTAGAATCAAAGCTAACAGTTTTCTTAAGAATCTTCTGAAAGCATTATCCTTTAGTCTGGTAGAAGTAAACAAAATAAGGCTTTAAATGATCTTATCTCTCCTGTTCTCGAGCTTTCTTGTGTTTTCATCTTATCTGTGCTCACTGTGCTGTTTTATATTGCTCCTCTTAAATCCAGAAAGCTTTACATGCCCATTCCTCCACCCTGTTTGCCCCCTTGCCCCCTCTTTCTCTCTCCCAGGATGAAGCTGAGGAGAAGGGCAGGCTGGCCTTGGCAGGTGGCCTTCCTCGTTGCCTTGGTGATGCTCTGGGTCGAGCCAGTGTCTTCTGGCAACCATAACCATCGGGGACCGACAGGTACACCAGTTCTTGATCTGAACTCTGCTTTCAACACCGCGAAAGGTTAATTACACTGTCACTTCAGAGAAATAACACGTGTTGCTAGAGCCTGGCGCTGAGTGAGACATCGAGATCATGCAGGAAGGGGCCGTGTGGACACATTTGCTCTGGTTTTACAGTCTGACAGAAGTGAGATGAGGTGTCATTTTAAGGAAAGTAAACTCCATTTGAGTGATCCAGTCCATGCTGGAACAAATAGCACTTGAGTTGTCAACACAGATAGATCAGTGAGGATGAAATCAGAGATTCTTAGAGCTATGGTGTCAATGCAATAAAATAGGCTTCATGCTTTACATTAAAGGGGCAATGGACTTTCTATTCCTAACGCCTATAATCGACCAATTAAATGCAGCTTTCTGTGTTTTCTAAGTGCCCCTTCCCCTGTTCTCACCACCAAAGCTGCTATATTGCCAACTATGGCTTAATTCAGATCCTTAACACTTTTCTTTTCCTTCTGTAAGTCATGGAGACTTTCTAAAAATGCCCCACTCTGGTTTATAAATATCATTGTGGAAGGACAACAGGGGCAGCTGTTGTGCCTCAGCTTGTTGGAGGACGCCTCCAGTGTCGCTCTCCTTCCTCACACTTAATTATGAGAATTTCCTTAATTATCCCCTCAGTTTCTCCACTCTCTCTGCTCTTGTTTTTGCAGGGTGACCTTTATGCGACACAGAAAACCATCACTCACTGAAAAAGCATCCAGTCTGTTCAGTGACTGACGGTTTTAGTTTCCTTTCAACGAAAAGAAACGCGCCTGCTTACGGCAGGGACGCCGCTAATTGCGGGTCCTGTGGATTGTGAAGGTTAGGATGGGTGATTGCTCACTTTTCATTTCACTCTTGCTTAATATCTCACTCCCCTCTAAAACCAACCACTTTTTTGTGGTTTCCTTCATTGGTGGAGGATCTTTTTGGCTGTGAATTTGAATAGGAAGCATATGCTGCAGATTATAAATAAAAAATAATTAGATATATGCTACTGGATGTATTTTTATTTTATTTTTATTTTTGTTTTGCATGACTTTTTACTAGTTTTTCTGGCTTATCAGCACTACATTTTTTAACCACTTTCTGGTGCTGTACCATTTCCCACCACAAGGTGGCTCTGTAGGTCAAAAAATGCCTTCACATTTTCTGAAAAAAATGAATTTCCTGAAATCAGTTGTTATCCAGTGTCTGCCTCTAACTCACAAACAAACAAAATAACAATAATGCTGCATACTTTGGGGAAAGAAAAAACATAAACAGCTGTTTCAAATCTATTTTATGACTTCACTTTTTGTTGCTTTTCTCTTCGTTTATGTAAATGATGTCAAATTATATCCTCCCTCCAGAACTGTATGTAGACGCAAAGTTTTCAAGGTCGAGTGAGCAGATTTTTTTATTGGAGATGGATTTTTCTCACCTGCAAACAGCATTAATAGTTAGCATAAATCTGAATGAGGCCTGTACAACTCTGATAATGTTGGGAGGATGGAGAGGCTGAGCAAGACCCAGAAAAGGAGGAGCAGGGATGAGAGAGCAAACGAGTGAATACTCAAAGAGAGCAAGAAGGAAAACAGAGAGAAAGAAATGCATGCTTGACTTTATAGCCGTGTTGTTCAGCCTCTGTAATTCCTCCTGACTGAAACTTCCCCGTGCGTTCCTCACACGTGTAAACTGTGTCACCTCTACACTGACTTTGCCACCTTTAACAGAGTTGCTTCACAGCGTCGGACATGCTTTTCAAAGATTGATGGAGGAAAAAAAAACAAAAACTCAGCTTTTTGGATAAATTGTACCATGCCCCTGCACGCCCGTGTCTGTCAGAATACATCAATCGCCTGGCTAACCCTTTAGTTCAAGGTAGCTTGAATACCCAGCTATTGTTACAACCCACTGACACACCGCCTCCCCCCATCTTGCTGCAGGAATAGAAGCATTTAGCCATGCTTGAGAACTCTTTTCATCTCAGCGTGTTAGGCTCTATTACACTAAGATGGCCATAACAGAATGCTTTAAAGGCAACACCAAGACATTAGATACACTGTTGTGTATATAGCTGGGAGCTGACTCCTCAACACACAAATCTTTAGCAGATGAGGAACTTTGAGTCAACCGTGCAGTGAACAGCACCAATAGGAAAGATTAAAGCATCAAAGTTCATTTGTAACACTTGTCTTATTTGTTTTTTTTTCTGTTATTTTAGTTCCCACATTTTTAATTGATAAAATTGATACAATTTAGAAGCCCTCTGAAGATTCTATCAGAGGAAACTTTTCAAAAATCCGATTTGAGAAGGAAACATTTTCATTGAAGCAGTTTTAGAACTTAATACACTTTAAATGTTGTTGTAATCAAAGACTATTTGAGTATTAATGAGTCCATCTGCGCACTTCTATGCAAAAGTCTGCCTCACATGTAGACTTTGCATGATTTTGTGTCTTAATATGTTGGAGACTGAGAAGGAAAATATGTAAAGCCGTAAGTGTTATTTCTTACAGTTTCTTACATTTACTTACTGCCAAGAAATTTTATTTTTGCATTTTTTTTATTTGGGCAAGACAATTTACTGTAATATCACAGCAATATTCTAACTCACCAAATGCTTAAAGTATCACCCCAACTATTTTTTTTATTTCTAATGTAAAATCGTTACCAGTAGCCTTAGGATTATGCATTTTTAGCCAAAATCAAAAAGTCTTTTTTTAAGACAGTTTCTGCAGAGCAACAAGAGCTCATTAGAAATTTGCCTCTGAGTTGTGGGCGTGGCTGTTGGCTGGGAAGTAACCCTACGTTTATATCCCAGAATTCTTTTGCTTACTCTCTCTCCTGCTAGCTTACAGTTCCTCTCAACTCCAGGCTAACGTTAGCGTAGCAAAAAATACTGAGCAATACTGGAGCTATCCAGTCCTACAATTTGAAGTCAGAAACCAACTCAGGTGAGGAAAATGGAGACTTGAATGGAACTATTTGTCTGCAAGTGGATATTTTAGAATTGAAGATGATCAGGGAGACTTTGGTCCACCCATGGCAGTTGATTTTTACGCTTTTTCAAACCGCAGGTCTGCTCCTCATTAAACACAATTTGAATAAAGAAATATTCAGAAATGCAGTTTTGATCTTGTACTCTTCTATATATATATATATATATATATATATATATATATATATCCTCCATTATTAGAAAAATGCTAAACATGTTAAACAGATACACATAAAAAAACAACACGATTTTCTTTGGAAGCGGGTCTTCAAGGGCTTCCAAACACACCAGTTCAGTCCTGTCAGCTAGGATAGGCTCCAGCTCTTTTTTTTTATTTTCATCACTGCATCAAGAAAATAAATGTCTAAAAGTAAGATATATACCAACTGTCAGTTACAGAAATAAAGATCTGTCCTAATGCCTAAATAAAGGTACCATTCTATTATGCTCCTCCACTAAAGCAGCAACAAACAAAGAGAAATGTATTTATTTTTGCTTATTTGACTGGAAGAAATGCACCAGTTGTGTACCTGTCCTGAATCCTTCCTGCTTCATTATTTAAATGTTTTATTGTGGTTTTATCTTATTTTTGGTCACAGGGCTTTGAAAAAAAAAAAAAAAATGGGTCAAATTGAGTCATTTAGGCCAGCGCCTCTTCCCCTCATCCATCTCAGTAACACTAGTGAGGTTTATGTGATATGCCGGACTTATCTGGTAACCCTCATGTGAGCGTCCAAACGGGGTTATAAAGGTTTGCAAAGAAAAAGCTATGGGAATGAAACTTTCCAATGTTTTGATTTGGAATACAGCAACATTAGACACTGATTTATAGGGGTGTGTATTGGCAAGAGTCTGGCGATACGATACATATCCTAAAATGTTTCCCTTTTTTTTGTAGAGTATCACTTAGAAAACAAAACTCTACCTTAGTATTAATGTTCTTTAATGTAATAAAAGGGTAAAATTAATTTTACTTAATGAGCACAACGTTAACAGCTTAACAAGTTGCTTTTACCCAAAAATTCCCTACAAGCGGTTGGAGTTTTAGCTGGAGAACAACAGTAAAATGTTAAGGGACGCTCATCAACAATTAATTAAATATCATCTTGTCAGCATTTTAAACCAATACGGGTATCGCCAAACAAAATATCGCAATAAATTGCAGAATTGATTTTTCCCCGCATCCCAGAAAATAGTTTTATGTAAATTTAAATTTCTTAGTATTTTAATATTTCGCATTTTTTAATTTCAATATAATCTTAATGCGACTCCTGAGCCTTTCATTGTTCATTTATTGTTTATTTTGCAGTCAAATTAGTTAATAGGAAAAAAAAAAGTGCAGATGTTAGTCTGGTTCTTTCTGTGTGCAGTATGAGGTAATCCTGCGTAATGAAGGTCATTTCAGTATCATTTGATACATTCTGAAGATGTTTTTGAGCACCTTTTTTTAAAGGAGTCAGAGAAGCCAATTTTTTTAAGCACTCACTTTAAAAAGCACCTTGGATCCTTTTTTCATTAAGCTGCAAGTACACCTTACAAAAAGCCCAATGGAGTTTTTTTTCTGTAAATAACAGAAATCCTTTTCAAAGAAGCTTGTTGGCTGCTCTTATATCTTACATTTGGCAGAGTTTTCCTCATTTGCATTAATACACGCTTTGCTAAGATTTTAATTAGGCTGCAAACCAAACACACACACACACACATAAACACAAAATAAGTATTAATGAAATTCAGGTAGAAGTATCATCCACTGCTTACACCCATCCTCAAGAGCTTTGCATTTTTTAAAATATGAACAACCTCTGCACACTTCTGATACGGACGGTAAAGGGAGGAGACCGGCGCACCTTCTCATCTCATTACAGCAGCAAAAGACGAGCTGCTGTTTGTTCTCGCTCTCGGCTTTGGCATCGTTTTTCCTCCACCTGTTTGACTCCGTCTCCCTCCTCTTTCTATGCTCAATAACAAGCTGGCTGCTTCTCAGATTGGACCAGCAGATTGAGAAGCTACATTTCGGTAATAGTAATGAATTAATTGTCAGCACAGAGTAATTACAATGAAGGATTAAACAAGGGGAGCTGATTGTGCTTGATTAATGCTTTCATTTTTTCCAAGTTGTTTTTATGTACTTTAATTGTATCTATTATTGCTGAAATTATAGCTGCATGGATAGTTTTTGTTGCACCAAATTATGCATTTTTTTTGTTTTAATTCTTGATTTGTATCAGTAGATGGAGGCTTTATGTCTGTGTGAGAGTGCGTTTGGGGCAGTCTGGCAGCTGCTCCAGCCCCAGGAGAGCCTTAGATAGAGGAGTGACGGAAATAAAAGTAGAGGGATGATAGTGGAGGGCCGCCCTCAGAGAGCCAGGGATCATTGATGGCGCTCTCTAGAGAGAAGAACAAACAAACTTTAAATCAGAAAGGATGAGAAGGGCCATGGCCTGCAGAAATGGAAACTTCTACATAGTGTGTACTGTTTGTGCGCTCTGTGTTTGTGTGTTTGGTCACACAAACACGATGTGTCTGCCCGCAAAGCTCATTCAGCTAAGCGTGAAAAGTTTCCAAGTCTGGCTAAAGTCACGTACATAAATAAAATCTGGGCTGATGGCGCAGTACAACCAAGGTTTTTCCAGGGGTATAAAGAGGCTTATAAGGTAGCTGGTAATGTCGCCTGCAGGGTTTAAAAAAAAAAGGGAAGACAAAGTATCAGAAGTGCACAACAAGCATTGAGTGGGGAGATAAGACAGCTGGAGCCCATTGAGAAGCCATAAGCAAAGATTGAATTCCTTGAACACGTTTCTGTACAATAAACATATATTATAAAGTTTAAGTTGCCTGTTTTGCATAAGGCTGCTCCTACCAACGCCTCTCCAGTGGAATGACTGTATCACAAATGTAAAATTCAAGTGTCATGTAGAGCAGTTAAACCTCCTGAGGGGCGAGATTTGGATTTAATTTGCTTCAAGTTCAGCATGACCTCGTGACATTAATGTCAGAAAAATGCTATGATTAACCCGATTGGGGTTCACAAGGAGACACGAGAAAAAAAGTGAGTGATTGTGCTGAAAATCTCTACTTAAATGATTTTATTGTAATATAATTAATTACTCGTAGCAGTAAACAGAAATAGGCAAATGCTGAGGAGGTTGTGCACATACGCACAAAGTAAAACAACTATAGATGCAGATTTAAAAGTAGTGGCTTTCATTGAGGGATATGAAGGATTTAGGTGTATCAGAACAGTGGTTTAGGCTTCCCTCATAAATGCACATGCAGGCACATTGATTAAATGGTTGTTATTTAAGAGTAATAAGTGACTACTTTTGCTCCTTTTTTCCTGCATTCACCCACAGAAATCAATCCAGCAAAAAAACATGAAAAAGACTGCAGTGTACAGGAGTATTTGTATCAATGCATGCATAAATTATTTTTCAAAAGTTTACAGAAAAGGATTTTCTGCCTTTTTCTATCTGTTTCTTGCAGTATCATATCAGGTGAAGCAGGGGACGTGCGAGGTGGTGGCTGTCCATCGCTGCTGCAATAAGAACAAGATCGAAGAACGCTCTCAAACCGTCAAGTGTTCCTGTTTCCCAGGGCAGGTTGCTGGTACCACCAGAGCCAGACCGTCCTGTGTGGAAGGTACATGTGGTGTTTTGTCCTCCTTAAGCATCGTTTCCTAGAAGCTGAACATGTATTTGCTCAGTTTAAAACAACTATTCACTTTTAGAATTAGATTGATAATCTAAATAACATGACGAAAGGAAAACAAGAGTAACATCTTAACCAGAAGCTGCATTCACTTCAGCAGCGTTCAATTTGCAAATAATCTGGATGGTCGTGTTCTAACATTTCATTTAAGCTGCATGTTAATCACAGCCTGGAGAAAAACCTTTGAAGCATGACTAAAACATGACCAGGATTCAAAATGGAGGTTTTGACAGAGGTTGGGTGTGCTGGGGGTTCCTAAAATAATTGAGCCACTGATGACTTTGACAGGGTCACAGTGGCTACAAATGCTTTTAATCATCTGGCTTCATTAAATCTAATGTATGAAATCTCTCACCTAAAAACAATGTGCGCCCTGATTGCTGATTCCATGCAAGCAAGCTAAATAACATTTGAGTGAACAAAAAAAAATGTTAATGAGATAAGCATATATCTATAAATATATATATATATTTCAGGCTTCTTCTCTGTCTTGATAAATGCAATCTATACTGACAAAAATATAAAGATAACACTTGTTTTTATTCAGTTTTTTATGAAATGAACTCAAAGATCTAAAACATTTTCTACAAACACAAAGTAACCATTTATTTGAAATATTGCTCATATTCTGTCTAATCCAACCCACCTAGCAGGTGTGCTATATCAAGATGCTGATTAGTCAGCAAGATCATTGCACAGGTGTGCCTTTACCGTAATAGATTGTGTTTCTCTTTTAAAGCAAAAAAATATCTTGTGAATGCAACTTTTCTATCTGTGCTAGATTATGGTGATCTTTTTTATATGAATGCACCTGCCTCATGTCTTCAAAAGTTGGACAGTGTTTATCACTCTTCCTTACGGTTCATATCCAACTGTAAAGCAATGACACATCACTGTGAACTGTACAAGCGAGTGGGATGGCCTTCTCTCTCCAGTAGGAGGCAGTACCATTGGCATATTTTTATTTACAAAGCTTTAGCTGGATTACTGCCTCCCTACATTTGTGAATTACTTAAACACAGAAACCTTCCCTCCCACTCCCTACGATCAAATGACCAGTTGTTGCTGTCTGTCCCATTTGCCCGCACAGAGTTTGGGAAGAAAGCATTTGTTAACGCAGCCCCCTTGGCTTGGAACATTTTACAAAAAGGTTGGAGACTAATTGAACTCCCATCATTACAGGTTTTCAAGGCCAAGCTCACAGAAAAACAAAAGTCAACAGAATGCTGTAATTGTTTCTTTTAATCACCTTTCTATTATTTTAATCCATCATATTTTATGACTCCACATATTTTAGGTTTATATGTATTGCTAACATGTAACAGCATTTTAAATGTTTTATTGTCTTAATGTTTTATTGTCTTAATGTTTTATTGTCTTTATGTTTTGATGTATTTTTAACTGTGGCTGCCTCTTGGCCAGGACTCCCTTGCAAAAGAGGTTTTAAATCTCAATGGGACTATCCTGGTTAAATAAAGGTCAATAAAATTAGACTGGCTATGATAAAGGGCCACTCTGTTTAATTGGGGTTAGGGGGTCTGGGGACCCAGAAAACCAGCCAGTATCTGGTGTGATCCCCGTTTCCCTAATGCGGTTCATCACATCTTTGCATAGAGTTGATCCGGTTGCCCATAGTGGCCCATGATGGCGGGGGGTTATGGTGTGGGCAGACATATGCTTTGGACAAAGAACACAGGTGTATTTTATTGATGACATGTTGAAGCACAGAGATAATGTCACGAGATCTTGAGGCTCATTGTTGCGCCATACATCCAAGAACATCCCCTCATGTCGCAACATCTTAATGTACGGCCCCATGTTGCAAGACCTGTACACAATTCTTGGAAGCTGAAAACATCCCAGTTCTTGTATGGCCAACATTACCCACCAGACGTATCACCCACTGAGCATTTTTGGGATACTCTGGATTGCCGTAAATGACAGCAGGTTCAGCCTCCTGACAAAATCCAGAAACTTTTCACAGCCACTGAAGAGGAGTGGACCAACATTCCATAGGCCACTATTGACAACCTGGAGACATCTTCGAGGGCCGGCCTCCTTCTGGTTTTCCAGAAACCCCGCCTTATCTGCTGCTGATTACCTGGATCAGGTGTGTTTGGCCAATAAGGAACTTCAATGGTTGGTTGGTCAGAAAACATGTAGGACACTGGGGCTCGAGGCCTCACTTTGGACACCTCTTCATTAGTCCAAATGGTGGTCACACCAGATACTAACCGGTTCTCTGAATTCCTTCCATCAGCATGTTTGAGCAATAATCATGTTATCTAATTAGCATCTTAATTTGGCACACCTGTGAGTATAGTGAACAGGAGTGCTCTCTGTCACAGATTTAGACACATTTGTGAACAATATTTGAAAGAAATTGTTATTTTGTGTTGAGTTAATCTCCTGACAAATAGGAACAGAAACAGTTTTTAAATGTTTGTTTAATGTAAGATAAAAAGTTTGAAGAAAGTTTTCAAATATTTTGAAATGAGATTATAATAGGATGGTTAAAAAATTTCATTTAGTTAAGGGTTCTCTCTGGGTCTTAAAAAGTCTTAAAAGCATTGCATTTATGAATTTAGAAATAATACCGTAAAAAGCTTTTTAAAAAAGTATTACATTTTGATATCTGAGCCTTCATTGTGCTGTTTGAAACTTTACCTTTTAGATCTCTTATTGAAATTGAACATTTTTAACCTGGATTATTTTGATGAAATAATGAAAATAAACATTGGCAGAATTAATCATTATGCACCAAGATGCTGAATCCCGACGACTGATTTAAAAAACAAGAAGTGCGCTAAATCATCACAGCACAGACCACAAACAACAATATAAGAAGCTACAGTTTTGATCATAAAATGGGAAATAATTGATAAAATAGGAAATAGGCTGAGAAAGGTGTCTTAATTTTTAATAAGACACCTAAGGTCCTAAAAATTCAGAAATTTAACTTGAAGAAACTTTTAGAAACCCTGTTAGTTGGAAAAAAGGATTTTGGAGCTAAGGAATAGTAATGATAATGTTTAATTTTTTTTAACCATTGTTCAGAATCATAGTCTATTATTAACTCCAGGCATTAAGCAGCAGTTAAACACCTCAGGTAGCAGCAGCTGTCAGTCATGGCAATAGCAAAGATCGATGTGGGTTTGTTTTGCATCGACTGTTTCTGACTATCATTCAGTCACAGAAATGACAAACACAGAAACTCCTTTCTCTTGTGAAGGTAAAATTAAAAGCTCCCTTCCCACTCATAGTGGGCAACAATCCACCTACAAGCCACAACAGAAAATCCACAACTGAGTCATAAAGGAAGGTTTTTTTTTTCCAATTGTTTTTATTTTTTTCTATTATGTCATGTTACTGTCACAGAGTGGACTGATTATTCACAGGGTTCCTGCTGGGTCTTTAAAATTCTTAAAAGCATTGAATTCATGAATTTGGAAATATTCTTTAAAAAGCCTTAAAAAAGTCTTGAATTTTGATATCTTGGCCTTAAAAATTGTGCTGTTTGAAACATCTCAGTTTTTCATATTTTGTTTTAGAAAATGCAGTTTTTCAACCACGATTATTCTGATCAAATAATAATAAAAAAACAACAACAACAACAATGGTGCATACCAGATCATTAGGCATCAGTATGCAGAATGCCAACCACTGGTTTAGACAATAGAAGCGCTCTAAAACATCACAACACAGACCGCAAACAACAAGATAAGAAACTACAGTTTTGATTATAAAATGAGAATATAAATAATTGATAAAATGGAAAATTAGGTTAGGTGTGAATGTGAGTGGGTATGGGTATGTGGTTGTGTACCTGTGACAGACTGGTGACCTGTCCTGGATGTACCCTGACTTCACCCAGAAGTGGCCGGGTCAGGTGCTGGCTGCCCTGTGACCCCGAAATGGACAAAGAAGTTTAGAAAATGGATGGATGGACGGATGGATGGGAAATGGCTCTTCATTTTTGATATGCATGGTCTTAATAAGGTCAGAAAAAGTCTGAAATTTAACTTGTAGGGACCTACTGATTAACCATTAGATTCTAAATGGTGAAAATTTAATTGGGCTGTTGGTTGGAAGTTAGTGCTTCACCGTGGGTTAGTGATTAATGCTCTCGCATCACGGCGAGAACGCCTTGCTTCAAATCCTGGCTGGAACCTTTCTGTGTGCAGTTTGCATGTGTGGGTTTCCTCCCACACTCCAAAAGCATGCTTTATAGGTTGATTGGTATCGGAGTGTAAGTATGTGGTTATGTGACTGGCGACCTGTTCACGTCAGTGGCGGGCCATCAGGGCCTGCAAGGCCTTCTCTGCTGGCCTAAAAATATCTGAATCACAGACTGATATTAATTATTATTTATTTCCGTGAATACGTATTCTATAATTCCAAATGCTCTGTCTTCGTCCTTTCATTGCTGTCTTCCTGGTTGCGCTGCTTCCAGACGTGTATTTTCCTATTTAAGCTTTAACCAATCACATTGCAGCACCATTTGTTGCTAGGGTCAAAGAAATCTGCCCGGAGGCCTTCACAATCAGTTCAGCGGGCCCTGTAGCATAAAATAATTGTTGACCAAACTGTTGCTTCAACCAATCAGATTTGGAGTAGGTGAAACCAAGGCCAGCTAGCAGGCCCACGGAAACGTCATCATTTTCACGTGCTATGATTGGACAGCTCGCAGCTCGCTCTGGTTCTGTGTTATGTGACGGACACAGGTGCCGAGGAGCGGCGTGTCAGGTTTGAAGATTTTACCAGTGGAAAGCGTCTCATCGTCTGATTTTTGGTGGAAAATGAATGTCTGGGTAAAGTTGTGGCACAGTTTTGTCTGGCACGGGTAAAGGAGTTCCGTGACTCCGTTGAGCGGGAGTGAAGCTGAAATCTACGAGGCCCCTGAACGCACCACGGGCGCGTGCAGCGCAAAATCCTCGCGCGCACTACCGACAATATTATTTTCCAGACACAGACCTTGATCGATCACAAAAACTGATGTTTGTCTCCCTCCTGGACCACAAGAGGCTTCAGGAATACCAGAACATTTCCCGCATGCAGCATTTTCCAGCTTATCACAGCCACGGAACACTTTCCATCTGCGAAACGCATGGATTCTGCACGACAGAGTGATTGAAATCTTCTTGAGGATAGAAAGGATGGATTTTGTGTTTAAATAATCTGGATTTTTGGTGAGTAAAATTTTGCTATCTCCCTACATAATATTGAAATTTTATCAGGTAATTTTTTATGCTTTTGGTGTGTGTGTGGCAGTTGTACCTGCACTAGAAGTTTTATTGCCATAAAATAGTTAATGAGGGTTGGATTGATTCAGATGGAGCACTACTGAAGGCCTAGGTGTGAAATGCACGGCCCGCCACTGGTTCACGTTATACCTCGTCTTTGCCCAGCAGCAGTAGTGTCGGCTCCAATGGCCTTGTGACCCTGAAAGGAAAGTTCGGAAAATGGATGGATGGGATGGAGGTTACCCCTCCCACCTAGACAAAGATAAGAAAAAATAGCCAATTTTGTGGGACAAAGTAACGTAAGCTTTGTTGAGTACACCCAGGAGTCCACCCACCTGCCAATTACAAATCATACCCCTAAATAATGAACTAATTTGAATAAAATGACAAATTGAGATAAGAAAAAAAATTCCTCTCTCCTACTACAGTTATCCTGAATTGAAAATTAAGCAACAAAAGGCAAAACAATGTCTGAAATTTCCTCTGTTTGCAACAAGTCTCTAGTGGCCATTTGAGGAACTGCAACATTTGTCTCCTCTGTGTTTGCTTCAAATTTTGGAAGATAAAGGTTTGCAAACATGTAAATCTTTATTTTTTAAAAAACATACTCTCTTTATGTTTTTGCTTTATATTTTTTTGGATCATTGTATTCTGAAAGAGCACATGTAACCATGGAAACAACAGCGTTTGGTGTGAAGACCAGTAAGAGACATGCAGTGTCACTGACCCCTATCATCTGCAGATACTGTGCTAAGATCAAAAACACATATACACACCCTCACACACATGCAGTCACCCAACCTGATCAAATATCATGCTCTGCTAGCCCCTTGCCAGGAGAGGAAACATGAATGTCTGTTACGCCAGCAGAGCCACTGAGAGACTCCAAAGCACACGAGTTACTCACACTGTTAAGGTCAGTTGAAATGGATGGAAACTGATTCTAAAGTTACACTTGAATGAGTAGACCCGGCATTTTTTTTTTCCCTGCACATCATCATCCAGCTGCCATAAATAGACGATCAAGTCCTGCAACACAAGCTAAAACTTTCACTGATGACTGTTTGATAACGGAAAGAAAATAATGCATCAACATTTCTTTTTACTAAATTTTGCACACTCTGGAAGTATTCTGGGTTATGGAAAATTTAACTTTGCCCTGACTAATAGATGATAGACTACAAGAGAGAGTGAACAACTGCCAAATGTGACAGCTGTTACAGCTTTTCCAACACTGCCAAGCCACGGAAAAAAGTAATAAACCCTCTCTTCTTTTTAGGAAAAAAAAAGTTTCAGAAACAACATTCTTCTTGATAAACCTTCAGTGGTATTATAAAGAATTGTCTGCAGAAGTTGAACTGACATTTTCAAAGAAAGTTTGACCTCATTTCATTGCAAATATATACAATTGTCAGTGGTAAATAGCTAATTAAAAGACAAGCATCTTCCACATTTAATGATCACACAATGATAATTCATAAATATCTAGTCATTGTGTTGCTATTCCCTCACATAGCCAGTGGAAGGTGTGTTTCTTCCACAGAAATTATTTTGCCACAAACATATCAGCTGCTTCATTTCAGCACCATTTTCACCCAATAAAAGAGTAGATTTGTTTTTTAACCTCTTTGATGAGTTCCTAGATGGAAACTGTTGCCTGATAATGATAAAATCAGGCAACCATAGCAAAAATGATTGGCTTTGTAATGAAAGCAAGAAGAAATAAGGAATCATGTGAAACTTTGCTAACCTTTTGGAATAAGCATTGCCCCAGTGTTGTGCTTTTGTTGCTCAAACCAGAAGACTGCTGTAGTTGGCAAAAAAGAAGAATTTACATAAATGAGAAAATAATCCCTTTTGACAGAAAGTCAGTCAACAATAAATGTGTTTTTTCATAGTTTTAATGACTTTTTTGTTTCCCCCTCAAATCACAAATAGACTAGAATCATGCAGCTCCTTCTCTTCACGTGTGGTGAGTTTTTATTCACCTTCTTATTCTCATCTCACCTCCAGCCCTCGCCGCCTCGCACTTCCAAATCTAGTGCTCAGCAGCACTTATCTCATGAGTCATGCTTGACCTCCGAGTTTCCAGTAACAAAAAGATCTCACCTCATCCGACAGTTTCTTATGGCCTCGCACATTAATGCCCGCGCATCCATTCATGCTGCTTGCACGATTCTAGGGTTTAAAAGCTGATGAAAGGAGACAATCCCATCTCGGTGGGGTACCTTTGTGGGAAAGCTGTAGTGTAAATGGAGCTGCATTATTAATGATGACTAAAAAACAAGTAAACGGTCAGCGTTCCAGTTACCGGTTTGGGCAGGATGTCTTTTTCATCTCAACCTGGAGATTACTTCTGTTTAGACTTTTTTTCTTAATAATTTTGCTATTAGGTGTTTGAACATTTGCAAGAATAAGATAAAAATGAATGACTAAAAAAGGTTTCTGTCCATTTTTTTGTGTTGATTTTGATGGACACCAGATAGGGATTACTGAATAAATCCTGTACTGATACGTTTAAGATTGGTGGACTAAATTGCTTTGAAGCTGCCCTCCATCACCTATGTTACTGCTGCAGGAAATAGCTCCATGACAACAGTCTATTAAAAGTCCTGCATGCTTATATTTTCTCATAATTAGACTAAATATGTATTTCATGTCATAAGACAGAGGACAGTAATAAGCATTGCTAAAGTGTTTTCTTTTGACTGCTTAATTATGCTAATCTGGATAATAATGGTGTTTAATCTGTGTTTCTAAAAGAAAACCAAACTGCGGAGCTCAAGTTTGTTTCTGAAATGTTATTAATATTTTCTCAGACGATGCTATTAAAGGTGTATTTTCAGGAGCGCGGCGATCTGATAAAAACGATGCAGGAATGGATTAGGTTTGGTGTGTGGCATTGCGGCGGAGCGATTTTCACTGCCAGGCCGCACAATTTAGTTCAGCGTTTCCACACACGTCCACCAGCTGTTGTTTGCTATCTCCTGCTTAATGTCATGCCTTTTGTCGCTTTGTCTGTTTCCGCGCCACCTCTCACCATGTCTAATCCTTTTTTTTTTTTTGACAGCTTTTCCCGTGAACTTTTTCACCTGCATACCCGTTTGTGCCGGCATCGATGTGTGAGCCACAGCGATTCCACACATTAGGAAACCATTGTAGAAAGAGATGGGTGCTGCACTCCAACTGCTTCTGCGCCCCAGAATCACTGAGTAGAACAGATCTAACCTTGATTGTATTTATCTCTGGGGCCATTGCTAACTTTTTTTTTTTTTTTTGCATTTATGTGATAGTAAACAGAATTCAAAGGAAAAACTCGCAATTATTTATTATCTTATAAATAGTGGCTGCAAGTATCCAAACAGGAATAGCACATATTGATATCTATAGCACACAGTATATATATGCGCTTGGTTGCAGACTTGTAGTGATGTGCACAGACACAAAAGAATCCTCTCCCAATTGTAGTTTAAGCTCCTGGTTGCTTGACTGAGCAAATTCAGGTCAAGCCTTTGTAAAGTATTAATGGAAAAACACTCCAGAAGAAACATGACTGAGTGCACATATTATATTTGCATGCCCCCTCTCACCACAAGTCAGGCTATATTGGAATTATAAAGTAGCATATACGGATAGGATTTACCTCGCCACTTGGTTACAGACTACCTTTAAGCCTCATGATGATCCCTCACAGAATAGAGTAGGAAAAAGGACAGATTTTCAAAAATCTATTGTTGTTATTGGTTACTATATCTCCTGTTTTTAAGTATCAGTGCTATTGTTGTTGTTTATCACTGTTTAGGTGTTGGATATGACTTTTAACCACAATGAGGACTTTATATGGATAAATAGAGGTTTTGGTGACATCACAACCATTTAATTGTCTTCATGTTTTTATGTGACATTATGATAAAGTTGTTATTGTCTTGCCTTTTTATAAGTACATGTTCAAATCTTTTTTTAATGAAAAGACCATAAATAGTACATACTGGGGGTTACGATTAATAGATAAATCAATGAATCATTTTTTATTCCTATGAGCCAACCAAATTGATCTGTCTGTAGAAAGTCGTTAATCAAATTGAATCAGCGTATACCATTATAGAATTGTTTTAAAATTAACTATAGTCGATACTGGAAGGCTCCATTTGGATTGACGTATGGTAGGTTCATTTATTATAATGTCACAGGTGATATCACACATATGATGGTGACAAAAAGTGATCAATCCATCATTACAGCGAATGTGTGGAAACACTTTGAATTATGTAAAGACTGTAGAATGTTCTAATAATTCGGAATTATTTTGATGTGGAAAACAACAGTGGGCTGAACTTAATGGGACTAAGATGTGAATGGATTTGACATTAATTCTTGTTTGTTTGTTCACACATTTAATTTACACTTGATTATCTTACAAGAAATACAAGGAATCTGGAAACCTTCACTTGTAATGTTCAGTATTAGATATTTAACTTTGAGTCACAGTGGTGGAATTTTTACTAAAGATGTTTTGGATCGATATTAGATCAGTGAATCGGATCGTTCAAAAGGACGTATCATATCAGGAACCACAAATTACAATATGTATCAAATCGTTGTTAAAATAAATTGTTATATCCCTATTTCTAAGTGAAAATAGAATGAATAGCACAAACTGTTTCACTAATAAATGAAATTATTTATGTTTACATGTAAATAAAAGTTTTTGATTGGTCTCTATAGTTGAAAACCCCGATTTTCTT
>NC_050516.1:18598443-18609515 GCF_002922805.2 Oryzias melastigma | reverse complement strand
TTTTTATGCAAAAAATCCCAATTTATTTATTATTGAATCAATAAGAACCAGTTTGTATTAAATCGTTTTTATATAGCACTGGGAGTCTAAAAATATTTTTTTTTATGTTTGCCATTCAAAATGCATGCGAGCACTTGCAGTTTCCGCTTTGTCCACTTGATGTCACAAACATTACAATGACAGTCCACACAGTGCACAGCCAGAGAGACACTGGAGCTGCATTCCCTTGCAGGACACGCCACTATCATCGCAAGAAAAAAAAGAAAAAGAAAAAAATAAAAACCCAGAAAAGTTTTACGCCACAACTCATATTGAGTGACATTTTTCAGCTGTTGCAAAATTGTTGTGTTTGTGATCCGTAGCGACAGAGCTGCAGGCTTCGTTGTGGCATCAAACCTCAGCAGACCTTATTTGGAAGACCTCAGGGACGAGGCAGGAGCCTGGGGAATAACATAGCCTCAGTCCTTTGTCTTGCTTAATCACCTGCACCCCAAGCACAACTCCGTCTAGACGTTTTTCTCCACCTGATCACGCGCTGGAAGTTTGTGAGAAAACTTAAAAGGGAACCATTTTGAATACAGCTTGCATTGTAATGAGCTGTGAGTGTGATGAAATGTATTCCTGAGCTGTAAATTTTTATCATTAGCATATGCACCTTTCATGAATATAAATGTAGACTCTTAATGAGAATGATGCAATTATAATAGATAGGCAGAGAGGCTTATTGTGCACATTTTTCCGGGGAACACATTTTCTTTCTATTTGAAGAACTCATTTTCACTCATGAATCGAGGGTTGCTGTGAAAACCTTACAGTAAAAGCACAGAAAAAGGGAAAAGTACATTTATATATTTAGGAGCTATAGACGGCTTTTCGCGTTGTTTTTTAATCCTAGTTCAGTCTGCTCTTTTCATTGTTTAGGTAAAACATATACATTTTAAGGTAAAAATAAAACCTGAATTAAAAATAGACTAATTACAATATCATATTGTCATTTTTTTCTCCATTTTTACATTACTCTGCTCTATTAGCCTGAAATGTACTTGCATTACGCACAAAATGCAGGAATCAATGTCCAGTTGTTCATTTATGTTTTAAATGAGTTAAAAAAATAAAATGTGTAAATATTTAGTTTGCGTGTATTATGCATACTTCCTTAGTGAACACAAATGAGTCAAATCTATTTTTAAATTACTCTGCATGAGTCACTGCCAATGGTAGTGTGTGTGGATGCCAATGCAGCATTTGCACTGAAAAGCCCCCTTTTCATAGCACTGGTGTACTGGTTTTACCACTTAAAATATATAAAATGTTTTATATAATAAGCTTAAGATCATTTATATGAATTAGAAAAGCTTCAAATCCTTGAACCTAAAAACTTTAGCGCTGTCTCTGCAGCCTAAAATGTATGTCAAAATGTAATATTTTTTAAAACATGTTTTATTTTCATTTAAATCTGTTTCTTTAAGTGTGTTTTTAAAATATGCTCCATATTTGATAAAATCATGTAGTTCACAACAAGACCTATACAAGTTTTCAATTACCACCTTGCTAAAATTAGTCTATCAGACTTGCATTTTCTCACTTCCTTGTTGAATTTTTTGGGAGAAATATTGAGGCCAAAACCTCAAAAAATATTTTGCATTTTCAGTTTGAGACTGGTGATTTATTTCCCCCTGAAGGCCCTGAAATCATTAAAACTGGCAACAAAGTAAAGCTCCTCTACAAAGAAAATCTTTAGATTAAATGTTTGAACCTTTTGAGACTGTTAAGAAACTCCAGCATGTAAGTGTTGCTTGTATTTATTGGCATTCACCCAAAAACACCGACAAGCATCCAAATAGTAGCAAGGTGTTGATTAGAGCAGTTTTTTTGTTTCACACAGGTAATGGATTCTTTCTAAATTAACTTAGTTGGTGGCTGATTATGAATTCCACTTTGAAGGAAGAATAATTAAAATCAAAACAAGAGGAAAAGAAAAGTTGGTCCAACAAATAACAAATTTAATGTAAAAAATGATACATTTACACCTGGTTTATAAAGGCTTATAAACTGGTCTCAGAGATGATTAATAATAAGTTAAATGCTTGTATTTGCGATTTTTAAATTTTTTATCCTTGAGTTGTCCCTTAAAATTAGAATTATCCATGATGTCACAGGTAAAGTTTAGATCCTAAATGAGGATTTGAACAAAGTGTCAGTAACAAATGTTATCACTAAAATTCTTACTTTTCCAGAGACAAATTTTGCTTTTAGTACCTCTTTTTTTAATTGATTTATAACTGATTTATCCCTGACTTTGTATTTAACGTGACATCACTTTATCTGTTCTCTGTTGTGACCGCTTCCCCTACCAAAACAAGGTGCAGGGACCGCCAACGCCATAACAGCTGTCAAAGGGCGTGCCTATTAGCTCGGCATAGCACTCTAACGGTTCAAGGCACTCATGACAACGCCGTAATGGCCACATTATTAGGCAATATGAAGTCATTAGTTTTAAAAGCACTTACTGCTGCTGCAAACGCATGCATCATAACATTGTGTTGAACACTGGACCCTGTCAAAGCTGAGAGGATTTGTGTTTTTAACCCCTTAACAGTGGAGCTCTGGTGTTTATGTTCTTTGATTTACTATAATTTTTTAATTGTTAACACGATCAACGTAATTCCAGCAGATTTTGAAGGAGAAAAGCGCAGCTTTTCTCCTTCAAAATCTGCTGGAATTACGTTGATCATGTTAGTGGTTGAAAAGTTACATTATGTTAAAGATTTTGTGTTTAAGTGTCACCGGCTCAAGTATTAAAGGGTTAAAAAGCCTTATATTTAAGGCTCCCTTTCTTTTGTTGAATTTGCTCCCTTCACTGCCACGTTTGGCGAAAGCCATCCTCAATTGGTTGTCTTCCTTCCCTCCCAGCTTCCTCATCGCTTCACTACAAAACCTATTATTAAGGTTTGTTTTACTCCCACCTCTTCCTCTTTTTTTTTCCCTTTAAAGTCACAGTGTTTTCTTTTTATGTGCCATTCGAGAGGATTCTACCGCGTTCTTTTGCATGAAAGCCAATTTTTTTTTTCCTGAAAAATGCCAGCTTTTCCTGCCTCCTTTGCAGCAAACAACAGTCACCAGAGATCACATTTTCTCTCTAAACAACATCAGTGTGGCAATGTAATGAAGTTGGAGAAATGGGTGTGCTCTTTTATCCCTCTCTGGAACTACCCTTGAGACAGGAGGATGGATGGATGATGAGTTTGGAGAAAGGGAATTGAGTTATTCTGAGATATCAAGCTGTCTCCTGTCTAGACGGTGGATCCGATGATCTGGAATTGTTGAATGTCAGCTGCTGTGACATGCAAAATCTTTGGGTTTTATCTAAAGATTAAGTAGAAATCTGTGTGGGTTTTGTGTTCTTACATGGAGAAATGTCCTCAACTGTGGCACCTTTTTGAAAATCTGTCTACTGGTAGCATTCAGGTCTCAAGTGTTTTGATTTGACATCAATGTGTTGATCGACAGAATACGGCGACTTCAGTAACTTGCAAAATATGGCTCAAAAAACCGGATTAGAGCAGAAATAGAAAGTTTGAAGGTAAAACAAGAAAGCAAGTAAACCCCGATAACTCCTTTACACTATTCTGAAAACCAGGGACCACATATCTAACGTGTTGGGAAAAGCTTCTGTAGCAGATGGTGTTTGGTGATGACAAATGGTTTCCAGATGTGAACAGACAACACACAAGGGACAAAACCACTATATAATGAAAAAAATATATAGAAACAATAATTAACAGATAAAGCTAAAATGAAACCACTGGAACACAAGGAATAAAAGTGACAAAGAAACACGACAGATGGTTTGTAAGAATAAATTTGTCTTTGGTATTTCATATGCAGCTGTTAATGACATTAGAATGAAGCATGAAAACACTTGAAATCAGAAGGTCAATGACAGGCTGGCCAAAAGTTACAATGATGCTAAACTAATAGCCTAAATATAAACACGAAACTTTGCTGAGGTACGGATTTTTGTTTGAGCTTTTTGTCCTTTTGCACAGTCCAATTATCAGTCCTATTATATGAGCATGTGTTAGAAAACAGTTTGTTTCTAACAAGGTGGAGAAAGTTCAGCCCAGACTTCTGCTTTCAACCCTTCAAAACATCTTTGATCTGAACTCAGATGGAGAGCAAGCGTTCTCATTTAACACTGTTCTTGATTTTTGATTTTATTCTTTTGCAATATGGGAATCTGCAGCGTTGCTTCACTCATTCTCTCGATTCTGAAATGAGTAGAGATTGATTCCTTCTTCTTACAGACTGGAGGTCAAAGAGTTCATATTCTACCTGTCTTCACAAGTGTGGTTTATTTTACTAATACACCACCACTCGCAGAGGGTTTAGTTTTTGAAGTATTACAGGCCAAATGTCTGTATTGCCAACTTCAAGAACATGACACCCTCACATTATGAGTTTAGGAATTATTTCATCATTCAAAACTGGAGTCAAACATGGGCGTCAAAGGGGAGAGTCTTAGGGTGTTGATCCCCATTCTTTCAGATAGACACCTGTGTCACCAGCCTCTTGGTAAATCATAATAAACCATTTATGAAATCTCAGCTAAAGGATGCATCTGACAGAGATGGACACTTAAAATAGAGATTGTATAAGATATGTAATAGATTTGTAATGCACTGATATTGCATTGATCATTAATTGGTAGTATTGATAGTGCATTGATAGTGCATTTTGGTAAAATCCTGAGATTATAACAACAGTTTGCTAAGTTAGCACAAGCAATAATATTGTGGAGTAGAACTGTAACACACCTGAATCGGTTGTGATAAACCACAATTTCACAAAGCCAAAGATGAGAACATTTTTGACACAGACAAGACAAAAAAAATGACAGAGATTTTTTTTAAACTAGAAATTGATGACTCAGTCATATTAAACACATGTGCCAACTGTCTGTAAGTAGGCTACCTTATGTTTAGCTCACAATGACAAAAACCAAAGACAATTCATGTTTTTTTCACAGAAAGTTACATGCATTTCATGCAGTTACAGTCTTTACAATCTTTATTACAGACAGCTGATAAATCAACAATTGTCAAATAAAGAATAGAAACATTTGTTAAAAAAAACAAAAACCTCACAACCTTATATGCAGATATATTAGGTGCTTGCTCAAATCTGGATTGTTAGGTGCAGTTGCTGTCCATGGTGCTGATTGAGCTGGAAGCCTGACAGTGGAATCTACATCAAGGGCAGACTATTCTCTGATAAAATACTTTTGTCCGTACAGTCTCCTGGCTGTTCTTAACTGACACGAACAAGTCTGGCTGTAGTTTAAAGGCGTGCTAAGAATGATTACATGAGTCTTTCTTTTTAATTTCAGCTGTTACAGACTGTTTTCTGACTTAACAGGCTTTTATTTGATGTTTTACTGAAATATTCCTCATTATGTTTCAGCCTCTATTGTAGCCCAGAAGTGGTGGTGTCAAATGCACCCTTGCATGGATGGAGAAGAGTGCAAGGTCCTTCCTGACCTGACCGGATGGTCGTGCAGTACTGGCAACAAAGTCAAAACCACCAAGGTAACAAGAATTAGCATCATTTGAATCCTGTTCATGTTTGTCTTTTTCATTTCAACACATTTGTTTATGTCACTTATGTGCACGTTAGGATTTTATCATCACTCTTTTAACTATAAAGCCTCTGCTTTTTATGTTTTTATATCTTTTACCTTTTTTTCTGTTCACAATCGTGAATATTTTGTCAGTTTTAATTATAGAAGATTCATAAAATTAAAGAAAAAGCATGCAAAGTTAGGCATTCACGTCAAAACGTCCCATGAGAAACGTGTCCAGGACTAAGTAATACTGAAGACTTTCAAGATTTATTTTAGATGAAATTCATTTCATAAATTATATTTTGTAGAAATTTAAGCTGCTTGTAAACAATTTTGATTTCATGTCGTCTTTTTTTGTTGTTGTTGTGTCTTGCATTTCATTTTCCTTTAGATGGTTACTGATCACATTAAGTCTAATCACATAGACAAATGCTTGAAACTTCAAGATGTTCACAGAAGAGTTTAATTTAATTATAATAATAAGATCAATAAAGATGTCGGTAAACATACAGACTGCGTCAAGCAACAAGCTCCCCAGTGATCGTTATTTGTGATGGTGCTATAACTGTTTCTGTACAAACACAACCGCAGCGTGATGCCTGGTGAACTGACATTATTCAGATGAGATAAAACGATTAAAAAGGGAGGCTCCTTCATGGCTTTTTATAAGCTGTTGAAGTGTGAAAGTTAATTTGTGGGACGATGACACGATTTCGAGTACGTATGCAGTGAGGAGTGCGCCGCTGCATGGGGCAGGTGTGGTTTATTTACGGGTGAAATATAAAAAGGGAAACAGTTGGAGGGGAAAGTGGCGCAGGCGCCATAAGAGTAATTGCTCGAGAGATGGCAGAACAGCACAACATCTGTCGTATTCATTAGAATGCATTATGGCAGGGCCCTTCCACTGAGGCTGTACAATTAAGAGTCATAATTAAATTGGTGAGTGAGGTAGGCTGAGGAACAGAGGCACCGCTGGGCTCAGTCACAGGCAGTGGAATTAATGACCCTGAGCCTAACACCAACTCTGGGAGTGATAGGTTCAATTATCTTCATTCTGTTGCCATCTTTCTTCCTCTTTTTGTGTTTTGCCCTTCTGTCCTGATGAACCAATCAGCTGACCATGTCACTGGACCTTAATTGTGCATTTGTAAGGTGCTTGGGGGCTGGGGAGCAGTTACCTAAAGCCTTCGTGGCAGATGTCACGGAAAATAGTTGCATCGAGACATTGATTCCCCAGCAACTGCTCACACGGCTGCAGTTTTTTTTGTTCTTTAAACTGCATCTCTCTTTCTATCCATGACCTCCTTCTCTACCTCAGCGTCTCATTCACTGTGATGATCTGTATCTGTCCATCTTCCTTTCACTCCCACACGGCGTGGGCGTGCTGGAGAACCATGCATGGACCGCTCTGTGTAACAAGGCAGAGCAAAATCCAGCAGATTTCAAATATAATGTGGGATTTTATGGTTTACCAGAGCAGAGTTACAGAAGTTTGTGTACCTAAAAAAATCCACTGTCCACTGTAAGTGCATCCAGGATTAATATTGTTGATAAGTGAACAAGTTCTTGTTGAAATAAGCCTCTTTTTTTCTTTTTTAAGGTGACTCGATAGCAAGAGTGCCACGCTGCCTCCAGGAAACCTGAAGCTCCCCATGCAGAGAGGATGGATGACTCGCATATTTATGGGATGGAAAAGAAATATCAATGAAAAAGAACTGCTGTCAGGATATCCATCACAACTGGAAAAAAAAAGTAGTCATCAGAAACTATAAAACCGGGGCCACACATGCAACATAAAGACTGTACTTTATGTAGAAACTCATAGACTGCAATCAGGGTACATGTGGACAATGAGGGTACTCTTATTTTCTATCAATAATGGATCGATCAATTGATCTCCCACTCTGATAAACGCATTTGAAAACATTTATGCCGTTCAAGTATTCACTGAGACTCGACACACAGGCCGACAGCGTTGCAGGATTGAAGCGCAGCTGCGGATGAAGAAACTCCAGAAAAATGTGGCAATGATCGGGGAGCAATGAAACAGATAGCAGCTCATAACTAGCAAATAGCAAATTAGCATTAAATTGCTCTTGTGGGTCAAGTCACTACCATGAAGACTGTTTTGCAAGAGTCATTTTGCAGTTCTAATGAGGAATTGCAGTAGGATCATAACAGCATATTAGAGATTCTTGTAAGATATTTGCACTAGTCAAGAACCATTTGGGAATGTTTTGTTTTTCTAGTTTTGCCGTGGATGTGACATGAAACCGAAGGTGAGCTTTTGTAAAATGTCTGAAGTATACTTGAAGTACTGTAGATAAATATGTATATCATGCCTCCTGTAATTCTGAGTAGCTATTTGCGAGCGCGGCTTCGGGGTCGTGCGCCGCGCTCACATGCAGCCTGGTACAATGTGAACTCGCAAAGTGTGATTCATCCGTCTCATTCTCGCCCATGACACATTTACGAGCTCAGCCTTCAGAGTTATATATCTTTGATCAGTTTTGTTCAGTCTGTGGCATCTTTTATGTTAACGGTTAAAAGCAGGCCCATAAATGTTGCAGCATGGATGCTATGTTGCGGTTTCAATTTCTGAAATATTTCTGCTCCCTTTCATCAAATATTAAGCACTGGAGATGGAAAACAATCACGCCATTTGTTTTCTTGTTATTGCCTTTATCAGGAGATCCATTTTTTGCGCTTATACTGATCATATCCACAACTCCATTTAATAATCAGTGGAGGTAGACTGAAAAAAAATATTCTGCCACAGACGGAGTCATCTTTGAAAATATTAACATTTTTCTCAAGGGCTTTGAGTACAATTGTGTTGCAGGCCAAACAACTGTCACATTTTTCCTTGCCATCTCTATTGAGCCTTTTGTTGCTCACTTGTGATTCTTCTTTCAAACATATAAACAAAAGATGGCAAGCTAAAAAAAAAAAAAAAAAAAAGTGCATCTCTCATATTTTGTGTGTTTGACAGAGTGCGTTTTATTGTTTTCCTCTCATCCTTTCCTGGGAACATTTTCTCCCATCGACACCGATCCAAATGCAAATCTTTCTCAAGGGGTGTCGGTTTGTCTCTGTGACATGGGAGTGAGTTGGGTTAGTGTACCCAGCGGTTACCCTACTGGGGCCTGCTACTCTGTTTCTGAGAGCCTTTACTTTCAGACACGCAGCCTTGTGAGCGATGATAAATCTCTGGGAACTGAGCCGCTAACTCTCCAGCTCCAGCGTGGAGCTCTGAGCCAGAGGGAGCTCGGGGACAGCAGGGCTACCAGTAGCAGGCAGCTCCACTCTCTCATTACTGAGGGGCCTGAAAAGCACTGGGCTCCTCTCGGGACCACTGACATGGAATATTTTTAGGCTTACGTTGCAGCTCTGCAGTGAGGCCAGTCACACCACACTGCCCTCTTTCCACGAACAGCAACAATAGTCCACTTAGATGTGAAATACAATGACATTCTGCTCAAGCGGAACATAGTTCTTATGGACTCACACCCACGCAACGCACATACATGCACTAAAAAGCTGGAACCGGTAAATGTGGTATAAGAAGTCTCCCAAGCTGGTTCTTTAACTTCCGCATCTAGAACGGCTTCTCCTCTCTTGAGATTTCATGTTCTGTAGTTGAGCTTTGCGTCTGGGTCCCTCCACCCTACGAGGCTCTCTGCAGCAGAATCAATATTTTAGGACTATTTGCGCTGCTCTGCTCCCTGGTGGCTGAGGCTTGACGATGCAGCTTCTTTTTTATGCTTCAGCAGTAAATGGACAGATTCATACCTCATCTCAGGTTACAGATATCTAACAAGAAAAGTCTGCACTGTGTACTTTACATATTTACCACCGCCGTGCTGGATGACCAGCGCTCCAGCAGAGCCGCAGAAGCACACACATGCCAATTTATGGAAAAGGAAGTTGATTGAGCTTTAAATGCCTCAAGGCATCTCGGAGAAATGTACATTACCATATTCACCTTTAAAGAGATGTCACAAAACATTCAAATTCAACTGAGCATATCCAAGATTTTTTTTTTTTATTCATTGCTCAAACTTTGGTGAATATTCCTTAATTTTTGGTGGCTATACAGGAAGTATTCCACATTGTTCTACCACAGCTATTTATTACCTTGGGTCTGCACAAGTCACTTTTTGTTCTTTTATCTTTAAGGTTTCCCCCTCTGTTCCCCTTTTGGCCTGGTCGGAATTGTAAGGTGATTTATCAAAAATGTTGCAATACCGGGTAGCTGGTCTCTCTGAAGTTTGCTGAAATTACCACGTCATGCAGTCAATGTTTAATAAATTGTTTGTTTCTAAGTCAAAGAAGAGAAGTTTGGAATCGCTCAGAAAAAAAAAAAAACCTATTTGTATCAAACTTTTTACATTCAAAGTTTTTCAACACATCAACAACAAAAGAGCTTTAAACTTGAACATATTTAGAAACTAGTTTAGAAATGACAAAAAAATGATTGATCGTTACACCAACAGGAGTTTTACATGGTGAATAAACAGAATTCAAACGGGATGGGTCTGTTGTATGTCAGTGGGAGGGCTAAAGTCAGACATGCCATAAAGACAGGACGCTTTCATTGCTACTTGTTAGCAGCTGGTGGGACCTGGAGGGCAGCCTATAAATAAACAACACGGAGAAAACAGACCATCAGGAGAGGACAGACAGTTGGCGCAAGAACGGAAAAACAACAGTCTGATGAGCTACAGATGAAAAGAGAGGTGTTTGCAAGTGAAGGAGTGTGTGAGGAGTATTTTAAGTATGTCTTTGTTTATGTACTAAGTCTGGTTGGCTCCCTAGAGGACACCTTCATCATCTACCCCAACGCCTCCAACAGTCCATTATCCCACTTATTGGAAACTCACACGATCAGTACTTTGAGAGGTAGAAATAAAGAGATAAAACTCTGCTGTCTTGGCTTATGCCTCATCTTTTGTCAAGTCCAATTTGTATTAGCCTGCAGCCAGATCCAGTTAATATGGGCTCAGGATGCATGTTCAGTGTGAATAGTAATCTTCAGATGAGTCTGTCAGAGGGGGAGAGATGTGTGACAACTTCAGTCGGCACAGGGGAAAATAAGAGGTTAGCCATGTTAGATGAAGCAAGCATTGACTCCGGCTGTCTCAAATTGACTTCGATTTATTTTAAGACAGGTGCAGATTAGCTGATGAAAAAGATTCGGCTGGAGTTATTACTGTGAGATGGCTGTCGGTTGTCTTGTTCCTGTTGCTAACTTCTAGAGAGAATATTAAACCCAAAACAGGAAATTCTTGAGCTTCAAAATGATCGTCTCAGCTATCAAGTCATATTGAAAACTGGAAAAACAAATTGGCATGTTATTTATTTTTAATTTTAATTACCATTCATAGAAAATGCAAAACACAGGTCTTTTTTCCGAAAAGGTCAGAGAAAAAGTTCCCCAATATCACTT
>NC_050516.1:18588006-18598162 GCF_002922805.2 Oryzias melastigma | reverse complement strand
GTAAAAAAAAAAAAAGTCCACATGATCTCATCAACACATAACGGGAGACATGCTCACTGATGCCTTTGTAGAGCTCTTCAAAATAAATAATCCTGATCTCTCAGCGTCTTCTGTGTGTTCCCTGCATTGTAAAAGAGCTATAAAGATGAAACCTTCCATGTAGCCATGAGGCCAAAAACTTGACTGTAGCCTCTGTTACACATGAGTATCTCGTTTATGAACACATTTATGGAATAGCATTGAGCATCAAATTTTATGTGCGTCAGAAGAATGCAAATTTGACACGCATCAAAAAAGAGGCATCAGAAGCGAATTTGACACATGAGTTGTTCTTAGTGTGAAAGCAGCACAACGCAGGGCTTTGCAGAGTTGTTTGGAAGCATCACTTTTCTCCCACAAGTGTAAACTATAGGCTACTTCAGAGCAACTAATATACTGTTTTCTCTTCCTTATTACACTTTCTTTTTACTGTGACTTATACTCTGGAAAAGACAGTATTGTATTTCTTGATGAAGAAGATGATCTAATACATAATTTTCTGACTTTTCTTATAATTTTGTAATTTAGGGCTGACTCAGACAATTTTTGCAAAGTAGCCAACAATTTCTCCAACTTACAGTTTGGGCACCCCGGGTAAAATGTTATATTATTGTCCATAAATAACTCAAGGAAAGATGGGAAAATCCTCTAAAGAAATCATATTACAGATGAGACATCATTTTAACATGTAAAAAAAATTATTTCCATCATTTACTCTTTCAAAATAACAGAAAACAAAATAATGGCATGTGTAAAAGTTTGGCACCCTACAGAATTTATGGTATGCACCGCCCCCTTTGGAAAAGCTGAGACCTGATAGTGTCATGAATTGTTCACAATCATTGTTTTCAAAGACAGGCAATTTCAATTTTAAAGATTTTAAATAATCCGAGTCATCTGACCTGAAGTGACAATAGTTGATGCTCACAAAGCAGGAGAAGGCTATAAGAAGATAGCAAAGCGTTTTCAGATGCCAACATCCTCGGAATGTAATAAGAAAGTCAACAAGAACAGTGAAGGTTAAAGCAACATCTGGAAGACCAAGACAAATCTCAGACAGAGCAGCTCGCAGGATTGTGAGAAAAGCAAAAACAGGCATAAACTGAAGGTTTTGCAGTGGCCTTCCCAATCACATGACCTCAATATCATTGAAAATCTATAGATAGACCTGGACAGAGCAGTGAGTAACAGACATCCCAGAAGTCTCAAAGACTTTTGTAAAGAATAATCTGGATATAGAGACCTCAAACAAGAATTCAGAGGCTCTTGGTAGCTGCCTACACAAAGCCTTTACAAACGGTGATACTTATCGGGGGTGCAGTACAAGGTCTCAACTCTGCAAGGTGCCCAAACTTTTCCACATACCATTATCTTGTTTTCTTTTATTTTGAAAGGGTAAATGATGGAAATAAACCTTTTTTCTATTACATATTAAAATAATGTCTCATCAATAAACTGACGTCTTTAGAAGATTTCTCAATAATTCCTTGGGTTCTTTATGCACGATAATATAACGTTTTACCTGAGGTGCCCAAACTTTCAATCCCCCAATGTAATTTACTATAGTTCCAGTAATAAATTTAGGATCTTTTAATCATTTTTGCCACAACATCTATGTTTCCTCCCACTCTGCATCCACCACTATTGCATTTTTCTCCAGCTCCCATTTACTCTCAGGCTGCTTTCACAGCAGGACAGTCTTGATTCAAGTGGGTGTAAAAGTCTCACATCATCACCGTTTCACAATCTTTGTCTTGCTTGCTTTCACAAAAAGCGCTAGAAAGAAAACTGAAGACTAAATCAGACCAAACTGTCTGGAACAATCACGCAGTTCTCAACGGCACTCACTTAGGAGCGAGATTGCCTGACCAAGACGGGGAAAAGTAGCAAGAAAAAAACAAAAAAGTGCCAACTTCCCCCCCTAATCCTATGATTGTGACATGGTAATATGGGGTCTACACCTCTTCACTACACCACATTTGTTCTATTGTGCTACTTGAAATACACTTGCATAATTGCACTTGAGTTTTTTACTCCCTTTATTTCACTTCTGCAATTTCCTTCCCCCTCAAGTGAACAGAGTCTTGAATCAAGCCGGGATCCTCTTGTTTGGTTTGCACCAGAGGTCAGGTGAGTTTTCACACTTGCCAAGAAAAGCACACTGTCTGAGACAAAACAAACCTGGGTGTGAATCAATCCTGCTAGTGTGAATGCACCCTTCATGTCAAGTGTGTTATCAGAGTATTTCCACAGAAACTCTTTTACAGTAAATGTTTATATCATTTCCTGGGGAATCTTCCTTAGAGTTGTCTAAATCCAGAATTATTCTAGGTTACTTGAAGAGGATCATTTTTGTTTTTTTTTCTTGATATTGGGAGAGTAAAGCTGCGTTAACACAGAAAGCGATTTACCCCTCAGGTTAATGCCATGTTAGGTCAATGTACAGACGCCATCAGAGATCCTAGGACGCAATTTGAGCATCAGACACGGCACGATTTGAACATTGTGTCACAATTTGGGCGAGACGCATCCAGAGTTCAAAAATATGAATACTGGACTAATCGTGTCAACCAATCAGGGTCTCAGCTTTCGGCATGTGACGTGAACAGTGACTCGATCAGCGAGTGGAGTGCAAATCCAACATGGAGGATTATCATTAAATTTATGATGTATTTCTTATTTTCATCAAGACAATCATTAAAAGATCCTCAAATCTTCCTCTTTTTTCCCTCTTGGACTGCTTCTGGACAACAAGTCACCCAATTGGGTCAAAGAGAGACGGAAACACAGCAGAAAGTGGCGAGGTTGAAGCTCACCATACTGTGAGAGCCTCTGAATGATCTCATGAACCCATATGTTTACCAGTGCTTTTGTAGAGCTTTTTAAAATAAATAAATCAGATCTCTAAACATAATGGATGCATTATAAATGAGATATACACAGACACAGCACCATGTAGCGATCAGGCTACAAACATTTGGCGGTAGCTCCTTTCACATGAGTCCAGGGTGTCAAGAATCAGCTGCACTTTACCTAATTGTATGTGGAGCTTAAGCTTCCTCTCCTAATTCACTGGGGGGCACAGTTTGTGTTTGTTAATGCTGACACACTTCAGAAAAACACCTTGGTCACATGTTTTTATTTGCTGCAGCAGCCGGTTTACCTGTTGGTGTCAGGATTGATGGTATTCGCTCCAGTGTCTTTCCCAGCATGAAATATATGGCAAAAGCACAGCAACACAGCCAGTTAAAATTCAATGAAACCAATCAAGAACAAAAGAAAAAAGGAAAACAAAAACAAAAGTGTCTTTAATATTCATTTGGCGGCAGGCCTGCACGGTGCTGATATTGATGGTGGAGTGAACGAGGGATTCATTAACATCTTTCCCCTTATTGCTTTCTGTCGCTGAGTCGTTCCTTGCTGCGTCGTCAAACTCACTTATCTCTCTGAAGCAATTAGCCACTGGAGGCTCCATTGACCTGAGCCTTTGTTAGACTAACAGGTTACATTTGCATGGCCACAGCCTGGCAGGCTTGGCAACGCTTGTGTCGCTCTCAATGTGAGCTCAACTGATAAACAGAGCGCCCGTGATGCTTTCCGTCATGTGTGCACATGAAGATCCAGCTATAATATTGTCAACAAAATATCTGCTCACAGAATTATGTTATCGTATGCCTTTACTATATATATATATATATATATATATATATATATATATATATATATATATATATGTGTGTGTGTGTGTATGGTATTACAACCTTAAGAAAGGTGTGAGAGATTAGGGTTTTCATGCAGGCAATAAAAGAGCTGAAGGCAGAGGACCACTGATAATGTGCACAGCAGCTATTGGACTCCAGAAATGTACATTCTCACACACAATATCTCCATTGTGTTATGTTGTAAGGGAGGCATATATCCAACCAAAGTGACACATTTAATTTTGCCTGCTGACGCTTTAAGATTACAAACGCACCCAACGTGACAATATGATGAGTTGCAGCGCTTACAGGGAAAAGGCATTGCTGGGTGTCTTGACAGAGCACATAAATGCAGAGCTCATCATGCTGTGAGATGCTTGTAACACCTTTTTTTTGTGAATATGGATTAGTAACACTTCTAAGTAAGCTCATTTCTAATTTTTTGAAGATGCATTTACCAGACTGTTACACTGTATGTCAACCATTTCTAAAGCTTCCAGACATGCACAGAAAAGTCCAAACCAAAAGAAAGTATGGTTCTAGTTGTCTGATAAACATCCCATTGATACCAAATGGATGGATAGCCTACCATTGTTATAATGTTTAAACCGAAAATATCCAAACTAAAATGTATGCATTCTTTACTATTTAAAGTTAAAATGCACTACTCTTTCAATTTGACCAAATTAACGATTTGTTTTCATGTGAAATGTCTGTTGTTTGTCATGTTGGGCAGAGATACAGCATCATCATAAATTTCTCTGGCAGGTGAGAAAAATCGAGTGTGATGAGACAGAAGGGAGGATCAAACACACTGAAACCTATTAGTTCCAGTATCTGTGGTCCACTGCCAATTTAAACAACTTTAATGTTATGTACAGATGGGTTTTTTTTGTTCTGATGTACTTTTTGCAAAAGAAAACAAATAAAATACTATTTATTACTCCTCTTCAATCCGAAGCCTTAGAGCTTGTAGGTCCTCCTCAGTGTCTAGCTGTTCCCAGCTCTGCATTTTTCTGAACTAAGAGGTCTTAGACTTTTTCTATGGATCTTCTGTACTCTCTCCTTGAGTGCTCTGATTATTATGGGTTTTTTTTCACCTTCATATTTCTCCAGTTCTTCCTTGAGTCTCTAGTATTTCTATAGCTTTTCATGTTCCTTCTTATCGATGTTGCCACTTGGTACTGCCACATCCACCACCACGACTTTCCTCTGTTCTTTATCCACCACTATGTCTGTTGGTTCACCATTACCATCCTGTCAGTCTGTATCTGGAAGTCCCTCAGGATTCAAGAATAACATATTTTTTTAAGCACATTTAAAACTACATTTTTCACATATTACCACGGACTGTACCAAAGAGAGGCAGGCTCATTCCAAATGCCTTGGTTGACTGGTGTTGAGCTAGAGATAGAATAGAGTAGAATAATGTATTATTACAGACTCAAGTTCCGTATAACACCAGTAGCACAGAACTGAAGAAGCCCCTCGGATGAGAGGCGAAACATCTTCAAACTTTAAACTTTGTTCAGTCGATTTTTTTTTTTCACTTTTTCACTTTATCATGACCTGGATGACAGAATCTACAACAACGATTTGCTTAGACTGCTGTCCCCAAGAACAGGTACAGAATGAGCGGTAGAAGATGGATGGATGGATAGAAACTCTATTCAAATCCTGTACTAAATATATATATATTTAAATGAGACAAAATAACAACTGAAAGTCTTCATAAGAGTGTACTTCGATGTCTAGACTGACCTAAGTAAGGTAAAATCCCACTATTGTGTTATGCAAGACACTTAAATCTCCATTAAATTACACAGATTTGTTGTACTGAAAAAAGTTGAAAAGCATGCTTATGAACGCATGAAATTAGGTAGACTTGCATGATCCACATTTCTGTGGAGCTCCAGAATGTGGCCACACATCTGCTGGGACTGGCAGCCAGATGCTGCACCCTTAGCAAGACCTCTGCCAAGACAACAAGATCCACAGGCAGTGAGGCTCGCTCATCACCACCCCCTGAGCTCAGGGGCTCCTGCCTCTATGGCTGCCTCTGTGCCAGCCTGACAGATGTACCGCCAACACAGATGTGAGTGGTGGGGGGATGGCAGAATAGAGGTAAATCACTGTGTAATCAAGGTGTGTGGCTGGGAGGTGATGGTGGCTCAGCGGGCACGCAAACATTTACAATTGGCCGGGCAGTCCTTGTAAACAGGAGTGGTTGTACAAAAGAGGCAGGTTGAATAATTAATGGGATGTAAGAGGATCTGGCTTAGGGGGATTTTTGAACCATTGATTCTTGCTGAGAGAAAGTGAGAAGAGTAAGGAAAAAGCAGTTTTCTGAGTGCTAACCTTTCTAAAGGATTATCCCCTTTTTTTAGACTTTACTTGATCCAACTCAGGTTATTCTAACCCACCTGTTTTGGGTTTTTTTGTGTGTGTGTGCAAATCATTGTGCCAGGGCCTTACAATTGATAAATAGAAAGATGCAAAAGAGTAAAGAGCTGAAGGCGAGAAGTAAAGCACCAAAACATGAAAGAAAGGAAATGAAAAATAAAAAGGTGACAGAGAAGTAAAAGTAGTAGACAGTTAAAAGGGAAACCGAGAAAACAGTCATTACAAAATGTTTCAGTTTGTGTGCCTCTGGCGCAGAATGTCAGAAAACAACTGATATAAGTAATACATTTCCCCATTTTACCTGGATAAAAGTCATTACTAACTTCCTCTCACAAAGTAAACATACATGCCACACATCCTTTGGAAACACTTTCATCTTACCAGCTGCAAGGCTCAAAGAATGAGCTCATATAAATATATTCACCGGCTTGGTTTCCAGCCATGGTTTTAATGCAGTCTGCACACACGCTCACAAACACAAAAACTGTTTTTCAGCCTCTTCTGACTTTGTAAACTTAACATTCACATCATGTCTGCAGTCTGAAAGGCAAGCTTATCTTTACTTGTTTCACTTCTGCTTTGCTTTTCAGAAAATGTCTTGAAGTCTTAGCTTTGTCTCATCAAACAGTATCAAGATAAGACTTTTCACAATACTGGTCAAAGGTAGAAGTGTTTTTGGTGTGTTATTGTTGTGGAAGTGATGAGTGCTCAAACGATTCAAATGCTAATTTTTTGTTTGAGCCAAGACGTATAGCAGGAGCTTTGGCTATATATAAATTGCCCAGTTTTATCTGGAAAACTTCACAGAGATCACACTTGAATATTGCAGCAAACATCAGACTTTGTTTTTCTAGTTATTTCAAAGTCCAACACATGTAAATTTTTCTTACCCAAATGACTGCAATTGCATCAATTTAAAGTCCTGTTAGTGCTGTATTTCAACTTTTTCCACTGCTAACCATGCTAATATATTCTCTGCTTACGGCAACTCCTTTTGTTTTCCCACACAGCTCATGTTTCTGGGAAAAAAAAAAAAATCAAAATGAGGCCTTCTTTGGGTGTTGTCTTGCTCCAGGATTCATTTTATCCGAACTTCAGATCAGATCTATTTAGCGTGAGGCTTAGCCGAGAACAGTGGGTGGCTTCTCCCAGACAAGAGACATGTGTTTGTTTGGCATTGGGTGGGTGGGTTACATCATCTAGCTGTCCGCCTCGTGGCCATGCGCTCCTTTGTGCCGACACAAAGACAGCGTGCTTAGACCATCATCAGTGGAAATTAGCTCAGTAGTGGTGAAAGCGCTCGCTTCTCACAATAGCCAGTGGCAATGCTAAATCATTAGCCTGTCACTTCGTTGGGGTTGAGTCCAATTATTCTCTCAATCCGCCTCCAAACCAAATTGCATTATTGCAATTATATCCATTGCATGACATATTGTCACGGCAAGGGTGCATGAGATGGGTAAAAAGGGAAAAGAAGTGAAAAGAAATGATGGAGATGGAAAAGAGGAATTATTTGGTGGCATTATCAAGCGCTGCTGACTGTGTCATTGTCCCCTGGCTGGTTCTCCAGGAGCCCCATTGATTATTTTTTTGCAGTAATGGATGTTTGTTTTCTCCACTCAGCGTCACACTAATCTTTTGATTCACTCTGATTAAGAAGCTTCCACGAAAATGTCATTATTGGACATATCCTTATCACTTGTTACACTTTTACCACCTCGGCTTCTCTTCCCCTCTAAATGAACGTCTGCCCATCCTTTCCCATCTCCCACATCTATCGGCACATCTTTTGCCGTCATGGCGCTGGTGTCATCAGTCAGTACTAATCAGAGCATGATTTTGCTAATCACTATGTGTCTGAACCAAAGACACATATACGTCGAAACATTAGTAGGACGTCCCCCTCAGACGGAGGGTTTCAGTGCAGCCCTGTCAAAGCGTGCTCTGGTTCTGCTGCCATCACTTGCTTGAACTGTAGATCAGAACTACTTCAAAGACAAACAGCTGCCACTGCAGTGTGTAAGCATCAGGAGGTGTTCAGCGCTGACAATCTGTTTCTATGCTGTTTTTGTCCATGATTAATTTAGCCTTGTCCTAAAAACTAGTAGTCTTCACACACGAACACACATATATGCATATATATATATATATATATATATATATATATATATATATATATATATGTGGATATGTTTCTTTCTGGGTCAGCAAATATACTTTAAAAGTATTTCTCAAGTGTTCTAAGCCATTTCATTGCCCTAGTAAGTAACATTTTCAAGAACTAGACCTCTTCCTAAATGTGTTTGTTAGTTTGTCCTTGTATTGAGTGCCTGTGCTTGTTTGCAGTGAGACCTTGGACTCAGAAGTAATTAGACTTGGTAATTATGTGGCATATTTACCACTTAAGCCCACTGCTAATGATAAATGCTCCTGACGTATGTAGTCCACTCTGCACTTCAAAAAGACTGAATGGGACTGGGTCCATTTCAGTTAGCCAGACATCGGTGGCTTATCAATTTATGTGCTGGACCTTGCACTCACGAGAACATGCCCTTGGACTGACTACAGCTTGGACAGGTGACTAATCACTCTGGAAAGATGCAAAACTGATATTGACTGGCTCAAATTCCTTTGGTTGCTGTTCTGCTGATTTAAATTATTTGGATTATGGGCTTAAAAAAAACTTCCTTTTAAATTCTAAATGTAGGTTTGAAAAGAATCCTGTTTCACAAACACATTTATCAATGGTTTCCTCAAAGCCCATATTTTTCAAAAATGTCTGGATATTGATATTATACAAAAATATTAACTATTATTCACTTTTACGTTAACAGAGGTTACTTTAATAAATTAAAGCAAAAACACATCTCAGCAGAAATGCTAATTGGGTCACTCAAAGAGTTGACCTAATTACTGTTGGATGGATGAGGTGAACCTTCAGAATTTTTTATTGCCATAACTATTGAAAAAAAAAAGTTACATACAGTAACCCAGTAATTAAGATGTAAATGTGTGTCAAAAAATGTGTTCCTTCCTTTTTTATAAATACAATTTTATATAGTTAGTGACAAGACTCTAGATGTAAAGTTTCCTTTTGAGACCTTTCTTTTTTTTTTAATCCTATTTATTTTCCTGACGACTATCACTTGAAACGGGTGAATTAATTGAGACCAAAACACAGATTAGATTAGACATGTGAGGACATACACTGTCATTGAACTTCTCTCTCATGCAATATTTAGCAAATCCTGGAGTATCAAGTGAGAGATCAAACGACCCAAAATTACTGATCAATTGATGTGAAACTTTCACAACAGCCATAATATGCATAAAATCAACAGATCTTTATTAAATCTTTTTCAAAGTATATATTTTTTTCACTTTACAGGGGGATTCAATGATGATGCCAAAAATCCATTAACATTTGCTATTTTTGCTAAAAGAACAAACAAATAAATTTCCTGCAACCATTTGGTTTATAGCTAAAGAAAAAAAAATCTGGTATTTAATGACAGTTGTAGTAAATATTTGATCATAATTACAGCTGTTTGCTCCTCTAGCTGAGACCTGGACTGGATGCATAACATAAGATATAAAATAAAAAAGGATAAAGCCCTAAATTTTTATATCGAAAAGATAAATAATCTCCTGAAGGATCGGCTTTGAATCTGATGAGTCAGTCATGGAGAGAACCAGGAGTGGTTTCAAAAATGGGTAACGCTTTATATTAAGGTGTGCTTGTTAAGTATTAATAAGATATTAATAAGCATTAGTAAGATGCTTATAATTTGCTTATAAGCACTTATAAAGATATTAATAAGCCGCTTATTACACCATTATCTAAATTATGCCGTGATGTCAATCCAATTAATTATATGCTTGTAAATACTTAATAAGCAATTTGTAAGCTACTTATTACTGTATGATATAGTATCAGGTTAATGGGCCGGTAAGAATATGCTTATAAATATATTAATAAGCTGCTTATTAGACTGCTATTAAATCGCAAAGCA
>NC_050516.1:18546474-18586865 GCF_002922805.2 Oryzias melastigma | reverse complement strand
ATAAGCAAATTATAAGCATCTTACTAATGCTTATTAATATCTTATTAATACTTAACAAGCACACCTTAATATAAAGCGTTACCCAAAAATGTTACCCTGATGCTACGTTCACATCTGGTTCGGCAATGAGCATTTAAGCAGCTACTTCCAATGAAATGCATATGTTTGTAAATGTCCATAAATGCGCATTTTAGAAAGTTAAACTCTTGCGTTCATGCATCCCTAAGTACGTTTTTAAGTCTGTTGTGTGGCTCTTCGTACAAAGTGCATGGCCATTGAACATGCGTTAGAAGTTAAAGTTTAAGTTAAATTTAAGTTGAACTTTGACCAAACAAGGACTCTGATTTGTTAGTGATTTATGGGTTGCGCCCTTTTCAATATCCGGAAGTGCCAACCATTTGAAAACTGATCATGGAGGAGAAATGAATAATTGCGGTTTGTGCCCGGACGGGATGATGACTCCAAGTCTTTCATAGATCGCAATAGAGCTGTGAAAGACTTAGCCTGGAGGAAGATATGTGAGATTGCACGGCTTCAACATGTCACACCAAGCCTCTTCCAACTGTAGGTGGCGGAGATGCGCTATTTACAGGCAGTGTGAACATCGTATGCTTACAGCGTGTTGCTGATACATGTCCGGTGTGAACATAGCATCAGAGTAACTGTTTCAATCAACAACATGGCTGCTCTCAATGCTCTTCAACAGCTTTCCTTTGATTCTTGCTGACACTTTTTGTCACACATCACGCCTGAAACCTTCTTTCCCCTGTTCCAATCTGCTTGCACATGCCTCTAAACTTCTTTCCCACACTCTCTGTTGCTCTGAACCATTGATTCTAAGTACTTAAAGTCTTCCTTTAACTTCACTCTTCCACTTGAGTTCATCATAATTACAACTTCATTCCTTTCCTTTTCTGAACAAACCTTTAACCTGTCTAGATGTTCCTTCGTCTGCTCTTAATATACATTACAATGTCATCTGCAAACATCATGTTCTGCAGATATTCCAGTCTACTCTAATCTGCCAGTCTGTCCATCACTACAACAAACAAGAAAGACTCAAAGATGCAGTCCTTTACTCCATCCTTAACTCCTCTGTCACACTTGCTGCACATCTCACCAGTCCTAAAGCTTACATTCATGTTCTAAAAAAAACTTCAGCATACTTCTTTGTTATTTTAGATTTCCTCATACAAACCACCTCTTCTCTCTTTGTAATCTGCAATAGAATTTTCTAGACCTACAAGGACTCAATGCAGCTCATTCTGACCGTCTTCATTCTTCTTCAGAAGAATCCTCAAAGCAAACACTGCATCTGTGGTTCTGTTCCTTTGCTCACATGTCCACTTCTGACTTTAGTCTAACTTCCACTAGTCTTTCTTGTACCTCCATTGTATGACTCATCGGTTATATTATCTGTAGTTTTCACAACTCTGCACATCTCTATTGTTCTTAAAAATAGGCCCCAGAAGACTTTAACATTCTGCAGGAACTCTCTCATTCTCCAAGGTCTTGCGCATTCCTGTCCTGAACCTCAAACTTAAACTTCACATCTGTGTCATCTTTGTTTCTATCCCCTCATCTCTGTTAATTCTTTCTGAATAACTATCCTCTCCTATCTAGAGATACCCTGAATTGCTTCATCCATTTCCCCTACAAAAAATCTTTTTCTGCTCACATCCCACTTGTGGAGCATTACTAGCGACAACATTTAGTGTCACACCTTCAATTTCCAGCTTCAGACTCATCACCCTATCCTCCTCTTTTCCTCCACACTAAGACAGAGCAAAGTGAACCTGCTCCCTAGTGTCCGTCTGATCTCTTGAACACACAGGATATCCACCATTCTTCTTTCTAACATATCAACCATCTCTGGAGTTTTGCTTGTCAAAGTCACCACATGTAAATGCCCACTCTGATGAAAAATTTGTATTGGATATTTTTAATATGTTCTTGTAGCATATTTTTACATGATGAAAGAAAAATATATCAAGAAAATGAAGCTTAAAATCACATTTATGAATATTTATTTATTCAAATTGGGGTGACCCAGGAGCAGATGTAAAAAAAAAACTGAAAAAGCTTGTTGCTGTGACGTATGATGTAATATTTTTGCCACTGCAATGTGAACAAAATTCCCAGTTTTGGGATCAAAATTTACTAAATTGCACACAAAATGTTAAGTTTTGCACACAAAACTTTCTAAGTAGCAAATGAAAATATTGAATCTTTATTTCCTGTGGTTTCAAAATGTATTGCATTTACGACAACTGTTTTCAGATGTAATGTCTCAAATCTCATTTTATCCTAATCCTTTTTTTTGCGTGCTCCAATCTGATCTCAGCATCATATTTGTGCCACAAAACCAGCCATTCTAGTCTTTTTGTTTTTGTAGAACCCAACCATACTTCAAATGACTTGTACATGAGGATGTCTACATCAAATTTATGAGGAAAATTCAAAATACACATTTTCATAGATATTTTAATATTTTTTTACGATTCAGGAAAAAAAAGATTACAAAAGGAAAAAAAAGCTAATATTTTGAAGATTCTATCAAAAGCTAAAATAGTATGCATGTTGTATTTGTCATGCTGGTGTAATGCAAACATTTTCAAAGGTTTGTTTATAGGTGATTACTCAGTTTTAGATTGCACAGAAATGTCACAGACAGGTTTAGAAGCTGTGTTGTGCATCGCTACAGTGGCAAAATGCCAGGGGCCTGACATTATAAAAGAGGTAGATGCTGTGCTATCTAGACCCCCACCACCTGCTTTCACTTCTTGCTCGCCATCCTGCCCAAGGGTCACCATGGGCTCCACGAAAACTCCTTGGAATCTGACTCGGAAACATGCTCCAACCTTATTAATACACTCAGCATGTGTGTGACTGGCGCTGTGTGCAGCCATCGGTGCAAGCCTGATCCAGTGTCGGCTTGTGTGTGTGAGTGTGTGTTAACACGCTGGTCTGCCCCCCCCAGAGAGTGAGATAGTGGGATGATTGGGGCTTGGTGTGGAGTGATGTGACAGCTCTCGGGCCAAACAGGGCCGGCCGCTACAGCTCCATCTGTGGCCCTTCTGTTGCTTCACCACCTGACCTTTGACTGTCTTTAGGTGTTACATGACAAGGATGTCTCATACCGATGGCCCTTTAGAGCTGCTAATACGGCACACTGAGTAAACAAAGAGTTGTAAGAATGCATGTGAAGTGACTCCCTGAAAGGAAAGGTCAGATTACTTTTGACGGCGTGTTTTTTAGGCTGCAACATTGCTTTGTGTTATGTCTTTAAATTTTGTGTGGGTCCTAATCCTCTTTGTCAACGTGCAAAAGAGAGAATGAAGCTGTCAAATCACTGCAGAAATTTGGGTGTAATACAGTAAAGTAAGCCAATTCACAACAGAGAGGAGAAAAAGAAAATTAAGCATCTGCTTTATTTCCCAAAATGGCTGTAGCCAGACTCATTACGAAGAACTGTGCCATCCAGGGAGGCTCATTGAAACCAGAGTCTTCGCAGAATCTCACAGACAGCCAGTTAAAGGAACAGAGCGGAGAGAAGACTATAAAGTCTGCATCACAGCTTATATCCATTTGTCACCAAATCTAAATGAGAATCTTTTTGGGGAATCACATCACATTTGTGACAGCCAATGGCGATTACACGGAGAGAGTGTTCGTAGTATCAGATGGGCTGATATTGCCCATGCTGCTGCTTTGTGTGTTTTCCATGAACATTCTTCATTAACCTTGACATGTTGACGGAAAATCTGGCGTAAAAAAGTAAATAAAAAGCACCCTGTCAGACTTTTTCTGCCTAGTAAGATTTCTGGGTCACCAAATGTGAGATCTGAGCTCACAGCAGAATGGGGTTCACTGTTGCCAAGCACATGGGGTGCAGGGACTACAAGTGGCAACTGCAAAATTTTCTGTAGAAGAGGTTAGTGTGAGTCAGAGGAATCAATTAGTTTCGGATGGAAGGAAAAGTTCCCAAAATTCATTAGTGGGAGCCTAATTACAGAGGAACAATGAGCTGATAATTATATCTGCAAAACGAATGCACTTAATATAACAAAAGGAGTGCTGATAACACAGTCATTAGCTTATTACTAAATTGATATAATCAGCTAGTCTAAAATGACAGATGAAGAAACCAGAAAACAGGAAAAAATGAAAAGGATAGGCTGTAGAGACAGCAGAGGGTGACTAGTGTGTGTGGCTGGCAGAAACCGTGTCTCCTGCACGCGTAGAATTAGAAAACACAAAAGACATATTTTCCTATTGGTTGGAACTTCAATTCTGATACAAAGAAAAGGATGTAGAGCTCTCTTACAACCAAAGTCAAAGAGCTTTTGTCATTGAGGTCCCTGCCGAAAACTGATAAAGCAGTGCTCATTAGGAGAGTACCTCAGAGGGGCTTCAGCGACCAAATTTGATTTGAAACATGTCATTGAGAGGCTGCAGGAGACAAGGTCACCTTTGATTTTCAGGTAAGTCATTTTAGCTAATGCTCCTACTCCTGAAAACACGGATCTCAAATGATTCCTGAGCAGTCAGACTTTGATAGAATAGGACAATCCTCCAAACAGAACAAATTTGATCCATGGGAAGATGCCTGAAATGACCTAAAAGGTACATTTTCATCACACGTAAGGCGGTTTGCCTGATTGTTGCATGTTTAGTATGTTACAAACAGCACTTAGGGCTCAACCATAGGAAGCAAACATCGCTCATTAGAAGACATAGCAAATCATGTCCACAGGGGAAGTCATAAACTGTCTCATTATGGCCTCACACACCTCTGCTGGTGTGAAACGGTGCTGTCGACATGACAATGCAAGAACTGAGGAAAACCCACGAGATTCAACTGTCTGCCCTGATCCAAAATGCCTTGGCAGATGTCAACATGCAAACAACTGTCCTTGTGTAAACCCCCCAGTGAGTTGGCTGATTTGAGTCTGTGCATGATGTAAGATGTAGGAAATATGGAGTCCTTGACAGAGTTTGTGGCTTTATTTGAAAAATGTGTGTTGGGTGTCATCACAAATTCTGCAGCCGTTTTGAAGGAAAATGAACTAACCAAGAAAAGAAACGGTCAAACGTCTAGCAGTCTGAATAGAGGAACAAAACTACTCATTTTATCCTTATTATTATGAGTTTTAGTTTGATTCTTTCCTTTTTAGAAATTAGTGAATAATTTGCACTCATGAAAAAGGTTATAGAAGTAACTGCAAGAGCATAAAAACGTTTAAAAGATAATCATTATCTTTCAACTACAGCTGTCAATGTTAATGCATTAACACACGCGATTAATAATAATAAAAAAAGTTTTAATATTCATTCATGCTAATTAATTACGTTGCATGAAGGAACAGTCTTCTGCAGGTTTGTGCTTCCACAGCGTGCGTTAGTTTCTCAATGTTCACACTTAGTGAGTTACTATCCTGCTGATAACATGGTCACTAACAAAATAAATTGATATCCAATTAGATTTTAGGGACTATATTCTTATTATTTTTTAACTGCAGATTATTTGATACATAATGTGGCCCGTTGTCGTGGTGATACAACAACGTGTCGTACAGTGGCAGCGACTTTAACTGCAGCAGCAAAGTAAAGCGATATAAATCCTGATTGTCATGAAAGGTTAAATAAAGCATCAGTTCAGAGACAAAGTTCACCTCTCGCCACTTATTTTGTCCTGATAATTAAGCAAATTTTTATTTTTAAGAAGTCTGTTGCACATATAGAACATTGTGACCCGAACTTCATTTTTAGGCCTGCATCCACACCCAGTTGCCAATCAGAATCGAGTATGCACCAGGGCCATTTAAAGTGCAGAAACACGTTTGTTTTCTTATGGCTGTATGTCAACATTTTTGTTTTCTTGGAGTAATACTTCAGACATAAAAGTTTTTAGAGTTCTGCTTATCTTACTGTTAATGTGTTTAAAATAATATGTAATCAATTGACAGCATTGCTTTTAACTTTATACTGTCTTTAATTGTGTGTTTAAAATGGGTTCAACACATTCTAAATGGCACTTTTTAAGTAAGATGACTTCTGTCGTTGCCACATGCTGTCCACATCGGAGGAAAAAAAAACCTCTTTAGGAATGACCTACAAATAAGAAGGGTAAGTCTGTAAAAGGTTCAACCTTCAAAGCCTGCAATCTGTGCCGTAATGTTTCGCAACCTTGGTGAGAAAAAAAATAAAAAATTCATGGGAAAAAGTCTGTTATCTGAATTCAGTTCACTCAGTGCACTTCAGGATCTCTGTCTGGAAGATGTCCTATACTTTTTAAATATAATTTAAGATTATTGAAAGCATTTCCTGTACTGCATCCATGGTTTACATGCAGCTAAATACCCAACATTTCCAGAAATGTGGATAGCACTTTAACCTGGGTTTGGACAAACAAGTGGGGTCCTGAAGACAGTTTGCTGTCAAGTTCTTGTCAATTTGGTTCTTGTCACCAAATCACACTTAGACCAATTATTTTCGACAGCCAGGCAACAAACTGAGTTTGCCAAGAAATCTCTAAGAGCTGAACTTTATTTTCTATAAATCACTTGTTTTAAAAGTAGTCGACGTCTAAATTTCCATTTGCAGTAGATAGTTTAGGAAAAGTTGTAAACCATTAACCCTATAAAAGAAAAGAATGTTGGAACTCCTGAACTGTTGGGCAGTAAAGTTAATAACCCAAAAACTATTCTAAAATCTATTATCTGTCAATTTTGTTTCAAGAAAAAAAAAAAAAAAAGAACTCCCTGGTCAAAGGACGGGTGAAAGGCTTGATCGTAGAGCAGGACCCAACCAAGCTTTTCAATGAAAAAATCTATTATAATGATAAAGCTTAACTTCAGGGACGCTGGGCTTTATGGCAATGACAGAGACATCTCTGAGAGGAGTGACATGCTGAAGTGGGAATTAAAATTAGCAGACATAAGTCTGATAGGCAAGAAGATGAAAATTTGATAAAAATCTGAAACATGGCCAAAATGAGGTGAGAACACATGCTGATCATTACACATGGTATCAGGAGAAGAAAAACTGAATTATTTTCATACAACCACTTGGCTTAAAATATATATTATTTGTAGTTTTGTGTAATATTTATTCATATTTTTCTCCCCAAATAAACCACAAACTTAGTTGGGCAACAGAAACGTGTCTTACAAAATATCAGTCAGACAGAAAGTTTGATCTCAGGCCCAAAACCCTTTGTCTGTAAACAACCATTGAAGGTTTTATACATCAATTCAAATTTTGCCTTTTTAGTGCAAACAACTCCACTGATATTTATTTGTTTTATTCGTTTATAAAAATGGCAAAAAAGAGAATAAGACACAAAATTATAAATTAACTTTGATTAGAAAACGGAAGAAACATGTCTTTCTGAAGCCTCAGTAGCATGCACCATATAGGGATTGGTTGACCTGTATGGGTGCTGTAATTTTTGGGTTGTCTAGGCTCAAGGAGGGTCGTGAGAGGAGCAGCTGCATCTCAAGAGGAGTACAGGTGTGTCTTACAAATTCCTTGAGGGTCATACGGCCACCTCAAGGGACATCATGAAAATGGAAGCCACACTTTTTTTGTGTGTGGTAAGTGTATCCTGAAGTTTTTTTAAGGCTATTGGATGTTGTGTGTACATGTGACGTACGAGTGATGTTGTCATGCAGTACTTTTACACCACGGTCAAGTCATTAGTAAGATTTGAGTACTGACCCCTTGCTAACCTTGCACCAATGCAATACTCATGGGATGTGGATATGAAACATAAATGTCCATAGGATGACCACACAAACAACACTCTGATTGTCTGATTTATTCATTTCTAACAGTCAGGCTTTACCACAAAAAGTACAAATATTATGTGAACAGCCCTGATAGACCGCTTGAGTAGTCTGCAGAAATGTGGGAGCACTGAAACAAACAACATACCTGCATCTCACCTACTTACCCTTTACTTACTCTTATGTATTGTTGAAGTCTTCACTGCAACCCGTCACCTGTAGAAAAACTACATTTTCGCACAACTGGCTCACCTAATGGCCTACAACCTCGCTATTACATGTGGGCCATCTACGTGCCCCATTTGCCTGTTTTTCAGCCGCAGACAGCCAACATCTACCTGTAGGGGCAGTTGTGACCAAGGCTTTATCCATCCATCTATCTTCTTTCATTCATCAGCAGTCTAAGCAAAGATACCCAGACTTCCCTTTCCTCTGCCACTTCCTCCAGCTCCTCTAGGGGGACCCCGTGGTGTTCCCAGGCCAGCCAAGAAAGGTAGTCTCTCCGGCTTGTCCTGGGTCTTCCCCGGGGCCTCTGCCCAGTGGGACATGCCCGCAACACCTCCCGGGGAGGAATCCAGACCAGATGCCCGAGCCACCTCAACTGGCTCCTCTCGATGTGGAGGAAGAGTGGCTCTACTCCGAGCTCTCTCTGCGGGACCGAGTTTCTCACCCTATTTTTAAAGGAGCGCACAGCCACCCTACGGAGGAAGCTCATGTTGGGCGCTTATATTCAGGACCTTGTTCTTTTGGTCATGACCCAGAACCTATGGCCATAGGTGAATATCGGAATGAAGATCAATCAGTAAATTGAGAGCTTTGCTTTATGACTCAACTCTGTCTTTACAGCAACAGACCAGTGCAGCAAACACTGTGCCAATCATGACCAAGACCCAAAGATACTAAAACTCCACCCACCCAGAGAGTAATAAACTACCTTTCTCTTGCCAAGGCTTTAAGTTGTATCAAATGTGAATATTAACAATGTTGAAAGGTTCAAATTGAAGGTATTTAAAATGTTTTTAATTGAAGAGGGTTAATGCTTATTTCAACTAAGCTATTGTTATACTGTATGACAAACACACAATTTAAATGATACATTTTGAAAAAGTTTCTCAACTGGTTGTAGAAGTGCTAAAATAATTTTTTTTATAATGTCAAGATGCATATACCGGTACATTCTTCCTGCGTATTGGCCAAGTGGTAAAGAGTCAGCTACATTAAAAACTGAAAATATTTCCCCATGAACCCTTATATTTGACACATTTCACCACGAGTTGAACTAGGAGGTTACATTACTAAAAGATTGCCTCAGCTAATGCTCACCGCTCCCTAAGGGGATGGGTCAAATGCCAGAGGAACAGAATTCACCCACTCAAGCGTGTGACAACGGATGACTTTTTAATTACTGGTGTGTAGTACAATATGCTCACATGAGAATAATTTACATTTTTGGCTTTGTGCATCAAATTCAAGGACATAATTGGGTACTGCAATAAAAAATAAAATAGAAGGCAGCACATTTTTTTAGGGTTCTGAAAAAATTGTTTTGACATTTTTGTCTGCCAGCTTTATGTTGTACACCACAGTAGGAAACATTCGGAGGAAGAGGACTGAGTCATGACTTCATCACACCGTGGATTCTCCAAGTCGACAGTTTAACAGACAGGTAAGTTGACTTTTCTTCATAAGATTTGTCTTCTCATTGTTCCGGGTAAACGTTAGACCAACGATTTGAAGTGAGGATACAGATTTCACTCAAACTAAACTAAAATAAAAGATCTGTCAAGGTGCCGGACAACAGTCTACACCTCTACTGGAACTGGTGGGGGATGACACAACTCATCCAGATTATCTGAGAGCTATTTTCATCTCCTTACATTCTCCATGCTACATTTTTGACAGTTTGACCCGTTCCACCTCCAGCTTTATGCCAAAATATGTGCACTCAGCTTGGTTAACAGTGTCCATCAGTTATATAACTTTAACTTTGTTTTCATAGTTTACATTTCTATTTTTGGTTTAGCCTTCGTTCCAAAACCAAGAGAGGTCAATTTTAATTCCAACCACTCATCAACTAAGTGTTTTAAATTGTTTCTATTATCTTAAAACAGCTTTGAATTTAGCCTTGGAAGTCTTTGTCTGCCCAAATATCACTGTCAAGCTACTCTGAAAATATGTACTATTTTAAGTCAGCTTGTTTTAAATGTATTAACTGCTTTAAAACAGTGTACTGATATGTTTTCAATCTCATTTTATGGCTGCAGCTTCCATTTTGTAGCTAAGCTGCAAACTCTTAAAGGTATTACTTTACAAGTGATTGAGAAAGAGCTCACTAGACAATAATGCTTCCAAATCAAAGATACTTCTGTTTGGGTTTGTTTGGCCTTGTTATGGTTCCTGTCTCCATGTTTTTTGTGATCAGAGTATTTTTAATTTATATTTTCATTTCAAAAAAGGCTGAATGTGGACATACCATGCTTATCAGATCACCCTCCAACTCAGAATGTCCACAGTCAGAGGAGCATTAAGAATGAGTATTGAAAAGCTGGAGCAAGCAGCTGGTACAATGAAGAAAAAGAAGATGAACTGAAATATATCAAAAGTTTTTAGATGTGGTGGAAGAATATGAGTGTGAGATATAAAATGGTACACTTAGAGCTAAAAGGATAAAAAAAAAATTAAAGAAACACAAAAGAGAACAAAGGAAAATAAAGGGATTTTTTTTTAATGAAAGCTAAAAACACATTTTATCTCTATGCATTAAATACATAAGGGAGTATGGTTCTAATAGCTGTTGACTCTGCTACAGCTCTCACTTTTTCCTTAAAAATATTTCCAGATCCAGCTGTGGCCACGTCAGTTTCATTAATATGGGAGTTTATATAAAGATGGTTATTTTACAGCTTGATGAGCTCAAGAGTTTTACAAGCCATCGTGTGTATAGCTGGAAGAGCGATCAATGTTTTATGGCCTGTGTGTCTGCATGTGTGGCTCTTTGCTCCTGGTTCGTACTGTCAACTCACAGCGGGAAGGTTCCTGGTTTGAATCCCACCTGAGGCCTCTCTGCTGGAAGTGTGCATGTTCACATACGCCAGCGTGGGGTGTCTGCAGGTACTTTGCTGTCTTCCCACAGCGCAAAGACATGCATGTTATGTTGATTGGTGACTTCAAGCTGATCAAAGGAAACAGTCTGAGCGTGCATGGTTGTCGGTGTAATCCTGCGAAAACAGATGCACTGCAGTGCAGTGCAACCATTGCAGTATCATTTAGAAAACATGTGGTCATTATTTATTAGCAGTACATCAATGTCACCACATTATTAAATACGTGTTCCGCGCTTTCCTGTGGATAAGCTTTTATCGTCTTTTCCGTTGTTGTTGTTTTTATCTTAGAAATTCATTTAAATTAGTGGTGCTGCATTACATTATGCAGATGTACCTGCTAGGTTTGTTCAAAGATAAACACACAACACACACCTCCTCCCCTGGCAAGTCCTCTCAAATATAGCTCAAAACAGTTAGAATTCATTGGGGAAATAGATTACATTCTTTTTGCTGCTTCACCTCCATTCAGCTTGTGATCAAACACCTGCAGTCAGTAGGAGGTAAAGTTTACAGTTTTATATTGTCTGAAAAATATAAAAAAACACCCTTCAAAGTTACCAACTTATCCCAGCTTACACAAACTGTGTGCAAACTTTCATTGCACTGCCTCTCACACTGTCCTTGTAATATGACTGTTGCTGTCCTTTAAAAAAAGACAAAACATAAAAGTCACAGTTTATCAGGGACAACTGTTGTCAGTGTTGCATCTCTCATATCTACCTTTTATTACAGTATTTGATGCTTTATGAAGCTTGAGTGATTATCTAAAGAACAACATAAATTCACTTTAAACAATCCTCTGAGTTGTGCAGTATATATGTAAATGACAATTGGTCTGATCCATTATTTTGAAGGCTGACTGTTTAATGCTGAAAGAGCCACTTAATTTCGTTGACGAAAAATTTTCGTCATCGTCAACGACATTTCTCACCCAAAGAAAAACGAAACGAAAAAGTCCTACTCAGAGACGAAAATTTTAACAAAATTGATAGACATTTTCGTCAACAAATAAAAACGAAACGAAAATGCTGCTTGACATCCAATCATAATGACTGCTGGTGGAGAAGGGCGGGAGCAAATGCAAAGCGATCCAATCAAAACACCGAGTCCTGCAGCCCGCCCGGGAAGACGCTACTTCAATGAACTGTCTGACTGTGATTTAGGAGAAAAATGCCAACTCCAGGTAGAAAATGATTAGTACATAAAACGACAATTTTTACTTTTAACGTGACCCTCAACAAGACGTTGCATGGAGCGACCATCACAGGCAAAAAAAACACCACAAACCTGAGGCGACGTTTGCAGACAAGCCACCCTGAAATCCACGCAAAGGTAAAGATGCAAACACTATTATTTCTTGTGTATTGGACTGAATCCGAATGATCTCCCTACCCTTCTGACTGTTGTGGTATTTTAAAGGGTTGGATTATCTGAAATAGTTTGCTTTAAATAGTTTGTTTTTCACTAAATAGGGCCGGTGCTTCACGGCGGAGAAGCGCTTTTCTTCACGTGGATGTGCTCTGAAGCACAAAGGTTTACATTTAAATCCAAGTGATGCTTTTTTGTTTTTGCATGACGTTTTTAAAGTTAGAAACCGATGTTGTTGTGTATTTCCTAGCGCTAGCAGCTCCGCTGCTTCTTCAGATCCACAAGTAGTCACCGGTTTAATCTCCAACTCCATCACGTCTTACATGCCAACATCCCCCTCTATTGGCTGGCGGTGGTATTACAATAAACCACATATGCTGGCCACAGCAAATGACATGGGTTAGGACCATTATATATTAAGTCTATGGTTAGGACAGCTTACTCCCTATTGAGGATTTTTTTAAAATGCATTTTTTGCTCGTGACTACCTCTTCAATACAAGTGTTTTTTTATGTTCAGACATTTATCACAAATGTGATGGAATTATAATTTATTTTTGAATGTGTTTTAAGTTGTTGAAGCTGAATTTGCAGAAATGACAAGTTTGGAAGCAAAGTGAAGCAAAATGTTTTCTTTCTTTTTTTTTTTTTTTACAATTTAGTAAAATCTCTGTGTTAGTCATACTTAGTAAATTTCATAAAAATGCTTTACTTTTACTGTATATTTTTGTAGACTAAATATCTACTGTAATTTAGTCGACTAAATATCTACTATAATTTAGTCGACTAAAATTTGACAAAATTTAATAGAATCAACATGACTAAATTGCGACTTAAACAAAATCCTATTTTAGTCAAAAGACTATGACTAAAACTAAATTAAAATTAGCTGTCAAAATCAACACTGCTCTCCGCTTAGAAAAATACACTTATTTTATCTTTTGTCACCTTTTTTTTCCCAGCTCTCGCTTAGACATTAGATCTTTAATCCTTGAAATATTTTGGAGATGATAGTAGGCTGATCTTGTGAGTGCCTCAATATGTTAATCAAAATTGAGGTCTGTGTCTATCACTACACCCAAGTTTCTGGCCCGGTTGGTAGTTTTTAGGTAGTGATGTCCAACCTTTTTTTCTTTTGCCCCAAAGACAATAACCTCAGTATTATTTTTGTTTATTGAAGTAAATTGTGGCACATCCAGTTATTAACGTCCTCAGTGCATTTACCAAGAGACTGTACAGGGCCTCGGTGTCCTGGTGTCAGTCTAATATATATCTGTGTGTCATCTGCATAGCTAGCTAACTAATGTTGTTCTTTATAACCTGAGCCAGTGGGAGCATGTAGATGTTAAATAGAAGTGGTCCCAGGAGAGAGCCTTGGGGAACTCCACATGTAATTTCTATTGGCTCAGATATGAAGTTACCAATTGACAGAAAGTATTTCCTGTTTTCCAAGTAGGTTTTGAACCAGTTTAGTACTGTTTAGTACTGGCTCAATGACATCTTAATGCCTCTTGATTTTATGTAATGTTACCAGTGATTCTAACAAAGATTCAAATAGACAATTTATTTTTACATAACACATTAACTTAATTGAACAATCTAAAATACATGACAAATCTTTTGTTTATTCAGATTATTTTTCCTCAAAGCTAAAGAGCCACACTAGATGAACTAAAGAGCCGCACGTGGTTCCAGAGCCTCAGCTTGCAGACCCCTGTTTTAATCCATCCCCTTTATTTTTACTGCTTTGGCTCTTGAATCTTTCAGTGCCCCTTGATTCCTAAAAGTACAATTTTTATTTCATCCTTTTTTTTTTTGGAGGGATGATAGCTGCCCTTCTTTATGAAAATAATTTGCTCTAAAACTTGTTGCTTTTCTCAATGCTTTAAGTCAAACTACTTAGTGAAAACAAAAATGTATCTTCTGAGACTTTGATTAATTTTCATTTACTCCCCTTTTAGGGACTTTGTCAGTAGGCTATCTATCCAAAGCCTCCACTAATTTGATTGCTTCATGTGGATCACGAGTGGATTTTTGTTCCTCTCTGAGCTCCCACTATTCATGTTTTATTAATGTCATATGCTGTCGACTTGGGCTCTCCTAACTGACTTACCAAGTCTTCCTTTTCCTTGTCATAGATCAAATTAGCCCAGGCTGTGATTAATCATCAGGCAGGCATCCAGTGAAAGAGGGCTGACACCTTATTAATTTCCTTAATTACATCTTGTATTAGGTTTCAGAGTCGTCCCGTCTAATTATGCTGCCTTTGACTCCCAACTCTTTCAACATGGCTACACAAATAATTTGTGCAACCAGAGATATTCAAATGGGTTTAATTTAATATATGCATGGGGGATTTGTGTAATAAAGTTTGAAGGGTGGGGGGGGTCTTGTTCAGGTGGTTGGTGGATTTTATGCTCTTTTAGGAGAAATTGGGGGAAGTTTGCTTGTAGGCTCGTGTAATGAAACGTGTTTTTTGAAGGAGCGTTTGTATAGAAGCAGATTGTAGGGCTTGAAATAGGCGATTCTGTTTAAACAGAGTGTACCCTCACTGTCCACTTTATTAGGGTCACCCGTTCCATTGCTTACTCATGCAAATATTTAATCACAAGATAGCAGGTAAACAGGAAGACATGGTCAATAAGACCTGCTGAAGCTGAAAAAGAGCAAACTGAGAGGAAAAAGAACTTCTTTGACACAAATTGTTTCCTTATTCTGCATGAGATGGTCTGCATAATGCAGAAATTGATAAATTGTTGGGATTTGCATATTATTATATCTAGATTTTTACAGAGAGTACCAGTTTTCCTGGAGAAAATGCCTTATTGATGCTATCACACCCAAACAAACAGACAAATGATATAAATGCAACGATATGTCAAATAAACAATTGCTAAAGCAAACATACGGCGAAGACCATTTCACACTGGTTATAGAAAACAAACCATGAAGGGAAAGAAATATTAGTGCAAAAGTTGCTGCTACTTCTTTACGATATTAGAAATTTGTGGATAAAAGTTAATTTACTTCTATTCTATTTGTCTAAATCCTCAAAACTTCAAGACAAAAATGACAGAGTAAAAATGAAATGATTAAATTTAAAATCTAAAGTATATCTTGGTCCTTGATTTATCATTGATGTTGAGTTCTAAAATAACAAATGATTAGTGAAATCCATGAAGTAGTCATCATCTTTATTTTTTTTAACAATAATTATAGATGTTTAAAGGGGGACCTGAAAGAATTTACGTTGAAACAAAAAAAATAGATCTCGAATATGCAAACAAACTGCATAGTAGCTGTCTGTTTCTTGCTAAAAAAAAAGTGCATCAAAATAAAACTCAAGTGGTTATAAATCCTAAGATATTGTAATTTCCCATCAAAAACTGAGGTGATGCACACCAATTTTTTGGGCGTTCTTGTTGCAGGGAAATTGCCTGTCACATGACCTAAAGCAGGGGTGTCAAACTCAATCGCACAAGGGGCTGAAATCCAAAACACAGGTTGCGGGCTGAACAGGATAAACATTTATTGATCACTCTAAAACAAAATGTTTAAAACCGTAAGTTTTTACCATAATTATGAACTAGATATATAGCATTACCTGTGATAATGTTAGTGTGAATGCTGTAAGCTGAATTTGGTCGCTGAAGATGCTGGAATTGATGGCTAAAAACGCTGAAGGTTATAGCCAGCTAAAATATTAGCTAAATGCCAAATTGGCCTAAAAAACAAAAATAAAAAGTCTAAATTAGCTAAAACAGCTAGCATGTAGCTGACAAATTAGCTAAACTCAAAAACAGCCTAAAAAATCTTAGTAAATGTCAGAATAGTAAAAAAAGCTAGGATAATGCTAATTTTTAAAACTTTAAAACTGTAACTTTTTAACATAATTATGAATAATAAAAGGGCAGGAATATTATTCCAGAATAAATCAACTTATACCTTAAATAAATTTCAATATTTTATTCTCCATAAAAATATATATTCTGTCAAAATTATACAAGTTAGAAATAAGCGCAAGATAACATCGGGTCTTTAATAACAAAAAAATACAAAAGTGAAGAGGGCCGGATATAATTGCCCAGAGGGCCGGATCTGGCCCCCGGGCCTTGACTTTGACACACGTGTGACCTAAAGTATGCCTGTGGAAATGAAGGAGAAAATAATACATAGCCATGATACAATTTTAGAGCTGTATTCGTAAAATACATACATTTTGCCTTGTGGACAAATGTAGGTATTACACGTTTAGGCATGAGACTGGGTTGAATTGGAGAGGCTCCAGCAACCTTGTGACGAATAAAGCAAGTTTGGAAAATGTGAGGATGGAAGAGCAGATAGAAACTACATTTAAAACTTTTGGTGTTTTGCTTTGCTTTACACAAAAACATGCCACAACTTTTCTCAAGTTAGTCCATTTTTGCATGTCTGAGCTTGAACTCATGGTTGAACGCATTGAACAGCTCCATTGTCAGTGTCTGCAAAGAACAACAGTTTTTCAATCAGTAAAAGCATGTTGGGATACTGAGTTTTGTTCCCCCCATCAGATTTGATATGCCAAATGTCAGCATGTTATTTAGTAAAAAAAAATTGCTGCAGCCAAATAATGTGCTTATAAGTGTTAAAAATTATGAATAAGCTAAACGATCCCCACATTTCACATAAGCTCATGGGTAGGCTTTCAGAGGTTTGCTGCCACTGTAGTTATTTGTGTTTAGAAGGCAATTCTGAAGGTGCTGAAATGAAAAAGAGAGATTATGTGGCTGAATGCACACACTCTGGCCATGAATCAAAGCACGAATCTGCTGTTTAATCGATGACACACTCCCTGCCTTCATTTACTAAGTTGTTCATATATAGAATGATTTTAAATAGCTTTGTATCTGAGCACTTGAAGAAAATGCAGTGTGAGTGTTACATGAATGGAGTGCAGTGGCAGGGGACAGTCCTGTTCTGGCCTGGGGCGCAGTGCAGCAGAAGATGACAGCTCTCCTCCAGTTTTTTCTCCCCACATTTAGGTTTTCTCCACCCTGGAAAAAGACTTTGAAGAAAACACGTTTATCTAATTTTGTATACCCAGCAACATGCAAGCATTTAAGCAGCCGGTGCTACACAGCATTTTCCATGTTGTCAATAAAGAAGCCAGTCAAGAAATTTAATTTGAGGGGAAATTTCTGATGGCAGATCAATAGCGAGATAAGCTGAAAATTCCAAACATCAAAGCGGATGGCAGCAGAATGCCAAGCTTCAGCATCAGTTTGAGGAACAAGCAGTTAAGGGTCACTTAGACAGCTGTTTTAAAGTAGCCTTGTGAGCTTTTTACTGTGTTTAGAAAATGTCCTCCGCATTTTGGTGTCTCTGTTGAAATTCTCCCTTTTTTTTTTTTTTTTAACAACTTCGTGTCACCAGAATGTACAGCCAGTGTGTGCACACAAGTGTAACTGCTGCCTGTCGGTAAAGATAAAGCAGAGGAGGCAGTTAACTTCCTGACAGCGTGCAGAAAAACGGTCTTGCTCCATAACTTCACTTTCCATCCTGTAATAATAGCTTAACATGACCAGTATATATTTGTGGGGTGTGTTTGTGAAGGCCGTCGGATGTGACTTTACCACAAATTCCTCATGTGGTTTAACTTTTACTGGAATTGTGATGTTTTGCTGATCTTTAAAACAGTTTATGTCACAACAACATAGTCTCCATTTGACAAAACAATTGATAATCATTATTTTGTGTCGAGGTTCGAATGTCACCATGGTTTTTCTTGGTGAAGTTAGCACATTTTCCATGTTCAATTGGAATCTGTTCAGGTGTTCTGGTTTACGTCCACACACTAAAAAAAGCCTGAGTGGTTCACCTTGATTTTTGCACAGATGTGGGTGTGCGTGCCCAGTCTTTAGTCTCATTTATCTCTGGGATTTATCAGCGGGTACAGTCTGTCACCTGGTGACAGCTGGAATAAGATCCAGCCCCAATTTGACCCTGAATGGGATGGGCTGGTGAAGAATATGGATGAGTGAAAGACTACTAAGAGGAAAAAGCATCATACAAATACACATTTTGGTTTATATATATGTATATATATTTTAAATGTTTGCAGGCCAATCATGTTACATTTTTTTTAACTACTATTTATTTCTTATTGATTCTTTAAAGTTCTATTTTGGGTTCTTACGTTTAATTTTTACAATCCAAGCACCCCATGAGAAATAAAACACAACATAAAAAGTATTTTCCGATAAAATAATGTTTTTTTTTTCTGGAATTTATTATATATACCTGCTAAAGTGACAAGTGGATATGAACACCTGCTTCTAAATACTCTTTTTACAAACTATTTTAAATAATAATAACAATAAAAAGATTAATATTAATGCTGGCAGTATGCCTGTTTGCGTGAATGAGACATAAAAATGAACCATGTTCTGAGTAGCAAGAACATGTGTGAACAATGCTTCGTATGAGCTGTCTGATGTCAGTCATCTATGGTGCCTGACAAATAAAATGCATTGTGCTGATGGCTCAGGCTGTAGTGTCTCACTTCCAATGTGGATCAATGGTCATCGCCTTGAGACGCAGACACCATTCTATTTGGGTTGATAGCTTTGGGGAAAAACAAGCTGGTGAAGGTAAAACAAAATAGAAAATACTCCAGACCGTCATCTCAGCCACTGTCATGGGAATAACATCTAAATTGATTCCTGGACCATGCTCATGTTAACATTCCAATTTAGCTGCAAGGGTTTTCTGCAAACTCCTACAAAAAATAAAAATAAAAAAAGCGTTCTTGTGCTTTTGAAAGCTTCAGAGTTTTACGGCTGTTGGGGGTCATGGTGATTTGCTAAACAGCATTCGCTGTAGTGACTTATGTGCTTTTAGGGAACAGACAACATTTTATGTTAATTCCCATAAATTCTAGTTTCATAGCTTCAACAAAACTGGCAAATGACTACAGGTCACAAAGGATTGTGTCTTCAAGGATTGCCTGCTTGTGTTCCCAACACAGTATAGAGTACCGGCATGGCGCATGGATTTCATGTGCCTTCCAGAAGTGACTGTGTCGAATCTAAATGAGGCACTCTTTTCCCTGCAGGGTAACTTCGACTCCTCCTGGTCTAAAAACTGTGTCCTCCTGCTCGCCCTCGTGCCAATCATTTGCATAAAATAGAAAAAGGAAGTCTATTGGCTGGAAGAAGAATTTGGAAAATTTCACCCATTGGACAGTTGCTTTTAAAAGTTATCTAAAGATTCTGTAAACAGGGAAAAACGACAGGAACATTTTCATCTCATTTCTGTAATTTTTATCGTTTTCCTGTGAATGCTTGTGTCTCTTTCTTGCATCATTTCTTTCTGATAGTACAGGATCTGTTCTACAGTTGGTTAAAGATTGGTGTAGTCATTAACTCTGCTTGCTATTTAGCTAAGGGAGAGAAATTCAGTTGAGATTTCAGCTGAATTAATTTGGCATTTTGTGAGCAGTCATTGAAGAATGGCAGAGGAAGTAATAAATGAGAAGACTTTTAGTCTTTGTGAGTCATTTTACCATTGCTTCACCGTAAGTAAGCAGATGGAAAAAACAATGGTACTGATCAAGAACTGAATGTGGATTTTGTAAACAAATATGGTGACAAACTTTTACCAAAATATTTCCTTTTTAGTGATAATGCAGTGCGGAAGGAGGGTTTCTGTGCTGCTATTCCTCAAAAAGACTTATTTCATTCACTAAAGTGTCTTCTACATAACTGTCCTTTGTTTCAGCTTATTTCTAAAGGAACGTGACACTCAGGTTATGCGTATAGTAAGTTGTATGCAAGTGTTGAGGAAAAATGTTTTTGTTTAAAACATGCTTATGTATTGAATAGTTTAACAAACTGTTTTAGAACAATGGCAAAAGCTGAAGATAGAGCAAATATACTGTATGATGATTTGTTTTCTTGTTGGAGAAAATTATTTGTGGTAGTTTGGACACCTATGGACAGGTGACGAATTTGTAGTTCTCATAATCGATGAATGGTTTAGAACCGTATCTGACCTCTGCCTGGAGAACCAACTTACATTCTTCCCTCAATCATTCTAAGTTTATATGCTTGACCTGATAAAAACTTGTTACCGTGTCAGTTTTTCACAATTTTCTTTTAAAAATAAATGAAAACCAAAAGCATGAAAAACATACAGCAAGCAGAAAAAAACTGATTTGATTTGTTACTGGGCAACACTTGGTAATCTAACCCCGTTGCATTGTGGTACAGCATATACTATTCATTGTTTAGTCTACCGTATGAAAACACTTGAATGTTTTTGCATAAAAAAAGAAAATTGAAATGTTTAAAGCCATTCAGACATCAGTGTTTGCAGCAGGCGAGATTAGAAGCCTGTGCACTCTGTGCCTGCTTGAAAAGGTCAAGGCCCCATTTTTGTACATTTCTTTTTTTATCAGTTCTTTTCAGTGTGAGAAGTACAGAGCATGCTAAACCCACGGGATTTAATAAAACCACGCAGGAGACATAGCCTCCAGCTTGGAACATTGCACTAAACCTCCACACCTCCATTCTTCACCGGATCCCGCTCTTTTTTTTCAAATCCAGCTCCTGGTCGTTTGCTCTTGAAGTTAAAAAAAAAAAAAATAGAAGGGGGGAAAACCTTGATTTGACAGCAATTCAACTGTGCAGTCAGTGCTATGAAAAATGCCCTCTGTTTAATGGGAAAGTGTGAACTATGAAATCTTGCTGTCCAGGGAAGCTGCTGTGTGACGACACCTGAGCCCCTGCTGGGACGCGACATGTCAGCCTCGACACTTGGCCATTCATGCAGAACATGATGGATTTCAACTTGCACTGTTTTGGGCTGAAACAGTAGAAATAAGGCAAGAACTGTAAAGCAGCAGAGAAATAAATTATCATTATGGCAGCTGCTGACAATCATAGACTGGCAAGTCATTTGGCTGACAAGTGTATTGGTAGGTGAGTATAGCACAGTGTGGTGGGTCTGAGACAGTGATATATTGCTTGCCCATCAAAGTGTGAGCTCATTTGTTACAGACAATGGCTTTTCAGCAAGAAACTAACTGTTCTGTTAAACTGTCTTTTTTCATCATATTTGTATGGAGCTCTGAATATGACATTTAAAAAAAAGAAGCAAATTGTTCCTTCGAATCAATAGTTTGTGACCACATATTAATATTTTGCGCTTGCAATTTATTAATTATTTGAAGTAATTATTCAATTGAAGTAGAAGGATTCTAATTGTATTTAGTAACAACAAAGTAGCATTTGTATCTTCAATTCCTTAAACTGTTTTTGCCTTCAAAATACTAATTGGTGGCCACATGCTAATTTGTGCACACAAAATGCTAACTTGTGGCCTCCATTTGTGTACACAAAATGATAATTTTTGCTTTCAAAATACTTTTTTGTTCCCACATGCTAATTTGTGTGCACAAAATGCTAATTTTTTCCCACCTAACACTAACTTGTGGCCACAGCATCCCAATTGTGCCCACAAAATGCTAATTTCTGTGCACAAAATGCTAATTAGTGTACACAAAATGATAATTTGTGTCCACAAATACTTGTTTGTGGGCATAAATTCTAATTAGTGACCACAAAATACTAATTTGTACATATAAAATGTTAATTACCAGCTAATAACCAGCTCAATAGCCTTTTGGTAGAGTGTCTGTTCTGAGACTGGAAGGTTGTGAGTTCGAATCCAGGTCGAGTCATACCAAAGAGAAAAATGGTGTCATGGTGCCTCTGTCAGTCTCCTCCCCCTCTCCACTCTCCCCTCCTCTCCACCTGGCTGCTGATCATCCCCAGCTGCAACCACTCATCTCGTCTCCTCACCTGCCTACTTAAGGAGCTCCAGGACCTTCATTCCCCGCCAGTCCGTTGCCCCTGATGGAATCTCCTACCTCGAGTGGTTGCATCTTTTTCCCCACTTCCGGATCTCCAGTCGGGTCTCCTTCCACGGTCACACCACGAGCCTCTGCCTCTGCTTCACGTTCCTGCGTCCAAGACGGCCATCTCCCTCTTGGAGGACAAGATCGCCTACTACGCCTCCAACCTCTGCCTCCTGCTCGGAGCCTGCTTCCTGTCCTGTTCAGGACCCAACCTTCTCACCACATTATTAAAATTATTGCCTTCCACGCTAGACCTCTGCTGTGTTTCTTCCGGGTTCCAGCGTCTGGGTCGTTACGTGTTCTGTAGTCATGACAAATGGTACCCAGCCTTCCCCTGCTTGACACTTAAGGGGTCAAATGCGGAGAACAAATTTTACAAACCTAGATGTGTGACAACTAATAGGACTTTAACTTAACTTAATTTTACCCACAAAATGTTACAAAAAATGCTAACTAGTACCTGTAAAATACTAATTTGGGCATATAATATGGTAATTTGCGCCCACAAAATATTAATTTGTGGCCACAAATAGCTAATTAGTTCTCACAAAATGGTAATTTTGGTGACAAAATGTTAATTTATTTCACAAAATGGTAATTTGTGTGCACGAAATACATATTTGTGGTCAAAAGTTATTTATATGAGGAAGCAATTCATTTTTTTAATGTCATGTCCAGAGCTCCATATGTTTGGTTAAGCAAACTGTCATTGATCTTCACCATTTGCATGACTTCCTTTTGAACATGTTAAATGACGCTACATTTTCTTGGCTGAAATAATTAAAATAAATGTTCTACTTCAACATAAAACAATCTGATAGTGTTCTATTACCTTTTGCAGAAAATTGTAATAATGCTTGATGTTGCAAAATAGCTTCATTGAAACTGAATCTTTGTGTCATTAATGACTTTGGAACGCTCTCAGTCTTCCAGGTGCAGCCTATGTTCTTTGTAAAGCTGATATTCACAATGACTCATCCCATAATGACTATAATCATGGCCTGCGAAGCCACCGCAGGTAAGGAGTCTGCCCTTTCCTCAAATGATAGGTTGTTATTCAAAAATTATCAAAGAGCACAAATCTGATAAAGTGCAAAGACTAAAGTGCTGTCAAAAAGCACTGAAGCCTCTTCCTAAAAGCTCTGAGCATTGAAGTGGTTGGGTTGAGTATAGACAACCCTCTGAAATTTTAAACGTAAGCTTTACAACCAAAATTGTGTACAGCTTCTGTACGTCTTGACTGCATGAAAAGCTTGTCCTTGCTGTCTGCTGTTGATATTTGTCCACGGAGATGTAGACAAGCTGTCTACCCGTCTCAGTGGGAGGTCAGCAGGACTTGATGGATGTCTTGTTTTTTAAATTGCACTGTACTGCAGAAGAGGAGCATACATGCTATCTATTTATGCAGAGGTCCTTTTCATTTAAGCACTAAAAATGAGGCAGGAAGAAACTGAAGCACAGGACTCCACGTCAGGACAGAGCAAAGAAGAGCATCAAAGAGAACAGGAACAAACACCTTTTCCATTTCTGATCCCCAAGTTCCATTTAAACAGAAAAATTCACACATAATGTGCGAAGCAGGGAGGGGAAAATCTCCTCATTTCCCACACAAGCACTAAATTTGAGGATAATCTTCACAATATGTCTTGGTGGGGCATCTGTTTCATAGATTCTGAGTCCAATCTCCAAAAATACACACAGGTGCATATAAACCCAGCAGAGATATGAACACATTTTCATTTATAGCAGCAAAAAAGTGCAGAAAAACTGCTGTATATATATGCATAAACTCCTTCATTGACTCATTTGCTTCTACTGGAGCTCAACACCAGGACAGTGAATCCTAACAGATATAGGAAAACAAGAAAGGAAAAGACCCATTGGGGAGGAAAAAGAAAAACACAGTCCTGCTTTTGCTTCCTTTGCATATTCCGTCATGATTCTGGTAAACCCGCCAGGAGATTGATGTGTCTGTCTTTTCTATGCCTTCTACGACTGCTCAGTGAGGCACCAGGCTCCATGAAACCAGCTATATTCCTAAATGATGAATGTGAGCTAGTGCGTCTACTGGGACGGGAGACGTATCTAATATCAGCTGAGAGGGGAGGTTGATATTGAAAATCATCTGGAATTTTGCCTGCTCCGATATTGAAACCCTTTATTCTAATTGCATGAATGAATTGAATGTTCTGTTTTGATAAATCTTCTCTGGCGCCAAGGGAATTGTATAAATGAAGCATTGCAGATTCCTTTTGTAGTCACTGCATGTGTATGTGTGCCCGTAAGTCATTCAGACTCTTCTTGTGCTGTCGTTGATTGCTTGTTTACTCAAGCAAAAACTCTGTTCACAATGCTAACATGTGATATAAATTCAATTCTGACAAGATCTTCCACCCACCTATTACAACATATCAAATAGTCATGAGAGGAATATTTGTCATACCATAAGTAATCATAAGGAAGACTGGAAGACAGCATATCAGTATAGAAAACAATTTTATTTCTCATAAGGCTTGTCCTGTAATGATCTTGATCTTACTGGTGGATAATGATGTTTTTTTTATTGAGACTAATACTTTCCTCGGTGTCATTTCAATTCAAGCTTTCTTCATTGAACGAGATCAGCTTTGCTGACACATGCCCATGATCTCTGCCTGAGATCACAGCTAGAAAACTGCTGTGTACCTGGATGGAAAAGGTCAAGGACTGCTGCCAGTTCACTTTACAAATGTGAAGCAGTTCTGTGCATCTTCATCTTTACAGAAACTGCAAACATTTGGTTTGCTTAGCAGCAGCACTGAATGGCAGCATTAACAAGGACTTGGCCTTAGATTCAATTGTGATTTTCTTCCTTTTTTTTTTTCCAATGCAAGCAAACTCTCCAACGCAGTCTTCCACTCACCAGCCTCTGGATTATGTCCAAGGGCTAATCAATATTCCACCACAGGACTTGAATGCCTAATGGAATGGTAAATATATTTTTAGGCTCTTGAATTCATCATCTTACAGTGTATGTAACATTTTTTTTTATATATGTGTATATATACATAAATTATCTTACATAAAAAGAAAAGCTGTGCTCGAATTTACATTGGGCATGCCCACCAATAAAATTCAGACTAAAACCTGAAAGCCTTTTCATTATCTCATTAGAAGCTGCAAGTGTTCAGTTATTGACAGTCCAGTGTTACTTCAGCTAAATATTCTCCAAGTGGTCACGGCAATGAAATCCATCTCCAGAGGAGAGTCCCATTCCACTCAGAAGAAGCAGGATCTGAGGGTCCTCAGTTCTGTCGATCCCGTGTCCAATTCTTGAATAAGCTCCTCAATTGGTTCACCTTCAGACAGGGAAATCTTCTTCAATCGTTTAAAAGCTCTAAATTACCCCTGTTAAGTCATTTTAGTCTTTCAATGACAAGACGGAGTGAGGGAAACAGAGACTGGGGCAGAAACAGGCCACGGCTGCGCAGAAGAGAAGAGTCACCAACATGGGGCTCATTGATCAAACAGGGGATTAGTGCCGTTTCAAATCCTTGGCACCATGAGAGCAAAGCTGTTTTATCTGGGCGGAAATCCTTTCTGTTGTCTCAGGTAAGCCAGTCAGTAGACGTTGAAGTAATAATTTTAGTCCGTGTGATGAGAAGAGAAAGGTGCATAAGGAGGAGGGGGGGAAGCGTGGCGCTCAGACCTGCGATAGGAGCACTCTGTTAGGTCCTGGGATGAATCTGCAACACAGGAGGGAGGGAAGAGAGGAAAAACACATATACGCTTAGACAGAACAAAGGCATACAAGTGTGCAAGAATTAGACCCTAAGGAGTTGTTTCATCGTGCTTCTTTAAACAAGGGGCCTCTTTTGAACTCCAGAGGTTTTGCACAAACTGCGTCTCACCTCCTGGTTAGAGCTGCTACTAAATGCAGACAGCTTCATTTGAGTGGAAAGCATGCAGAAAAGGGAGGTGTGTTGTATCAAAATATATCAATAGAAGTGTGTACCAAACTCCCCTGGTGTGTTTCCATGCTGTGTATTTTTACTTAATAAATTGACGCCTAAACCTGACTTCATCTTACACAGATAAGCCACGCTTTCTCTTGCAGCAGCAACAGTTTGGACCTCCATGCTAACCGAGCTGATGGCAGTTCTGTCTGTTCCAATCTGATGACTTGTCCTTGCCTAATCGGGCCTCATGATGTCAAGCCTGAGCTGTCCCTTTATGACTCTGCTACAGGGACGTTTAATTCAACCTCAGGGGCACATCTGGACACATTTCAACGGGGCTTTGTGCAACATTGGGTCTGATATTGTAACTTTCCCAGCATGAATCTCAATCAAATCTGTGGAAAATGTCTTCAAGGTTCATGAAGTTCTAACTTTTTATAGATACCAATTTGTACAACAGAACTTTGTATTTGAACTAGGAATGTAAAAGATATTGGCATCGAAAACTGATTGAGCAACTGCAATATGCTTTGAAAACCACAGATATGAAAAGATTATGTTAGTTAAAAGGTATAAAATCAAAATCAATCAAGAAGTAAACAATCAATTTCTGTCAAACTACAGTTTCTCTTTTTTCTTTTTCTGTTTTTCTATTTTTATGTACATGTGATTCAAACAAAAAGATGTCCAATCATAACCTTGCTTCTTCCATGTCAATACCTGAATACATTTCTTTGTTAAATGCCATACATCAATATTCATAGATTTAAATACCATATGAGTTAAAAATATCTAGATTTTTAGCATTTTTGGTAAAAGAATCGGATTGTATCATGCCACCAATAAGTTAGTTAAACCCTTTATGTATCAATTCGTGGACTATGTATCCAGATGCGTATCAAATTTTGTGAGATACACACCCCTAATACAAACCCATAACTAATGTTGCAATGAAATCCAGATTCATGCAAACTGTAAAACAGAAATCCTGTTCAAGAGAGAAATGCAGACAATGTAGGTGTAGTTGAGGATGACGTGTGGATCCTCTATTGATCAGATCAAGAGATTTACTTGATTTTATTTTGTAATATTAGTTTGATGGAACTATTTCCACATACACTGATACTACACTGATAGCATTTTGGTCTCTACTTCTAGCAGTAATATTAATTGCATTGAGTAACCCAATAAATAATGCAGCACACTAAGAGAGCTGATGAAAGGCATTTAAATGAATCCTTTCAACCTCAGGAAGCATCTCATTTAAGGATTATAAGTTTTTTTTTCTGCAAAACACCAACTTATTATTTTTTCTCTAAGCTTTAGGAAACTTCTTAGACCTCTAAAGATATGGGGGGTATTTGTTTGTTTTATTTACATATATTTTATACATTAGTCAGGTTGTTCCATTATTTATTTGCACTTTTTTAAGGCTTGGTGCATTAGGTATTTAATGAAAAAGGTCAGGAATTCAATTGGCATTAATTTTTATTCATTATTTGCATAACTTATCTAGATAAGGGAAATTAATGAGCTGCACAGTGTTAATGCAAATGAACACACGATGCATTTGCATTGGAATGCAAAATCCTACGGAGTTCTAGGAAGATGTGTCACAGCAGACAGCTGTTTTAGTCAGTTAAGATAGGTTTTAGAGGCTAAAAAAGCCAGTTGCTATGGCAATTTTTATAATAGACTGATTTTACATAATTATAAATGTATTCATACCAACCGGAAAAGAGGTTAGATCGTTTAAAAAACACACTCTCCCTCACCAGTGTCTTTCTTAGAACATATTTTTTTGTTTTCTCTGTTGCTCCTGTAGCACCGTAATCCTTGTGGCTCAAGTGTCCGGCATTTGCATCCGCATCACCTGTGCTGGTTGCCGGCATGTCAAAGCGCCTTCCCTCTCAGAACAAGCGCAGTAACAGCTTCCACACAGAGGATCACTCTCTATCTCTGACACAATCCCCAGAGGTCTGTTAGCGGCAGGAGACGAGTTGTATGGAAATGTCATCATTTTAACCCACATGGATGTGAGGAGCTAACTAAAACTGTCCCCTGTTACTTCAGACTTCCTGAAATGAGAAGTGGAGCAAGTAGACTGCTTGATTTCCTGCCTGCTTGATCTTTGCTGATGTCTGTATTCTAATTGGTTGACTGTATTGAGCTGCCATTGGAGCAGGATCTGAGAGTAATCATTTTAGTAAAAGAACTTAAAGCAACTTAAGAGAGAAGTTAACCCTTTTACACCGGAGATGTTTCTGGTGATGCGTAGATGACACATTCTTTGACCGACTGCAACTTTTCGGCCGTTCAACGTGAATCCTCTGATTCTGACGCGAAGAAAAGAATTACTTTAAACCAGGGGTCTGCAACCTTTGACACTTGGAGTGGATTTCTTACTGACCACAACCCAGTAGGAGCCACAAAGTCTGACTTCACCCTTTAGAAAAATAGAGATTTGCATCCAAGTTAAAGTTATTATTTTCATATATAGTTGCTTTTGGCATAAATAAAACATACACATAGAGAAAAAAAATACTAATACTAATTACTACTACTTTCATCAGTCCTTTCTGTTCATGACTCCCTTTCAAAATAAAAGCCACCCTGTGTCACATTGGATCATCTCAATGAAGTACGTTATTAAACAATGATTAAAAAAATGTTTATTTTATTATTTGTGGTGGATCTCAGTCAGAAATTTTTAATTCTAACGAATCATAATTAAATCAGAGCTAATTCATTGATTTTTACTGTATTTTATGAACCATTAGGCACAGTTAAAATACTTGAATTTATTCAGAAATAGAAAATCTGCTGTACAGTCTGGTTCACCTTAATTCTGGTTGTGTTTTTATTCTTCATTAACCAGAGAGCAATGAACGAGTCAAAGAGCCACATGTGGCTCTGGAACCATAGGTTGCAGACCCCTGGTGTAAAAAATTAAAGAATTACAGTAGATGAAATGATGTAACCACTGGAGCTAAAGCTCTGGTGTTAAAGGGTTAAAGCAACAAAGTCTTAACAAATCAATCATGCCAGCTGAAAATCCTCTTCAGACAGTTGCACCTCTTAAAAACACAAGATTACAGACATCAAAGCATATAAAGATCAATTTAATTTTACATTGACAATGGGAACAAAAAATACTCTTATCATTCTTTAATGCTGAGAAGACCCACATAAATATGTTAGGACAATAACAAAATCTGCTCTACTATCCTTTGAAATGTCATAATTTTTTAGAAAAACTTTATTACTAATCTTACATCATTTTTTTTTTTACCATTATCAGGCTATGAGTGTGTGTCATGATGACACGAAAAAAGTCTGAAGATGGAGAACAAGTTGGCAAAGAACATGCAATCCTGCACAGATGTTTGTATGCATGCAGGTTTGGCTGATGTATGAAATATGCATGTGTTTGTGTATATGTTGCTATGCGCATATATCTGTGAGTGAGCTGGCCCGTGTGTGTAGTGTCTACAGTTGTAAGCAGAGATCTGCATAAATATGTGAGTATATCTGTGCAGTTTTGTGGTTGTGTGTCAGCTTATTGGTGTGAGTGTGGCTGTGTGCGAAAAATCTGGCCCTTCTTTGAGCATTTATTTATGACATTGACAATGTTAGGCCTCAAGCAACTTTCATTATCTTCTTTTAATGCAATTCCTCCGGTTTATCAGTAGTATTTTTGTGTTTTATGCACTGAAAAGAAACAAAAATCTGATGTGTTAGCTCACTAAAAAAATTGTTTTGTATTTTATTCAAAAGTTGAAACCTTCTTATTGCTAACAGATTATTTTTTTCATGTAATAATATGAATAGTGGATGTAACACTTTTGTATTCATTTCAAATCATTTTAGAGGTAAAGAAGTAGAAAGGCTTCTGTGTTTCACTAAAACTGATATGAAAGTTCATGAAACGCCTGCTGAAGGTACAGTTTAATATACTTTTTTCATTGTGAAAAAAACTATTTACTTTGCCATAGAAAGTGGTAAATTTACAGGCTTGTTTTCCTCAGTTTTCAAGAAAAAAAAACATTTGTAATAACAATAATGCACATTTTGATTTCTCCTTTCTCGTGTCCTCTTTCTTGTGTTTTTTGTTTGCAGTGAGAAGAATGGATCTATTTAGCCTGTGGAGCTGATTCTGCAGTTGTATCATGGGAAACAGTTTTTGGGAGATGCTCCCTTCCCGATTTCATTCACTTTTACTTCCATAATTAAAAGTGTCTGCAGATACAGAACAGGCAATGAGGGTCTCTCTCTCTGAAAGACATAAAGAAGAGGAGAAACACGGGCATCAGCCTTTGGCTCTGATTGGCCTCTCACTTTAAATGCCAATTTTGATGAAGGATAGAAATGAGGTTCCTGCCACTTCGGGTTTCACTGAGAGACAAAAACCTGCAGGTGAAAGAAAATGGCTGCAGGGGACATGTTGCAGGTTTTGTTTGGTTTCTGGAAGGAACCAATACAATTGAGGCAATTTGGCCTGAGAGGCAGGAGAATGAAGAATGTTGATTAAAAAGAGAGCAGAGTGCAGGATAAAAGGGCCTTTCATGTAGCCTGTGGACTATGCTGTGTGCTGATAGCTGCTTCAACGGGACCCTCGGAGGAGGATAAGGATATCAAGTAGCCTCTGATAAGATGCCACACAGCCCAAAGGGAAATGACTCGCCCAGCAATCTGCCTTTTGTACCCGCACAGACACATATCAAGCACATAAAACATATCTGCATGCACTGCTAGGAGCGCGCACACAGAAAAGTAAGTAGCATGTTACAGATTAGTCCCTAATGGGATTGGCAAGCCAGTAGAAGGCTCTGTAATCAAACTACACAGTGACTGATAGCAAAAGCGGGACGTGGAACAAAGAAGGCAGAGAAAAGAAGAGGGGTCTGATCCTGCCATTACACCCTGATCACAGACAGCAGGGTTCTGCAAAGGCCATTCACTCTGAATGTGTGTGCCTCCACAACGGTCTGTGCATGCCAAACTACAGCGTACTGGAACCTACACTTTCAGAGGAACTGAATATAGATATGTTTCAAAGATGGAGACAGATATAAAGATTAAACTACTGAAATAGTTAAAGAACCACTTCAATCAAAATCTTGTTTTGGGTTTTTACCATGTTCTTGTTGCATTTTCTCGATGGAGGACATATATAGAAGAATTTAAGATTAAACTGCATTTCCGAGTATTTCTTTATTCAATTCAAGATGAATCAGGAGCAGCTGAATACATGCTGGTTGATAAAGTTCTCAGTTGTGATGTAAAAACTGCAATGGGTGGGAAAAAGTCTTCCTGCTTTGCTCCATTCTGATGCATCCACTTGCAGACAAAAAGGTACAATAACGTCTTTGTTTTCACAGTCCGAGCTGGATTCTGGCTCAAAACTGTGTGGCTGAAAAGCTCAAATATTGCTCTGCATTTTTGATGCAACAGCAAATGTTAAATTGGGGTTGTGGGGGCTGTAAGCTAGTGAAAGACAGTTTAAACAAAGGGATGATGGGACATCAGCAGAGGCTGTAAATGTGTATACATCCATATGTGAATAGTAATCTCAATAAAACAAATGTTCTAACAATAAAGCAGCAGGCAAAGGGGTATCACTGAGCATTTCCCATACTTTTTATCTTTTTCTCCCTTGATAGTTTCACTTGAATTCTGGTCTTGTGGGGACAATAAATTGAATCAATTTGCTCCTCAGAGGTGAATTTCTGGTAAACTCCTGCTGCTGTGCTACAAAACTTTTGTCATAGAAAAAATTTTTATTTTTTGGTTTTGGATAAAAACAGCATAATCATAATTAAAAGACTACAGGGAACAATTTTACAATGGATCAAAATATGATTTGTGTAGGACTTTTAAGTATTTTCTTACATATTTCTTCACATGTTCTTTCCTATATGGCTAATTATTAGATTTTGCTTTTACATGCTTTATAATAACTTAATTTTTGAATTATCTTAATAATTATTATTAATTCTCTCATAATTTTTTTTTCTTTATAAAGTGGCCCTAATACTCCGTCGTACTCAGGTGTGTTTTAGGGGTGGTAGTTAATTCATTCTCTAGAAAAAAAAAAAAACAAAACACTAAAACAACAAAAAAAATGGTTGAATCTTTGTTGAGAAACTTTTTAAAGCATTTTAAAAAAAGGCAACTTATATATGTAAAATGCACAAAGCTTTTGCAACTGTTGTGCTTGGGGCTGCTGAGCGCTGGTCCTCGAGCACCATGCTTGTTTTTCAGCTCTCCCTTGTACTGCTTGCTGCTGAGTACCTGGATCAGGTGTATTCAGTCACTTAGAAAGTAAAAGTGATAGAAACAGGTCAAACAGGAGGCATACTGTTCATAAATGCTCATAAAATCTTTTGGTAGTTTCTAAAGGAGAAATACAGTTGTTGTGGTGCACAAGATCGCGAAATTGTAAAAACTAAACAGAAAAAAACGAAGGAGATGAGAAGACAATATACGCAAGTTAAGCGAAGTTAAATGAGTACACAAAATTTTAACATAAATATAAACAGTTAAAATAACAAATATGTTATAAAGAAACATAATTTATAAATGTTCTTATATTAGATTTTCTTACTTTCGTTTTTTTTGTATGTTCCCACATTTTTGCATGCTTCCTATCATTCCTTATGCTCCGCCTCGACTCCCTGATAAATGCTTGCAGTGGATGTCGAGGATCAGTATTTTTGTCACGCCTGCCTAATCATGCACAGCATGTAAACACACACTTGATAACTTCGCAGTGAGTATTTAACGTAATGGAAAGTCATTGAACATGAGTTGGTCCCACTTCTGCTGCCCGACACTCAAGCGCAGGGATGACAGAGAGAGAGAGAAAGAAAGAGAGACGGAAAAACCAAAAAATAAAAACAGCTGAAGGAAAAGACTAACCTTTACAGAAGCAAGAATGCAGCTCAATTTCTGTTGGTGCATCCTCTGCATTTTGCTTCCGGAAGCTAAAAAGGAGAGTATGGCTGGGTGTTCTGCAAAGAGAGGGTCAAGAAAAAGGACACGTGTGTATTGGGTAGAACAGCAGCCTCAGGCCTGACCTTACGGCCCTTTTTTTGCCTAAAGATTGGAAATCAAACCCACATTATTCTGATGCCCCCTCTTCATTAATTGACAGATTTTCCATTTTTTTTGTTTGTTTTTAAAATAATTGTTCCACGTAACCACACAAAGAATTAAGTTTTCCAATGTTTTATTGAATGAGGACTATACTGGAGTAATTGTGACAGGTCTGGATAATGACTAATTTATTTAAAAAAAAAGACTATTCTTTTCATTTGTGACTATTTTGATTTAATAAGGCATTAAAGTGATTACTCTCACACATTTGTCAATTTTTAATTAAGTACATTTTTAAAAGACTTGTGTGTAGCAATGTTATTATTTGTGAGATGTCAAAGTCTTTCAAATACTTTTCTCTGTGTTTGTATGTTTCACATTGGAACTAGTATTTTGATTTATTAAAAATGTTTATAACTATTAGAACAAGGCAGCTTTCTACAAATAAGCCAAACTTTTTCAAAGTTTCAATTTTTTGGTGTGTTGAGAACTTTAAAATTACAGTACATTTATAGGCAGCTATGGTTGTAGCATACAACAAAAAGCTTCAGACCTGTGACTTCTCTGGTCCTGCTTTCACAACACTTCGTGAAATATTCAAATGCTTTAGATTTACAACACCTGACTGCTACTTACTCGGATAACCTCTGTGAAAGCTGTTAAGCTGGATATACTGGATAACGAGTGTGTATGGTTGGGTTTCCCCAATTTCAGACTCAACAGGAAGCCTGATTATTGTTGTTTTCTCAAAAAACACAATCCCTTAGAACTGGAAGTGGCGTACCGGTATTCTGTTTTTGTCGTGTTTCGTTTTTCTTCGCACAAAATTTTGAACTATAAATTAGAGATGCATTCTTTAAAATGCTCCCTACCCTTGACAAGACCCCGTTCGATCCTTCTGAAATATTGAAACCAGCGGTGGCTGTCCCAGTCAAAGTTTTACTTCTGTCTCTTGGCATTTATATCTACAAAAAGCAACCTTGCAAACCCCATGTGGTTCAACCTTCACAGGCTGTTCCTCGCTTCCCCAACATCTTATTAGTCTCTGCCTTTATTCAAAGTCAGTGTCTCCAAGCAGAAGAAGGGGAGAGAAGGGGTCATTTAAGTGAATACAAATCAGGTGATCAACCTGTCACAAAGTGCTGGACTGTTATCTTGGAAGACCTAACTCCCTTTGTTATTTCGGTGTGCTGCATTCTGAGTCCTTTTAAGGAAGCGAGAAGCAGTGGAAGAGAAGACGTCTGGCTGTTACCTTTATCTCTGAGGGGATTGTGGCCTGAGGCAGAGACCGGCTATTTGTTTACCATGTTTTTCATATGCGTTGTCACTACTATGGATGGATTTACACCTGCCAGAATGACATAAAGAGAAGCTTCTTGCTAAACTTTTAGGAGAAATATGACATTGTGCATATTTTATTGGTCACTGGCAGCAGAGGAAGACGGCCAACAAACTGAATTAGATATATTAAGTGATTCGAATGCGTTAGAATATTTTTTCCGAACAATTTTGAGCCTGTGTGCAGCCAAAACTAATATGCATGATGTCTTATGAATATATGCGCTTGTACATGTAAGAATGTGCTCTCAGGTGTGTGTCAGCTCTCACCCTCGTGGTTTTGATCTTGTTCCCAGAGGAGCACATCCATCCGGAGTTGTCGGGCAGCGTCTTGCACTCCTCTCCCTCCAGACAAGGTTCCATCTCACACCACCACTTCCCAATTACAATGGATGCTGCAGAAAAGTGAGCCACAGTAAATAAAGTTAGCTGTTACCACAGAAGCACGCACTTCCACACATACAAATGCATTCTGGGTTCTTTTTCGACAGCTTCCCCGCTCATCTAATCACTACGTAATGAGCATCTCCAGAGGGCTTCTGAGCGAGTCTGCTTCCTCCTCTTTGGCCTCCGAGCACTTGTACCCCTGTTGTACGGGTACTGCCGATGACAATAAAGTCTAAAACCAACAGAAATTAATCAATGGTTTGTCTTGATATAGCTCTATTGCATGTATGGGAGCAATTCCGTTTTTAATCAAAACTAATTGCCTCTCGTTAACATCTACTAAAATTGTTCCTGCAGCTATTTGACAAAAACAAATGAAGTCTTGTCTTCTCATCAACAATTCTACTTCTCCCGCCCTCTTCTTCTCATTATTTGTGTCTCTGGGTGTGTAAAGTTAGAGGAATATAGTTGTGTTTATCAAAATGAAAGAGAAAGGAAGAAAAAAATGACAAGTCTATCCCAGAGATTGCAGAAATGTTGGTAAGCACAATAAAAAACAAAAATCAGGAATCATAAGGTTAACGATGTTCATGTACAAGTCCTAATTACTCATTATTTAAGTCAACACACACCAGATCTTGCACTACTTTACTGAGGAAACCATTTTTGAGAGGAATATAATGTCACTGACTATTTAGTTAAAAGTAAGATAGTGAAACAACAAAACAATTTGGTTACTTTAAACACTGTCACCACTGTTGCTTGGAATCAATTTTCTCCAGTTTTTCAACCCTGAAACTTTTGCAAGCTACAGTTCCAGTAGATCGATGACAAGAAGCAACATCTCAATAAAAAAGTAACCACTAGAAAACACTCACAGTCCTTTAACCAGAACTGACAAGTGTTTTCAACATACATGATTTATAAAACTTTTTTTTTCATCTTTAGACGAGGCTCCCAGACTGAAGATGAACATTTGACAGATGGATTCTGACACAGCTTCTCCCCATGCTAGCAGTCACATAATTAATCATGAGATTTTTTGTAATAATCTTATGTAACTATAAAATATATATTTTAACTAAAATATCAACTATATTTTAAATAAAATCATTTTTTTAATGAATTATTTTAGAAAAATGAACTTCAGCTTAATTTTCTTAAATGAAAGTCACAACATTTTACTTAAATTTACTTAAATGACATTTTTACTATTTCTTTTGATTGTTTCTTTTAATGTTTTATGTAAAGCACTTTGAATTGTCTCTGTACATGAAATGTGCTATACAAATAAACTTGCCTTGCCTAAAAACAGGACATATTATGGAGGCCTTTCTTTGAAGATCTATTTGCTTTTGGTGACAGTCGTGCATTTGATTAATGCATTTAAAAGTCAACATTATTCTGCATTTGAGAGGAATAATTATGTTTCTTTAAGAGTGTTTTTTTACTATAATCCAATATATTTATATAGATCACAAATCAGTAATCTTAGATACTAAAATGTACAAACTGTTTTTTTTTTGTTTGTTTTTTGAACAAATATCTGAGTATTTAAATATTATTATCCTACTGTATATTATAATGTAATACATTTAAAATTTATTTTGTAATCATTTTCATATGGTAAAACTATGTTACAAATGACCTTTTTTTAATAAGACAATTTGATTGCAATCTAAAATAAGAATAATATTAGGAATAAATCAAAAAGGAGCATGTAATTGTATTTTGGATGCTTTGTTTATCTATTCCAGTTGCTCCTCTTTTTGTTAAAATCTTTTGGGAAGCTTTCTTTGAATGAAAGCCTAGCTTGATTGTAAAAGCCCCACTCTTGTTCATTTATTAACCATGATCTTTGAAGCAGTTTTTATTTTTCACACTTCTCATTTGAATCGTCTGGCAGCAAATGTGAGAAGTTCAAAGCGGTCTTTTCTCCTAACAGACTTTTTTTTCTTTTTTTATACCCTGCGTGTTGTTTGTTTCCCTAAATTTTCAGGGAGCAGCAGTTCTTTCATCCTTCTGACATGAGGAATACCAAGGTGAAAATATTGAGTGCAAGGTGTTAAATGATTACGGGCTCCTTTCATTTTCCAAACTTCTCTTTGAAACATTCTTTTTTTCCCCTCTATCCTCCAGTCTGGTTTTCCAAGGTTACAGACCGACCACTATTAAACTGTGAGCATGGGCAAACTGAATGCTGTGAATACATGACTGAACCACCACAACACTCCTCTGGTGCTCAGTGAGCTTGCTGTGTGTCATTACTTTGCTTTTGCCTCCATCTTCCCCGAGGAAACTGAATACGTCAAATAGAGCATCCACTAACCAGCTGTGAACCCCTTTTGGGCTTCCACACAGATTACATGTCAGCTCGCTCTGCCGAGCTCACTTTTTGTCAGAGTGTCCTCATTATGTTTTAATCATGTTTGCATTGAGCTGAGTTTTTTAGCTAACACCATAACACCGCTGTCCTCATTAAGTGGTAGACTCTGACTGAGCTTGCAAAGTTGTTTAATCACTTCTACTGAGTGATGATGATGAGCTGCGTTGCAGCATTCCCTGCTTTTAACTTCACAGAGGGAGGAGGCACCAGCACTTTTATTTTCATGTTTAAATTGCCCCACAATCCTCTAGGATTTATATACAACAGGATGCTGAAGACAATTGAAAAACAGTGGGATGGGACTTGCTAAAACAGTAACAAAAAAACAGATGTATACAAGGTGCAAAATGGAAAGAAATCAAAATAATGTTGAGGAATTGAAAGCTGAATAAATTAATTGCATTTCAACAAAATAAACCCATTAAACACTTTCAAGATGCACAGAAGGCAAAGCAGTTCCTTTGTAAGGCTGGATAAAAAAGTTCATGTTATGAAGTGTTTTTTTTTTTCTCTAAAGTGTGCAGTACTTCCTAATACGTTACTGAATTTTCTCTATTTTTTGAAAAAAATTAGTAATCTGATTCAAAGGTCCTTTCAGCTGTTAAGATATTACATAAATCATATTATTTTTAGATAAAAACCATGAGAGCAGTAACGAAATAAATGCCACAGGCAACATTTTTATGGGTCCAATCAGGTGGAAAAAAAAACTTGAACAAAAGCATGATTAATCATCAGAGGGCCTGGTGTGAGCACCCACAGGTGTACCCCTCTCCTTCTACCTGTTTATCTCTGTATGTATGTTTGCCCTCTTGTAAGGATTCCAACTGTCTCTCCAAAGATTATTTTTTTTAGGGGTAATAAAGACTCCCTGCAGCAAACTATTTTAATAAAAAAAAATAGGGTTTTCTAACCAAGCCCACAAAAATACAATAATGCAGAAAACTAGGCTGAAACATTTACTGATAGTAGAATTATGTTTAGAAATTAAAACTAATGAGTTCCACAGATTGCTCCTGATGGTTTTAGGGGCCAGTGTTGGGCAGCGTAGCCTCCATCAGTGTGTGAATGTGTGCATCAGTGAACGGGACTGTGACTGTACAGCGCTTTGGGCCTTCTAAGATGGTAGTAAAGTGCTATATAAAAGTAAACACCATTTACCATTACTACTGCCAAGAACTTAAATTACTTATTAGCAGCTTGACTGATATGAAAGAAAAAAAACATTCTCTATCAAGCAGCTCAAGTAATATCTTTAAAGTAAGTGTAGATTAACATGAAGAAAGGAGAAGTTGAATGAACAATGAATTATGTCCCATTCTCAAATTTAATCTTTGCTGTTTTTATGCCGCACTCAAAGCATCTAGTAAGTGTAAAAACCTGATAACTTGTGTCCCATCTTGTCTGACATAATCAGGAAAAACTAAAGACAATGATACGTAACATGAAAAGCTAGACAATTGGACCAGGACATCTGGCTTTCACCTTGACCACTGGAGGAGAGCCATCGCTGGGCTGGGATCCATACATCACTCTCTAGTGACCACTGACCTCCAGCAGTCATTCTGCTTAACTACACCCAGTGCAATCGTCAGCACTGAGGACATGACCTATGTTTCAATATCAGCAAACTTTATGTCTCCTTTGTGCCTCTTCAGTGATGAGTAGGCCTTATAATGGACCGGTCCAGAATCTCTCTTTGGGGTGATGATTAATTTTAAAAGCCATCTGCTTACAAGATGAAAGCCAGTCATGTGATTTTATGTGGCAAAATGAGTCTTTGTGCAATAATAAAGTAGCTGCTGTTGACTGTCAAAGATGACAGATGGGATTGAAATAATTAGGAAAAACAAAGAGCGGAAGGGTGCTTAATTCAAGATGTTGGCTATACAGCAGACTGGACTCTAACTCTGATGTACAAACAGCCAAGAGAGGGACGGGAATTCATTGAAAAACATGAAGCAGTGGACCTTTTTACAAGTGCATCTGTCAGATAACTGTTGAGCAGACTCAGTGATGGATTGAACTCACTGACATGTCCCTGCCAGGTAGCAGAATGTTTGAACACCTTGACGAATGAGGAAGAGAATTGATCTCTCTGTGTGTCAAAATGTGAAAGCGTGTCTGTTGGCTCAATGAATTCTTCATGTTTTTTAAGTGGAGGAAGCCTCACAGTGTTCTGTGGACATGAAGTTAATCACATCAAAACAAGAGCTTTCACTGATGTCAGCTGTTGGATTCTGATCCCTCACTTGCACCCGCCAGACTCTTTAATAGGTACATATGTAGGCTCTGATACAAGCCGGTTTGGAAGCTACGCCATGAATTCTACTAAAGTTTTAGTTCCTTTTTCTTTCTTGCAAAAAGACTGACCATTTTATATGACATTATACTTCAAGAAGGGTGTGGTGTAATATATGAAAAACTGATCTCTGTGATTCTAGTTCTTGTTATTTTTATGTTTCTTAATTTCACAGAATTCACTATTTAGGGTATTACTTTTAATTGTTTCTTGTTACCATTTCTTTTTGTAATGTTGAATTTTACTCTGTCTGAGACACTTTGTTTTTGTTTGATCCCCATCACACCAAAACTTTGTCAGAGTTAGACTACAAAAAAACGCATGAATAATTACTCGACGCTAAAGTTAAAACACTTCTAAAAACTTTTTTGGTAAAATGCTTTCAATAGTCTGGAGTGACAAATATCTTTTGCTCCAACAGCAGCTCCATAGAAGTCTCCAAGCACTTCCAATAGCAAAAAAAGATAGATGTCAAAGGGTTTAAAACCTTTTTTTCTTGTAACTGCATCCTAATTGACTGTAGATCTCGTCAACCAACAGGGTTCTATAAATGTATTAATGTCAAATAAAGACCATTTAAAGGCCATGCATGTCAAAAATAAAGATCTATTTCTATATTTCATATTATATGCATTTTTTCCCCATTTTAATAATTTATTCCCGTTTAATTATCAAAACTGTAGCTTCCTCTTGTTGTTTATGCTGTGATGCGCTCTTTCGTTTTCATTGTGGGCATTCAGCATATTGGTGAATAACAACTAGTTCTCCTGCTGTTTATCTATG
>NC_050516.1:18523441-18546430 GCF_002922805.2 Oryzias melastigma | reverse complement strand
GAAGTTTCAAGCAACACAATTTTTAAGGCTCAGATATCAGAATTCAAGACTTTTTTTAAACTTATTTTCAAACTAAATGCTTTCAAGTCTTTTTAAGACCCTGTAAGAACCTTGATCGATCTCTTCTGTTCTGCGTCTCCTGTACAAAGATACAGCATGTGCAGCTTGCCAGATTTATAAATCTGTGATCACAATCAGATCTTTGTGTTCAGTCTATAATACTGGACTTATTTTTCCATAAATGTTTGGACTTTGAGAGTTTAAACAGGACAGAAAAGCGTAAAAATGTGAAAATCTGTGAGAAAAGTTCATATTGTGTAGTTGGAAGTTTTACAGCCTTAAAACATTTATAATACTACTTTGTGGATTTCACCTATTAAGGGTTAATTTTGTAACAAATGCCTCACGATAAACGAGGGGACACTTTTGTGAAAAAAAGTTTCTTATGTTCTTGGCAAGCGGTCATACTTTCTAAAAAATATGACCACTCAGTGGAGGTTCCATTGTATGAATTACTGCAGCAATGCAGTTTTACATGGAGACAATTGGTCTGTGCCATAGCTGGAGTTCTATGAAAGCACAGTTCTTTCTGGGCCCTCAGCCCTTTTGTCCTGTTTGTTTATAGTCTTGCATCTTCTTTTTAACAATACAGGTCAGACAAGTTTGCTGGCAACCAATCGGAGGTACCAGGATCTATAAATAAGGAACTAGTCCTTTGGCAGTTTGTGAGGAACCTCCACGTCTGTCTGGAAAATTAATTATCACTCTAAAAAAAGAAGAGAACAAGGAGAATTTCTAACAAGCACTTTGTTAGGAGTGTAAGGGGGTAAAATGTCACACTTACAGCTTTATTACAATTGGTATATATTTTTAGCTGATTAATTGTTAATTATTTTATTTTATTTTATTATCTTACATGTTTTTTAATTAATTAATTGTCAATTAATAGATTTGATCACTGTGTTTTTGGTTTTGCTTTTGTTTCGTTTGGTTTAATTGTTATTTTAGTTTTCTGGTTACCCAGAAATGCAATTTAAAGGAAAAAGATTGAGTTCAGTTCCTATTTTACTGCCTCCTGAACTCCAACAATTCTAGTCTTCTACCTGAACCACAACAGTGAATTCAACTCCCACTTTAGCCAAAATAAAAACAAAAGGTAAAAGTATCATTTTTCAATTTTTCAAAATGGTAAGAAAAAAAGATGACCTTGTAAAAGCAAAAATGATTGCAGACCTTCAATAATGAGTTGTACATTATTCCATTATATTGTTAATGGAATTAAAGTACCCATTATACATCACCAGCACTTATGATTAGGAGAAGGGAGCAGCAATAGAGCAACAGCTATTAATCCTTCATGTGCAGTTTAAGGTAAAATATTTAATAGTGTCTTAGATCAATGATCTGCACAAAATCATAGTAAACAACCAGTTCCTTTCTTTTTCATACTAAAATATTACACTCTGGTGATCTGCAATTGTTCTGTGCATACACTTATTAAAAATAAGTCAATTAAAAAGTCCATTAATTAATCCCTAGATCTCTTTAGTTGGAGATTGAAAGTAAATTGGTTGAAAAAAAAAGCCATTTCAATCGTAATGAGACAGAGGCAGGATTGCAGGTTTTCTGCAGTTGCACTAAAGTGGTGGTCGGGTCACAGGAGCATGGAGGAAATGAAGCAAGCGTATAATTACAGGGGAATTGAGACTTGCTCCCCTGAACCTGAGGTCAGATTTAGAGTCATTACTCTGCATTAATCTTTGCCTGCCTCAGAAAAAGAGACAGACATGGTTTGATTAGCAATTCAGAAAATATTGTTTGGCTTCGTAATCACAGAGCTTATCTGAATATCTGCATCTGTGATGGGCAGTGCAGCACCTGCAGACCTGAGGAGAAACTCCTCGGTTCTCGTGTGATTATTATCAGTGTCTTGTCTGAATAACGATTAATTCTCAGAAAGGTAACAAAGCAGCTTCCTGCTCCCCACGACCTCCAATGTATTCCACTGAAACCAGTTACCAAACAAATGTTAGCTTGATCTATCAAGGCTAAGCAAAAGGAACGCAATCTGAATTTGACTTAATGCTCCTTTTATACTTTCACTCTTAAATCCTTGTTACAGTTTTTTAGACAAAGTGGATCTGAATAACCCAGCATGACTCGTGGAGGAAGGATGTCAGGAATTGCTTCACGGGTGTTTACTCAAGTACTAGTGAGTGCATGCAACTGAACTGATATTTCCAGTGGATCAGTTTCCTTTCTCTTTGTGTTGATACAGTCGCAGCTCCCACACAACTCAAATGGAAGCAAAGACAATTCTAAAAAGAAAAATCTTTCAGTTAAATGCAGTTATGTTCCTGCTACAGAAGAAGCAGAGAAATACTTTAAAAGTTTGTAAAAGAATATATAGTGTTGCCGGGAGAAAAAACGAAACAACGGAGACCTTTTCTAGGTAAGGGTCAGATCTTCTCCAGGAAGGTTGGAGGCTGGAGTCTAATAACATTCTCAGTGCTGCTGTGTGAGTTCAGTGGGAAATGGAAAAGCTGAAAAATAAAGTCGGCGATCAAACATTTTCAAATGAACTTATTTTGATCCTGAATGATTTCTGAGTTTTTCGGTTTTAACAAGAAGTTATTGCTTAAAGTTTTATAAAACAATGATTTCCTTCCGTCCGTGTTCTTTGGCATCATTGATTTAAACTTTATACAAGTTTTTGCAGTAATGAATTCACTTATTATCAATTTTTCCTAACAATATCCATGAAAAAGACAGAAAGAGGTTGTGCTGTTTTAAAAAAAAGCGCATGCTTGGGCTGCGGATAGTTTCAACAAAATTCTTCAGAGACAAGGAAACAAAAGCAGGCACCCCTTTTTGCTTAAGCAGTGACCCTTTCTCTGCTCCAGATATTTCGCCAATGTACCATCAAAACCTGTCATGCTTTGCTTTGTGCCCCTGCAGCCAAACAGAAGGGTTCATTCCCCATCACTGAGCAGGCATCTGCATGCGTCTCTTGTTGAACGAATTTACTGATACAGCAGCTACAAGACGACACAAAAGTGGTAGCATGTGTTCACATTAGTGCATGCATGTGTTGAGTCAAAAACTACTTATTCATGTGTGACTCAGGGTTTCCACATCCCATAGAGTGAGACAAAGGCAGTGACGAGTGCCTAATCCAAGTGTGTGTTACTAGTCTGCCTTGGCTTGGGCAAATGCCAGTGTTTTCACACGGATCCTTACTGGCCGTGACATAACTACAGCGTAATTCTCCATGTCAAAGTTTCTCATCAATTCCCACTGTGAGGATAATCTGACAGCAGATTCCCGCCAAGTATGGCGCCTCATTACGCAAGCTATCGTCACATCCCTGCATGAAAATTACAGCCAAAACTGTTACCAGCAGCAAGTGAAAAAACTGCGAGTAAACACTTGACAAAGAGAATATTGCCCAGCATGCTTTGATGTAGGAGTTTGATGCTAATGACCAATAATAGAGCACATCAGGGAGGCTGATTTATCTTCTAGATTTACTCTAGATTAGGTAGAAAATACTTCTCCCTTCAATTTTTAAATGTAAAAACCAACATTTGATTTGTTGCATCAGTGTTCTGGCCACTTTTCTATAATTTCTTATTGGTACATAACCTGTGTATGATACTGTGGCACCAGATGTCCCCCAAGGGGTGGTGAGATGAGCTGGGCTGCAGCATCGTTCCTCATCTGGACGGAACATTAATAACTTGGGGACCCGGGGAGAAAGCTCCATCTGGGCCAAGCTGGTGCACTGCTGAGGGGACAGACCACTGACGCCACAAGTATATAATCCCTCACATTGTGCAGAGCCAGCCCGTGGGGCTCAGTTGACAAACAAGCAACTTCCAGGTAAATCTAGATCTTTTGGACCCCTCCCAATTTCTTGGGTCAATACATGTTACATTTACAGAAAAGACCACTTAGCTAACCATTTGTATGTAGAAAACCTGGCATTTCCGTCCAAAAAACTAGAACTTAATGATTTTTTTTTTCTCCAGGTTTAACAAACAAAGGGTCTAGTTCCCTAACACATACAGCAAAACTGTCCTATTGGGATGTCAAAAGCTCAACTGAAGGAGGAAGAATTATTAAGCAGTAAAGTCAATATAACTTAAAGAGCTAGTTTTGTTCAACGGTGAAGCAAAGCTGCTTTATCACCTCACAAACAAATGCTTTATAATCAATAAACCACTGGGCCTGAGGCACATGTAAAATGTTTACAGCTGAACCTGTAAGCCTTTGTAATTGTTTTTTTCTTTTTTTTTCTTCTTTAACCAGATACTCTCCAGATAAAGAACTTATAGCACCATATTTGTTATATAATTTACAAATATTGCACAAAAAAAGGTAGAAATTATCATTAAAAAAAGCCAAATCTTTCAGTTTTGATTAAAACAGCTGTGGTTGATAATTATGGGTATTCTGTTTTGGGAAAATTCCAAAGCAGTCCATCAGAGCATCAGAAGTGGCTGGTGCTCCAAATGCTATCAATGCTTAGTTCCATCAAGAACAATTAAGCTTCGTTACCACTGAGCGAAGCTTAATTTCCAGTCAGGTGAGGAGTGGTACGGTACGGTCGAGTTAATTCGGGTGAGCGTTTCCACTGAGCTAAGCATTCCCAGTGAGCGGTTTGTTTTCACGGTGCATGCGTGCTGTAGACCGCTAGCGTGTCATTGCATCATTGAAGTGCAACAACTAGGGAAGCAACAATAACAGAGGTCATCCAGCAGCTCGTCTTTTTCTTACTTTACTTTTTGTACATCGTGTATCACAAGAATTTTATATTGTTTAAAAGAAGATTGCGGGCAAAGAAGAATACCGCTGTACAGAGGAGAACAGAATTGTTAGCTTAGCGCTCTATTGGCTTCCTAATGTCATCTTCACTCGCCAACAGGTGGCTACAGAGGCTCCGTCCCAACCGTCCTGTTCTATTTTTTATGGACCTACAATGTATGGGTTTTTTTCTGTATATGTTTTGAATATATTTATTTTAATCTGACACAGTTCACATATGTAAGATGTGTTAGTGAAATAATGAGATTGTTAATAGCATACAGTGTTACATGATTTCTCAAAAGGAGAACCTCTTACAAAGATCTTCAGATCATAACATTGTAAACATTGTTCTGCTTCTCCTTGAGAGCGTTTAAGTTTGGCCACTAGGTGGAGCTTGTGCTTTAGCAGTTGGCCTACACTTTTTTCAAGAAGAATAAGCAAAGAGTGAGCAAAAAAAATCATACTTTAGACCACAAATATGTACTTTCAAAATGTTTCCTTAAAGAGTTTGGAAATTCCCGCCTGTGAGTATGTGAAGATGTTTATTTAGTCAGCAATGCATGTTTGGGTCCACCGAGCGTTAGCATTAGCCGTCCTATGGGAAATTCCATTAAACGTTAGCATCAAGCTAGCAGACTTTAGCTTTATCTATCTATCTATTTCTATTTATATTTTTATGGATCAATTATTGATCTATTAAGCTTAGATTGATTCAAATTAAATGATTTTATCAACCCAGCCCTGATCAAAACCAATTTTGAGGAAGCAGTTAATTTGTTAGTCGTAGGTAAAAAAAACAACGATTTTTCAAGATTCTGATTCAATGTTTTATAAGAAAAACCCGGTTGGACTAAAAAACGCATGTGCCACACTATCCAAATAACAGATCTGTGCAAGAATGGGTGCATATTTTTATATATAGCCAGTTCAAAAGTTCCTTCCACAGTAGGTGGTGTGGGGGTTCTGGATTGTCAGGTGTGGCTAAACAAACATGAGCCCATTGAGCAGGCCTGTCTGCCCCCTCCTTCATATCCTTCATGATGAAGATATTTTTGTGTCGTTTCTTTGTGTGAGGGCGGTCGGAGAAATGACTTTGATCTTTGCAGAAGGTGGAGGTGAAAAGATCGAAACTGAGGAGTGATAAATGAGCTCCGTGAAGTGAAGGGGCATCAAAGTTCTGTCTCAGTAGATTTCTGATTTCCTGTCAAAAATATTTTTTCCTTTTGATATTATTTCTCTGGAGCTGCTTCTACCTGCTACTTTTTCTTTTTTTTTTGGTTGCTTTTTTCAGTCGAGGTAATTGAAGTGCACCAGCCCGAAGCTTCCCTGACTGTTTATTAGATATTAATTTCCATCAGCTTGAGATGCCTTGAGCAATGTGATCTGCAAAGTGATCTCTGTTCAGGTGCTCATCAACTGAACTGGAAAATAGTTCTTTGTGATTGAAATTTTTTCGGTTCACATGAATATCATAGAGTAGGCTTCACATTTAAACCCCCAAACGCCTCTTTTTTGTAAGAGAAGTCAGTGGCAGAGATTTTTTTCCTTGACTTTGGCTGGCAGTCATTTTGTGTGCACCAGGTAGGATCAAAGGTAAATGATGTGGGAAATAACTTTTACACTTTAAATTATCTCTGATCAGGCTTTAAATAAGCAAACCTTTAATGAGAGAGTTTGATCACAGTTGTTTAAAAGAATAACACTTGTTGCTGTGAATGAATGGTGTGCATGTTGCCAACAATAACATTTCTCAATTGTTACTAATATATGAATGCATCCTTGGCTTGTAAAACATTTTTTGTGAGTTTGGTTTGGACATTGTAATTTGAGAATTCTTCATGCAGTGACTTCCTGTAGCTCTACTATTTTTTGGTTGAAAGTACAAGAAACATTTTCAGAATCAATGCTTCAAAGTTCTGGTGAAAGTACACCATCTCACCATCCACGCAGGAGGGTTTGTTGCGCGTCGTCCCTGCCACTTTCCCGGGTAAACAGGAGCACTTGACCGTCTGTGAGCGCTCCTCAATTCGGTTCTTGTTACAACACCGGTGAGCTGCGATCACCTCACACGTGCCTCCCTCTGGTCAGAGACAAAAAACAGACAGACATTGTCACTGAGAGAGAAATCAAGATAATACATGCTGTCAAGCACAATAGTGACCTTTAAGTTTTCCTATACAAGATTTTTTGAAAGGAAACGTGCAACCAAAAAGTCATTATGTGAATAAAAGATGAGCTAAGTGAAACTCAACCAGTGCTCATTATATCATGTGAGGGGAGCTGCAGTTTAATCGCTGGGTACTTACACTGAGAGTATGTGTAACAAATTGGCCCTCAAGGAATCTCAATTATGTCATCAAATTGCTTCTCACTCAGGGTTGGCTGTCCTCACTCCATACCAATGAGTTACTGATGACTATCATGAGGAACATCACATGTTTAATGTGGATCAATGAGACTTTATGTCCTCTATATGTTACTTAAAAAGATGGGTGAAGGTGTTTGTGTTTGCAGAAGGCCTTCTTGACCCTGGTTACCAGTGGTGGAGCTTGAATATTTAACATAGGAAAGTCAGAAGGTTTGGGAAAGGTGGCTAATGGAAAGAAGAGAGCGACCGGCCATTGCAAATGAAAGGGTCAAAAATATGTACAGTGTTTAAATAGTTTTTATTATTGTCACTGTCATAAGCAATAGTTCTTTTAGCTGTAGAAAAACGGTAAAAAAATAAAATGTAGTCATTTTTTAAATGTCTTAAAAGATTTATTTAAAAAAATATTACTTTTGCTATTTCTGCAATGCTTAAAGTCTCACTCTGATCATCTTTTGATCTATTGTAAAATCATTCCCAGTAGTCTTTTAATTATGATTATGATGTTTTTAGACAAAATCCCCATTTTCTAGGACATAGTTTCTGCAGAGTGGCGGAAGTTCATTAGCACAGAGTAACCCTGCCCCTACTTCCCGTTATCTATCGATGTTTACACTCTCTCCTGATAGCTTACAGCCCCTCACAACCCCGACCTAACATTAGTGGTGCAACAAAAATGGCTGTACAATTTAAGCCGGATGCCAGCTCGGACTTGTTTGCAAGCGGATGCATCGGAATGGAGCGGAGCAAGGAGCTTATGACCCACCCTGTGTACTTTCCACATAACATATAAGTTCCTGATTCACAGCAATTTGAATAAAGAAATAATCAGAAATCCTATTTTAATTTTCATTATATATGTCCTCAATCATCAGAGAAATGCCAATAATAATAATATTAAAAACACGGAAAGTACGATTTTCATAAGAGTGGGTCTTTAAAGGAGCTTATCTTGATGATTTTTTAATATTTGTTAATAATTATATTAATATTGATTGAAAGATTAAAAAAATGTGGTTAATTGGGGAGGCTAAAGTAAAGCCTTGCTTCCCTCGTTGCTCCGCCCCTGCTGGTGACAGCACCGACACCATCTAAGGCCACATCACACTGAAGCTTTAACTCCAAAGTATTGGTGACATCAGTCAGCGCAGACGCACTGCAATGTGCTCCATTTGACAAAAGACGATGCCAAAAATATTTAGCTAAAAGAAAAGGAAAAATACGCCAATGGCAGTGGTGGGTGAAAATAACAATAGGGAAGGATTTCCCAGGGGAAGGGGGGGTGATGGAGCTCAGGGACGCTGAAATGAGTGAGACAGGCAGGGCAAGAGAGCTGCAGGACAAGCTGCGTCTGGCTGCCAGAGACTGGCCATGCCAGTGAGTAATGAGGTAGCCACTGGAAGTGCCCCCTTCACACAATTATAAAGCATGAGGCTAATGCAGCAAGCGAAGCTGCAGGAGAGAGGCCCTCCATCACACCTCTCCTCCTTCCACGGGCCCCAGGAAAAACTCTTTATCTTCCTATGACAGCTGCAGCAACACACAGTAGCGTCCAACAATTAAACTGGAGCTTATCCCAGGACAGGAGAGAGGATACAAAGAGTTTATTCTTCTCAACACAGGCTGGAGAGCAGAAAAAACAAAACCAAATGCCACACTTCATCTGGCTTGTGGATTGTAGAGGCCTTTTTCACGATTTTAAAAGAGGCTTCCTGTTGTAGATGGAATATGCGTTTCCTTTTGCTGGCCCGACTAAAAGCTGTGCTTTTTTTTTTCTCTCTGGCTGGAGTGTTGAGCAAATGTTTGAAATGGCTCACGGAACTGAGCAGTGGGCAGTCTGCACAAGTTTGGCAGTAGTTTTCTTCTCCCATTCTCATCAATGTCTGTCTTGGCGAGTCCTTAGTCCGGCGTGTTCTGGATTAAAAGGCAAACATTTGCAGTTCTGTCGAGATGTCGTGCAGTATTAATGTCACTCTCACAGCGCCGGTTTTTTGGGGGGCAGAAGGCAGCAGAATATGGATGTGAAAAAAGAGAAAAATCATTTAAGTGTGACAAAACCTCAAAGCCCACAATGTGCTGAATATTTTAAGACAGGGTCTCTAGCATTAAAACGGCTTACTTTCAAGTTAAAACAGATCACTGAAAAATTTCAGCTCTCAGGAAGCTTTGATAGCTTCACTCAAAGGATGAGTGTGAGGAGCTCTAACATGCAAATTTCAGTTCAAGGACAACACAAACTGACCTCTTTAGCCACTCTGTGACTTCTTAAAGTGTATTTTACCAGAATAAATCCAATCAATAAAAATGTATTAAGGCGCTACATTCGCATCATGAAAGTTAATTTAGTGAGCGGCACTTTGTTCTTTAAGGGAGCTCTCTAAGAAAACGGAGCAGCAACAACAAAGCTAAACAAAATCTCCTGCAGCACAAAATATTGCAAAGTCAAGGACAGCTGTAAATATGTGTAAACAGTGCAACAAAGCAAGCCACCAGAACTTGCACTGCTGTGACACAAGGAAAATCAAGCTATCATTTGACCTTCAGACTTGGACTGACACAGAAAAGATCATTTGTACAGTTTCAGTACATTATGAAGGAAATATTTGAGAAAACTCAGCTTTCTATGAACAACATTCATGTGAGGTCAGTAAGGAAATTGTGCGTGAACCTCAATAATGACTAGAGCGCAGCGTAAGGACACTGTATAACAGCCCTGTACGTCATGAGTGCATGCAACGTACATTATTGTTATTACAGATACTTCACAATACATTTACCACAGCATAACCTGGCCTGGTTAGGGGCTGTATGGTGGCGCACCGGTTAGCGCTCTTGCCTCACAGCAAGAAGGGCCCGATTCAAGTCCTGGGTGAGAGACCTGAAACAGAAACACCAATCGGGACTTTTCTGTGTGGAGTTTGCATGTTCTCTCAGTGCATGTGTGGGTTTTCTCTGGGGACTAGAGCTTCCTCTTACCATTCAAAAACATACCTCATGGGTAATTAGTTACTCTAAATTGTCCCTAGGTGAGAATGCAAGTGTGTAATGGGTGTGTAATTGTAGCGCTGTAACATACTGGGGACCTGTCCAGGGTGTTCCTTGCCTTTGCCCACAAGTGGCCGAGTTAGGCTCCGGTGACCCTGAAAGGGTCAAAACGGGTTCAGAAAATGGATGGATGGACATTTTTCATACACATAACATGTATATTTTTTTATTTTTTCTCCATGACCTCCCTTAAGGTGGCCGTACGAGCCTCAAGGGAAGTGGAAAATACACCTGCGGTCAAATTAATCCTTCATTGTCTGGGGTATTTTTTACCAATTTTTTTTTACAACTTTCTCGTTTATTCTATACAATTTACCTTTAAAACTATTTTTTGTGTCAATGGTTCAAATTCATCTATTTCGGATAACCCCAGTTAATATTTACATATATTTGTCATTATATTACCAAACGTTTCCACCATAAACCTGGTACTGCACAAAATACTAAATTTAGAGTAGTAAATCTAATCTTTTTTCAAACTGTTTTTATAGCAAAAATGTAAACTTCAAGACATAATGTGTACAAATACAAAAAATTCTAAAGTTTTTAAAGCTGATAACCTTTTTAAAAATGTTGACATAGAATGTGTTTCCTTTCATAGAATCAACCTATGAAGCATGTTTTTGGATGGTGGGAGGAAGCCGGAGTCCCCGGTGAAAACCCACGCATGCACGGGGAGAAAATGCAAACTCCACACAGAAAGGTCCCAGCCGGGAGTCGAACCGGGGCCTTCTCGCTGTGAGGCAAGAGCGCTAACCACTGCGCCACCGTGCAGCCCTTGTAAACAACCAATGTTAGCAAATGTGCCAGTGAGTGCAGAGACTATTGAGGGTTAAGATGCAGTCGCTCGTGTCAACGACCCTCCATGGGCCTAGACAACGCATAAACCCGCAGGACAGTACATGTGACTAAGGCATTTATGACTGCTGGTCTGTCCTAGACCAATATGATGATGCATCTGGTATCACAGCAAAAGGTTTTAGGTCACTTCCACTAAATGTGAAGCCAATTCTTAAGGGTTTGTGTAAAATGCTGAATAGACAGAATCATGTTACAACTTGTAGGTAAAATATCCCCATGACCCGTAAAAAAGTTCAAATTGGCTCAGAAGATGGTTGGATAAATGAAAAGTAAACATAAACTTGTTTTTCTTTAAGTCAAGCGCATTTGGTTTGGCGGGCTGCAACACATATATATGTGAAGTCAGATTTGATTTAAAAGAAACAAAAAAAAAAAAGACAGTCAGGTGTCATCCATGGGGTGCAGTCAGTTTGGCAACAGATGCAAATGATGTTGAGTGACACCAGAAATATAAGTAAAGACGATTCCTTTTAGCAGTCAGAAGTGTGAAATAACATAAACTCCCCGTAATGAAGTGTGGTTTAATATGTAGGTGTTTGTATTTAAGCAAGTGACTTTAAATGTCATGTAATGATTGATATTTTCAGCTTGACTGCACAGCGGTAATTGCGTGTGAATTCTGGAGCAATGTGGGACAACAATAACTTGAGACATGAGTGCAGTTGTGATGGATGTAGTGCTTGGTACCTGGCAGGCAGCTAAAGGGGTTAAACTAACCCATTAAGATGGAGTAGGTGGCGGTGCACTCTAGCCTTTGGTGAGGAGAGGTGAAGGGCATCGATGGGACCATCGACTGGTCATTTTTCTCTCAGCAGCCTACAGTGACAGCAGTCATTAAATGACTGGATGCAGTGATTATGTTTAAGGAAATCAATGCTTGATTGTTTTCAGCTTAGCCCGATGGCCAATTACGAGAAGTTAATGAGAGAGGTTATAAAACGGGGAGATGGATAGAGCACGAGTGATGGCAGCTTAAGGAGGAAAGTGAGTTTGCACGAAACAGATTTTTGTACAACAATATTGCTTCAGGTTTGATTGCTGGAAAGTTTTCACAAAGGTTTACAGAAAAGGACATATATTGAGCCACTTAAATAAGGTTTAACAAATAATATGCCATAATGATGAATCATATTGTCTTTTAAGGGTCTTTTAGCTTGTGCCATATAATTACAGTATAATTTTCTCAAGACACGCCACGCTAATGGGTCCATTATGCCCTAATAACCTCTATGGCACTTCTCTGCAAAAACATTCAATAGAAATTCTAAAGAATTATTTTTTTTATTCATATTGCAGAGCAACAGAAATGCAAAGAAGGTAGCACACGCCAGATTGTGTTTTCAAGCAATAAACACCTGCTTTATCTTATTCTGTGCTGTTTCATTTACCTAATTGTAAAGCATAGCACATTTTCTATGTTTTTTGCATTTTGTTTTTGAGGCAAATTTGCTGGAAAAACTCTAGTTTTCACAGCGGGTCAAGCTGCAGCCTGTCCTCTCTGTCTGACACGCACTAACAAAGGACAGGAAAGAAGCGCAGCAGACTGTGAACCCGGGTGAAATACAAGATCATGTTTATTCAGAGTTGACAACAACCATGCTCATTACTATAGGTGCGAGTGCAACCCTTGCGAGGAGAAAGCAAACAGTCCTTTATAACAGCACCTGTTCAACAAGCCCTCACTGAATTAAGAAAAAGGTACATTTAAATATGCTGCTCCATCTGCTCGCAACGGTTTACAAAACCAGATGAATCTGAGAAAGCTGCTTAACATAATTTAAAGAAGTTTAAGAATCATTTCAAGCCAGAAACATCTTGCAGTAAATGATTTAGTTTACTTATGATTGTCTGCAATGACCATTTTTTTTAATTAATAAAAAAAAAACTGTTTAAAAAACACACAAACCATGTATTTATTTATTTATTTGTTTTACTTACTCCAGAAATATTTATTGTATTAACTTTTAAATATGTCGATTAATCAGTGTATGAGCCAAAGTTTACTATAATCTAGGCAGACCAATGTCATTGCAGAAGGACAAACAAACACAAATTCACCTTCAGCCTCACTTTGTGGCCTCGGGCCATAACAAAGTCACAGAAAAAAAAGCAAAAACAATTAAAAACAACACAATATGTTATGTTGTAATTACGCCATCAAGTGCCAAATTAAAGAACCAGTCTTGAGCTATAAATATCAGCAGCAGTCTAATTTTCAATAAACTTCTCCAGTTTGAGATCTGTTATTCCACTGCTAAACCCTTTAATAATGGAACCTCCAGCTGACATTGGCCTGCAAAATTTCAGCTTTCTTGCAAACTCACAGGAATATGAGGGTTGAAGGCCACTGATTGCATAAAAATAATTAACAGATTAAAATTAGACTAACTACACAGGGGGCAATTGGGAAAAGTACTAACACAATGATGATGCACTAATGATTGTGGGTGTTAGTAACCTAGCAGCAGATTTCTGAAAAACATGACGATGATGAATGTAAGCTTCGTTTTACTTGATAAAAACAATTGCAGCTGGTATTCGATCTGGGAGCTAATGAGAGCAGGAATTCTTTAGGTCCCGGTTACTTGGAATAAGGGTCTAACCTTGGATTTTTTCTTGACAACAGTCAACTTGTTTCTGAAATGATAGAGAACTCACACAAAACATTTAAATACTGTTTTGTTATAAGAAGTCTTAGATTTCTGTTTTTACTATGTCCTTTACAGATTTAAAGGACCATGTGTAAACCAACTTTATGAGCTTTTATGTGTATTATACTGTTATTAATCAAATGCAACTGAGAACAGGCAAGTCTTTACCCTGGATTTAAATACACTGAGTGTTTAAGCTGATCTAAGGTTTTCTGAAAGTCTGTTCCAGATCTGTGGTGCATAGAAGCTGAATGCAGCTTCTCCATGTTTAGTTCTGACTCTAGAAACTGATAAAAGACCGGATCCAGATGACCGGAGAGGTCTGGCTGGTACATACTGGGTCAGGAGGTCAGTCATGTATTTTGGTGCTAAACCATTCAAAGCTTTATAAACCAGTAACATAACTTTGAAGTCTATCCTCTGACAGACAGGTAACCAGTGTAAAGACCTCAGAACTGGACTGATGTGGTCTACTTTCTTGGTCCTTGTGAGAACCCGAGCAGCAGAGTTCTGAATAAGCTGCAGTTTCCTGATGGATTTTTTTGGTAGTTCTGTAAAAACACTGTTACAGTAATCAAGTCGACTAAAGATGAAAGCATGCACTAGTTTTTCTAGGTCCTGCTTAGACATCAGATCTTTAATCCTTGAGATATTTTTGAGATGATAGTAGGCTGATTTAGTGACTGCCTTAATGTGTTTATCAAAATATAGGTCTGTGTCCATCACTACACCCAAGTTTCTGGCCTGGTTGGTAGTTTTTAGATGAATAGATTGAAGCTCTGTAGTGACGTCCAACCTTTTTTCTTTGGTCCCAAAGACTATAACCTCAGTATTATTTTTGTTAATTGAAGTAAGTTGTGGCACATCCAGTCATTGATGTCCTCAATGCATTTACCAAGAGCCTGTACAGGGCCTCAGTCTCCTGGTGTCAGTCTAATATATATCTGTGTGTCATCTGCATAGCTATGGCAACTAATGTTGTTGTTCTTTATAACCTGGGCCAGTGGGAGCATGTAGATGTTAAATAGAAGTGGTCCCAGGATGGAGCCTTGGGGTACTCCACATGTAATTTCTATTGGCTCAGAAGTGAAGTTACCAATTGACACAAAATATTTCCTGTTTCCTAAGTACGTTTTGAACCAGTTTAGTACTGGCCCAGTGAGACCCACCCAGTTTTCCAGTCGTCTGAGTAGTATTGGGTGGTCGACTGTATCAAACGCAGCACTGAGATCCAGTAAAACTAGCACTGACATATTTCCACTGTCTGTATTCAAACGTATGTCATTAGTCACTTTGGTCAGAGCTGTTTCAGTGCTGTGGTTCTGTCTGAAGCCGGACTGGAAGACATCATAGCAGTTGTTTTTTTTTTTTTAAACAGTGGTAGTATTTATGCACTGCCTACATTAGTTTTATTTAGTTTCATAGTTAAAAAGTTCTAGTGTACACTTTATTTTGCAATAAATACTAGTTTCACTGTTTTTGTAGTGTGCACATTTAAATACTTTATTTAAGTTTGCTATTATCAGTTAAATAATGCAAAATTTTTGGAGTAACCAGTGTTGATGAGCAGTTTGGTGATTACTGCTGCTTCTGTTGGATTCTGCTACAGGAGCCAACCTGTCAGACCAGACCAAGAGATGAACTCTGGGGAGCATGCCCTCAAGAAAGGGAAGCAGCAAATTAGCATCCACCATCTGTTAACCCTTTCAAGGGGGAAAAACGGACTGTGTTACGCTGGAACTTCTTATTTAATTGGATCCAATTCCTTTTTCATGATTTTTTTGTGCATTCTATTTTTTTCTCCCACTGAAAAAGTAACTTTCTATGCTTAAACTATTAGTTTTTGTTGCATTTCAGTTTCAGTTCTCCTCTTTTGTGTTTAGCTGTTCCAATTACTACAGAAAGATATATTCTTTAATCTGTTCAGGTTATAAGTTAGTTTTTTTTGGTTAGTAGTTCTCTTTATTTGGTTTATTTGAAGTTCATTTTGACTCCTTTCAATAATCAGTTTTTGTTCATTTTTGATTGTAATTTAAACTTTAAAAAAAAATACCATATTTTTAATGCACCTGTATATCCAGCCACGTTTGCCTTCTCGATCCCTCGCACTGACACATTTCTGAAGCCATTTCTATTGCCTGTTTGGTGTTGAAAGTACCATAAGAGATGTGTGTAGCTTCAGTCGTGCATGAATGAACTACATTTTAAAAGTCGTGTTCAGAGGGATTTTATTTAACAATTTCTGTGTTTTCATGGAGCGCATTTCCAAAAGTGTTTGTAAAGCTTGTGTTTGTTTTTGCTGCACTATAGCGAATAAATGTTCAACTGACTGAAAACAAGTGTAAAGTGTCTATCATCACACTTCATGCTGAAATAGACCGTGGTTTGTGGTATCTGTCAGGAGGCCTAGAATTACTGCTGTCACTGACGATGAGGCTCTCAAGTCGACGGAGAAATACTAACTGCAGGGAAAAAAATGTGATTCCTTCCAGGAATCTGACATGAGAGACATGAGAGCGGAAGATTATTAGGCTGATGGACAAATTCAATAAATGAAGGGTTAGTGGGGGAAGTCAAAAGTAAGTTGTTACGAGTTGAATTTGGAAGATTTTATCTGGGGAACGGCACGCTGAAAAGAGAGAGGTTTCATGTATCAATGCAGAGAAGTTTAGATGTGCTAAAGCCCTGCTGTTACTGCAAGTAGATTTTTGTCAAAGGGTACAACACACAGTCCTTAACTGTGTTTATCATTGCTCTTCCTTGGTTTAAGGTCAGAATACTCTAAAGACTTTGAGCTCGCAAGAATCCCACACAAAAATACAGAAGTTTAGACGCCAAATATGTCGATAAATATGAATGTAGTGGTGCACTTTGAAAAATAAATAAATAAAAACTCCTCAAACTCCACACTGGTTTGCTACCAAGATCGCTAATATATGCAAAGTGGCCGAAAGCGGTAATCGCTGTTTTGGGATAAACAAGCCTGTCTTTTTTGTGTTTCCTCTCTCTGTTCTTCTACCTCAGCCTCCTTCTCTCACTGCTGCAGCTATTCAGCAATATGTCTGACTGAAGGGACACAGCTGTCAGAAAAACTTTAGCCTCTCAAGGACTTGTCAAAACAAGGTAGGCAGCACACACTTGCCGTTACTGCCTGCATTGTGCACTGCTTCCTTTGCTTTGCTAAAAAGACGGTTTCTGTTCTGTATCAACAACCAGCCAAGTCTTACCCATAATCTCTCCTTATCTCTAAATTTGTTTTTTTCCCTCTTCACACCTGTGCAACTGACAGTAATCTTGTGTCTCCAAACTTCTAATTGCTAGTTTCAATCTTAGACTCTCAGCAGGAGTTTGGGTAAGTAAGTACACATGCGTAGATGTAAGACATGTAAATTTGACCCTCAGTTATTGTTCGCGTTGCAAAGTAACAGCTGCTGTTCAAATTGCTGTTGAAAATGACTCATATTTGAGAAACAGAATGGGATTCTCGTTAAAAGTGACAAAAGACACTTTGAACTTACTCGTAGTAAGTTTTATCAGAAGCCAGATTGTTTATGGAGTTGTTAGTTTTGCCAACTTTTCTGTCTGAACACATACATAATGAAATATAACTGCTTTTTGTGCTTCTGATGTTCAGTCTGGCACTCTGCTGTCTGTAAAGTTCTTAATGTTTATTTCTTTTATAATTTGAAGGGGAGAAAGGAGGGCATCAATCACACGAAGCAAGTTCTTCAAAGTGACTATGGGCCGGCTGTCCCCATGCATATGTGTTTAACGATGTTTCATCAGAATGAGGCTTTTCATCATTTAAAGATCAAGTTGGAACTTCCTAAACTCTTCAGATATTGTTTCAGCTCACTACAAAGCCATATTTAGTTCATTCTAAATGTAGTTTTTTTAGATAAAGTTTCAGGTTTTTAGTTTTGGCTGATAATAAGGTTTGCATATTTTCTCAGAACTTACACAACCCTGATTTACATCTGAAACTCCTACATTTGTGTAGTAGTGCCAATTACAGGGAATAGTATGGAAAAATATAAAATTGAAGAGGAGGGAGAACTGTTTCTCTTTTACAAAGTCATCCCAATAGTTTAACACAAGTCTTGCAATGCAAAAATGAAGGGTAAGATGCAAGCATAAAGCAAGACAAGAGGAAAAATACATGCATATTGCATATTGAATATTTTTGTGTGTGACAGATTAGGGTTAAGCTTTATCAAGTAGTAACCTCAGGGGCCTAAAAATGAGCATAATTCAGTTGAACTGGGTGGTACCATGCAGTGGAAATCAGCCTTCTTCTCCCTCCAAAGAAAATTCTGTAAAGAACAAATGAGACACTCTTGCCAATGAATAATGAAGGGCAGCTTAAAGAAAGATGTCCACCGGATCAGTTTGCACTATTCACCACTAAAGACATCTAAAGTAGCAGGCTTTCTGTGGTACTAACTAAATAATAAACTCATTACTCCCCATAATTATTATTATTATTTTTTTTTTTTGTCCTTTGGTGTCTGTGTCAGTAAGGCATCAGCAGCTGGATGGGATTCACCATTTATCATGAGCCCATCAGCGCCCTGTTGCAGTGATCCGTATGGTTTCTTTGACCTCAGCCAGCGTGAGGGCTTCAGGCTGGTTTCTCACTTAACTCGTCTGCGGCCTGGATTCCACTTTCCTCCTGGGGCAGCATCACCCACAGTAATGGAAGTAGACAAACAAGTGGACATAGCTGCTACAGTACTGCCTGGAGCTACCACAAACCTTAGGGAGGGAGGGAAACAAGAGGGGAAAAAGACACTCTAGAGCTCAAGCTGACTGACAGGAACCACTGACCCAGCTATACTGAAGTCACACGAGTGAACGTTGTTTTTTCCCCTTCACTGGTATTTCTGAATTCAGCAGTACTATTCCAGAATACTGAATCCCACTCTCCTACAGTCACCCGCTTCCCCAAAAAACATTTAATAAATTGTGTAAAATTAATGGACGTACAGGAACAAAAGCATCTAAAAACAAATAGGTAGATCTTTTTTTTTATGCGCATGGATAGTTGGAGACAAGATCCAGTTAACCAAAAGTATCACACCGTTGCATGTAATAGTCTTGACATCGTTAACAAGTAATTCCATTAGTCTGAATAAAAGATGCAAGGTGCATGTTGGCCTTGGCCCTGGTCGATTCTTAATCACCTGTATGGGTTTCCTCTCATGGGCCTGTACGACTCTGATGCTCTCATCTTTATGGTTATTAAAGTTAACGATTGCTGCGTGCCTCATTTACCATGGCTCTATCAATACCAGTTCAGCAGCATGAAATTACCCCACTCCAGAGGGAGCAGCGTGACAGACCGGATTAGGAAGGGCTCTGTAATACCCTGGCATATATAACTCCCCGTGTCATGGACCACGAAGACCCACTGTCAAACTCGAGCCCACTGGAGGGACGGGTGGCACTGGGAGAGCCAGCTAGCATTAGGCCTTCAGTGTCAGCTTAAGCATTATTTTAAACTTTTGTTAATTTAAAATGTAAAGAAAAACACAACTACAATCATGGTTAAACTCCAAGATTGCTGATTGGTTCTTAAGCTTTTCAGAATTTAGCATACATTTTTAGAATTTCTTCCACAGAATTTTTATAATCAGGAAAAATCTATCAAAAACTAAAAACATGTGCCCGTTTACTCTTCTTGTGAACAGAAAATAGCAGAAACAGTGTCAGCTGGGTCATAGAATGTCCTAAATACATTATTAGCTACTTTAATGAAGAGATTCATTAAAACAAAGCCATGGTGGGTCAAAAAGGTCTGCAAGGGAATCTTTACTGGTCTAAATTTAATACAAAAAGTAAATTTTACTCTCCATTTTTAAAAATAAAAATATAATTAAAATGCACTACATAAAAAAAAATCATATCATATTTTCTTGGTTTAGATGCTGACAGTATTGTAAATTATAGTGTGTTATAGTCTTCAGATGACCAATCGTATTTCAGGCAGCTAGTGCTGTTGTCTTCTATGAAATTTGCCCGAGGCCTTCAGAATTCACAAAACAGGCTGCTGTGTGATTTAAGCAGCAGAGGTAGGCAATTGCAATAGTCAATCAGATTTCTGTCTGTGATACCAAGGCCAGCAGGCAGGCTTTACCTCACATGTCCATTCTTGACTCCTAGCCTGACATGTATGCATCCTGGGATTGGAGAACCGGTAACAGCAAAGGAAACCCCCTAATTTGATCTAATTTTTGTTCTTTTTTGGAGCAAAAATCATGTATTACACAGGTTTATGCTCTACCAGCATAATAATAATAATAAAGACACCCCACTTAGCCTTTGGTGGTTGTAGGTTAGCACCAGTTTTTGACTAGGATGTGAATATATATGAGTATGGGTGAATGGGGCTGTAACTGTACAATGCTTTGGGCTTTCCAAGAAGGTAGAAACGCACTATACAAGTCAACATGTTAGTTTGTTTGCTTGTGACTTTTCCTGCTTCTGTCAAGCAAATGAACAGAAAAAGCTGCTAGCATTAGCCTACAGTGTCAAGAAAGTAAAACACATTTAAACTGTATGGCTAAGCCATATAGTCAGGAGAGAAAAAATGATTTTTTTTCTCCTTAAATAGAAAAGTACTGCAGAGAAAAATCCAAGAATTCCACCTTTGTTTATGCGATTTATTTGTATTATTTATAGTATTACTGCTCACTGCAGGCCAAGGAGTGACCAAAGAGCATGTAGAAACTTTTTGTTGTTTTGTTCCATTTTTAAGTGGCTGTCAAGGTTTTGGTTTGTTGCAGTTTTTGTTGGTCTGGTTTGTTGTTTTATTCAGTTTTTAGTGTTGTGTCACTTAAATGTTACTGCAGTTCCAGAGAGGGATTTCTAAACAGGAGTGAATACAATGCAATGCAACTCAACCTTCAAAGTCTGCTGCACCTCAGTGATGTGTGCCTAACCTGTGTTCATCTGCGAGTCTGTATGGATTTTTAAACCTTGGTTTAAAGTTGATGATACTGCAAGGTGCATTAATATAGATAAGACAGAGAAGGCTGCCACTGAGGGCCTAGGTGCAAAATATATCTCCCATCAGAGACTGAGTAATCAAAATGTTGCTTTACTGCTTTTAATTTGTTGTATAAATCCTGTATTGTATCCAAGTTGTGCTAAATTTCCAAAGCTTCAACCCAGCAATCTGCCCTTTCCTGCATCCTGCCACACAGCAAGTGTTACCCTGACCTCCATTCAGTGTACATATGACACAGGTCACTGCTCAGTCTAAATGAGAGTCGGATGGTGAAATGAACTCCTAAATTGTACATTGAATACCACAAAGCTTCCTTTTCGAACTGCATTATAGAGCAAGTCTCTGAAAATACACTTTACCTGAAGCAATCAATTGAGTGCTGTGAGCCCTGCAAAAATGTCTCCAATGCACACTGTCAGAGTAAAAATATCATCATTTCTAAACAAACATTTGTATAGTTCACTGGAGATGTGATGCAAAAAACACAGAGGCCAGCAAGTGAGAAAGCCTACTCAGATTGTCTGTGAGGCCTTGAAATGCATCTGTTGACAAGAAAGGTCTACTGGAATGACACGCAATGTGTAACCTAACTTGCATAATTTATGATCAGGCACTTATTAATCGAATTTGGCAGGCGGAAAGAAAAACTGGAGCAACATGTGTAGAAACCGTCATTTTGTGTTCCCGTTTATATATATATATATATATATATATATATATATATATATATATATTAGAAAGTTGTAACAACTGATGCTTCAACAGATCCACCTCCAATCCACCCTCAATCAGTCAAACTATGTCTTATTGATCATACTGACATGCGTTATTCTCCTACCTCTATTTTCTCGTGCACATTTTTCACGGTTCACTGCAAGCTGCCCCCAATTATGACTAGTATTAGGGATTTACAATGGCACGACTAAATGTTTTCTCACTCTTACGAAAGTAGATATTGGCTTTTAAATCAAGAACTCCTATAATGATGATTTTACAGCTTTCATTTCTTTTTCTCAAAGACAATTGTGTCATTGTCAGTGTAAACGCAGAAAGAGAGATAAATCAATGGGTTAATGATTCATTTTCTGTTTGACATGTAATGATGATGTAAGCTTGGACACTAAGCAGCTGACCTTGTTTTGTAGCAGCAAGGACAATACAACGTTGTGAATTATGAAGGAAGGGCTAAGAATACGATTTGATTGGAAATTTTTGATGTTGTACAAGTAAAGTTATTTTTTACACTTTTTAATTAGCAAATGTGACACAAATTGTGTGTCAGAATGAAAGGTCAAGGAAAAAAAAAACAACAGATTGTGATTAGAATAAACTACATTAGTTGTTACTCCTAAACTCTGTACGTCTGTTTACATTTGGACTGAAACTTTGATGTGTTTGTATACGGTTTATATCAATGTGACTCCTCTGAGAGAGCCTTCTTCTCCAGCACTGCTCACAGTAATGATTGAACTGCAGCCATAGATTGTGTAAAAAGCGGTGATAAAAGGAGTCCTTGTTGTTAACATTCACTATCCTCATAGATCTGTCTTCGCCAAGGAAGTTAATTACCCACCACTTAAAATCTTAGCAAATCCATAAAAAAACCATTTCTGACTCTTTGAAGAGTGGAAAGTTTTGAAAACGCAGCACTGTGCACATGGTACAACTGGTTTAATTTGGGGCCTAACATACACTGGACAATGATAATCTATTTTTGTTTCATGAAACGCTGAAATGGGTTTGCAACGTACCTGTGGGAAAGCATCATCACGATGACAAATGGCTATAAGCGAGGCAGGAGGTGCAGGTTGGGGCGGGGGTCAGGAATTAGGGGAGAGGGAGTGCAGTTATTTGCGGGCACTAAAATCAGAACAATATGAGAGCTGGAACACAATTTGGTATTAGATTACTCTTGGTGATATCCATCAAAACACACAATATAGTCACTCAATATCATTACAGTCGGCTTGATAAGCTTTTAAGCCGGGGATAACATCTTGATGTGGTAACACAAGCGAGGGAGAGGGTTCACCGTCATTTATTTTTACTGTCGGAGGAACAAATTTAGAAAAATGACCCACATAGCACAAATTACTAAAATAATTTGTTGCAAACAAGACTGGTAAATGTCTTTAAAAACCCTGGCCTATGATTTTCCATACAGAAAAACATTTTGGGCAATGATTAATCTGGAGTTTTATGCTTAGATTTTTATAACTTCCAGACGCTTTAAGATCCTTAAGCAA
>NC_050516.1:18507437-18523397 GCF_002922805.2 Oryzias melastigma | reverse complement strand
GAGCAAACAATACAGCAGCTAAATAATTAAATTCCTTGAAAAGAAAAGGCTTTCATTTTTTTGTGTGTGATTTATTCATTTTCTAACGTAATCATCGGCAAGAAGAACCAATAATAGCCTAAAATACACTTTAGCCTTGTTTCCACAGTACAGTCTGGTATTTTGAGTGTTTCCATTGTAAAATGGACCCATTTAACACTACCGATCCATACCTGTCGGGGGCCTCCATTCGTTGCAGGTCCAAAGAAAAATTGAATGGAACGGTTGGGGGGGTTCACTGTAGCCACCCGTTGATTGGTAGAAAGTGATGACGACATTAGAACGCACCAATATAGCGCTAATATCCACAGCGGTATTCTTCTTAGCCGCCCACAATCTTCTTTCAAACAACATTAAATTCCAGTTATACACCATGTACAGAAAGTAAAGCCATTGAAAGATGAGCTGCTGGATGACCTCCGTTGTAGTTGCTTTCCTAGTCGTCGCATGACAATGACACAATGATATGCTAGCCATCTTTAGCCTACTATGCATGCGCGGTGAAAACAAACCGCTCATTGGAAGCGAAGCTTCACTGAGTGGAAATGCTCGCCAGAATTAACTGGTACTGGACCACTCAGTGGAAATAAGGCTTTTGATTCTGTCACAGGAGTTAGCCTCCATCAACAAGAATAAATGTAAGATGTAGTGACTGATACAGGTCAGTGTTGCCAATAATTAACAAAAAGTAAGGCAGACTTTGTTTTGAACTCATGCCCACATGAATGCTTTCTAATACACCCTGTGCTGAGCTTGTTTTGTTGTCCTTTTTTTGTTTTTAGCTTGTAACAAAATGAAGAAATAAATGACAGAAAACTCACAACTGCATCAGGACATAATTACCATGTGTTGTGCTCGCATTGTAGTTCTCAGTTCTATAGTCAAGTGGGCAATTAAACGAAAAACAATCTTCTCATCAGTGCTGCCCCTAGATACCTGTAAATTTGATCTGTGCATCCACAGCGGACTGTGAAATCGTCTGGTTGCACAGCAAATTGGGACTGAACACAGCATGCACACAAACACAACGCATGTGATGGAGGGAGGAGAGGAGGCAGGGACGGGCAGAAAGGCAGAATGCAAGAAAAGCAACCAGGGAAAATCTTTCTTCAAAGAAAAATCATTTTATTGGAAAAATGGAGTTGTGTTGACATTTAGTGAATATTTAATCCAAAGTAGTGAAAGGTTAACACAATTTTCTGCTACATAAAGGTCCACCTCAACTACTTTTTTCCTCATAAGTATCTCTTTTTTGAACACTTGAATGAAAAATATTGGGAGCAGATAAAGGTGGTCCGCCGCAAAAAGCATCCGAGTGAGACTTCTTTATCCATCACGTCCTCTGCTTCATTTCCCTGGTCATTGCCTGTGTACTGGTGGTGCTCCATATCATGACCGCGGGATCAGAGCAAGGAGATAAGTGATGTTCTTCCATCAGACAGACGCCGCCTTGACAGGCAAAAAAAAGGAGCCTCGGTACAGCACTTCAGTGGAAGCTCTCCCCCTATTCCTCTCCTCAGCTTCTCTCCGCCTATCCATCCACCCGTTCATCCATCGCTCGCCAAGGTAGGTCAAAAGAAAGATCCCGCCTGGCAGATCATTCATCTGTCTGATGAAGCTGCTTGTTAGAGACTCATCAACTCTTCTCTGTCTCTCAAGCACACCCCAACACGCAAACGGTGGCGCTATCTTTCACTTTAATACCTTTATTAGAATGTCTCCATTTTACTTTTCCCACTGCCTGCCGTCCCCTCGATTTCAATACATCTCCACCTCCAGAGTGCATAATTTACATGCGGCAGTTGCAAAAGAGGTTCATTTTTTAGATGAAAGTATGCGTTAGGGGTTTTCAGAATGCAAAAATGAAGGGGACTAAAGTGTTCAGGCAGGAAAAGAGGGAAACTTTTCAAGACATTTTTCCATTTTCTTAATGAAACTTTAAGGTTTGGATAGCTCACACAGGTTTTGTCTTTGGTTCAACAATGTTCCAAAGAGGTTTGTCTTGCAATAATCTCATCTATGGAGTAATTTGCACATTAGTTTTCACATTATTGCTCAGATCTGTCAACAGCTATGCACTCTAAATGGAAGGAAATGCAATAACAATTTTTGCCAGCTGTTTCTTGCACACAAATCAAATTAGACGGCAGCTCTCGGAGCTCAGCAACAGATGGTTGATCACAACATGAACCGAGTAAATCCCCACTAGTTACACAGCTATGACACTTTTGTGCTTATAGCTGCGAACCCCTTAAAGAATCTCAATTATTAACCCATTTTGCAGGCGGTAAACTGCTGTGCATTTTGCAGCCAGGCAGGTCTATTCAGATGCAGTTGCATGCAACAGCAGCTTGTTTTAAATAAGCTAAAATTGTTTGAAGCGTCTCCTGTCTTTGGCAGCTGCAGCTGAGGAGGAAGCGTTCCCTTTTAAAAACTAAAATGTCATCAGACCCGCCCTCGCTCTTTGGAGTAAAATTAATCATTTCCAAATCTGAAACCCTTGGAGAATTAGCAGAGCTTCTCACGAGCCGTTAACACACAGTTGAGCAGTCGAGGCTGCATGCCCGTGACGGCAATCAGCTGTGAAAAGCAGACGTAACAGGATAAAAAAGGTTTTTAGCGCTGATTTCATATCATCAAACTCAATTTTCTTTTTCCATTAAGTAAAATCTACAAAAAAACAAAAAGAACATAAGTCCAAGGACATTACACTTTTTAGTCCCTTTCTATTCTTTGTAAAATCCTTTCCAGTGATCTTTTAATTAAGATTATGCAGATTTTAGCCAAAACCCGTGTTGATTTAATGCATTCTCACTGCCAACTTATCATTTATGTTCGGGCCCTCTCTGCGTCACTTTTTGACGTTTTGGTGAATGGTGTATAATTGTATAGCACTTTTCTACCTTCCTTGAAGGCCCAAAGCTGTTAACATTCACAGTCCCATTCACTCATGCACACACACATTCACACACTGATGGTGTCTCCACTGCACTGCCAAACACTGGCGCCAACCTTCCATCTGAGGCAACGTGGGGTTCAGTGTCTCGCCCAAGGACACTTCGACACATGGATCACGGGAATCGAACCTGCAATCTTCCAATCGGGAGTCGACCACTCTACAGCTGCACCAAGGCCATCAAACAATCCAACTTGTTGATTTTTTAACCAGCTGGCTGTTCCTATTAAATCTGGGGCGCAAACCGATACTGGTCAGAGGGCTGCGTGCTACCAGGTCACAGACAGGAAAAAAATGCACACAACAACCAGGGATCTCCAACCCTCAGGACACAGACCGGGGTCCCGTTACCGGGAGCCAAACTCAGTAATGGTACCGTGTCCTGAGTGTTAGGGACCCATGATTTAATGGGAGCAGCCAGGATGTCAAAAAAAAAGAAAAAAACTCAAAATAGTGACGCAGAGGGGGCCTGAACCATATGTCCATATACTTAGTTTCTGCAGAGCACAGTTCTTCAGAAACTGACTTCTAAGCTGTGGCGCAGAGTAAGCCTTCCCCGATTTCCCACCAACCCTCAGTTTACACGCTCTCCCCTCTAGCTCTTACAACCTCTTACACCCCAACCTAACAAAATGGCGAGCTATATCAGAGCTATCCAGCCGTATATAGTTTTGGGCCAGATGCCAGCTCAGACGAGGAAAACAAAGACGTACATGAATCTTGAAGTCTACAAGAAGATGTGTCTTAATGGAGTGGAGCAGATAACTTGAACACGTCGATTTGTAGCTTCTACATTACAGCTACAAGTTTTTCCAACAACATTTTTTCAATTTGAATTAAGAAATACACAGAAGTGCAATTTTGAGTAGAATTTTCTTTACATACGTCCACCATCATGAGAAAAATGCCAAACTAACATGTTAAAACCATTTATTTCATCAAAGGAATTGGTCAAAATTCCAGTGGTTCAGTGTTTTTCCAAGGTTTGATTTACATCTAGAAGCTGACCTAATACAGCACCAGACTAACTCACAAAAACATTGTCATGCCAAAGCCCTCATAGGTATAATAATAATAATAATAATATTTTTCTCAAACTTATCCTGTCTCATAAAATGCATAGGAGAAAAAAATCTAACCAAACAGGTGGGCCCTACTTTTTAAATTCTAACGGTTCATCAACATGTTTCTACAGTTATAACAGTACAAAGCTGAAGTAAAAAAAAGAGTGTAAACATTTTTAGAAGAAACTATATTGACTGATGTGTTTAAATGAACAAACTGAGATATAAAATTGTCACTATCAGGCCTGAAGGAAAAGGCAGAATCCTAAAAGGTTTCCAGCATGTTGCGTGCTGGAGGCAGAGGCACTGCAGGACTTATTCTTTTTCCACTCCCAGTGTGGCTCATCATTGTGCAGCAATTATCTCTACAGAATCAAAAGATGCACAAAGCTGCATGACATGTAGGAGGGAAAAATGTTAAAACAGTTGCATTCACAGACCTTTACTCTCACTTCATATTTTGACTTTTCCAAAAGTGATGATTTAAAATCTTAATTTTACATTTTACTGTATAAATCCACAATTTAGTCAAAAGTTGACTTTTAAATGTATTTACTGTGTTGTGATCATTAGTGTGTGTGGCTTTTGCAGTTCTCAGTGGGAGATTAGATGTTTTAAAACGTTAAAAGTCAAATTAAAGTATGCTGGATTTTTGTGCCCTCTATCTGGTAAACACTGTTTATCAGCCTGAAGGCTGATAAGTGGCAGTGGGAATCTCTGGCAGCAAACAAAAAAGCACCAGTTTTGCACTTTTTTTCCCCCACAGAGTTTAGCACTGATCATGATAAAATGTTGACTCTGTGATGCTTTTGTAGAAAATAATTTAGTAATAAATCTCAATTAGCCCAAAGATGAAAATGCAAAGATATAAAACATTGACTTTTTTTTTGTCGGGAACTCAAAAAATGCACTTAATGACAAACAATCAAAGCCAAAATAAATGTTTTGAAATGAAAATTAAAATAATATAAAACTTAATTGCTGTAAAAGTGGCAGGTAATAGAAAGAGAGGAATTGACAGTTGCATGAAGAATCAAATAAAAAAGTTTGTCGGCCAACCAATTCTCCAAACTGTAGAAGGGTTACTTTTAACTCTTCTGTGCTTTCATTTGTTCTTCTAGACATAATTTGAATCATATAAGTTACATGTGTGAAAAGTAAAATAACAATTGTGCAAATAACAAAGATAAGGAAATGAAAATCATTCACTGGTTACTTTAGGCCAAAACCTTTTTTTTTTTTTTAACAATATTACAAGTGAAAAGAGTGGCGAGCTACTCATATTATTAGAAAGTGATTTAAAATGTGTGATAGCTCCGGGTTCTTCACACTAAAGCTTGCGATGTAAAACAGGGGAAGTCTTTACGTGAAAATATGTTGCTCCGGCGTGTACGGCGGCATGCAGCAAGGTGCGTGTCACTGTCCCTGCAGCAAAACTCTGTTCTCTTAGTGTTAATGAATCAATCAATTTCTGCAAGATAAATCATAGAGAATTCCCAGCAATGGCTGACTGTCACCATGATGAATTCCTTTATTTCATGTAATAAGCTGGCTGGGAAGTGATTTATCCCTGTTGCGCAGGCGGATATATACAGAAATGGACAGAGGCGAGAGATATGAAATGAAGTGTAATATGTCATTGGAGTATTTGGCATGCAGTTGGTGCGTACGGTTGAGCTGCAGAAAAACACTCAAGTCATAAATCTGGTCAATATGGTTAGATTTTACTCAGTGGTTGAATGGTTGACAGGCTGTAGCGGAGAGCTGGCATATTTGGTTGGATGACTAGTCTTAAGCTCACAGTAGCTCAAGGCACTGAAGGTTCCCTGAACTAGAGAGCGTGGGCCAAGACACAATTCCTCACAAGCGTGCAGTTTGCTGACATTTTGGCTTCCAGTATGCATTAGTTTTTTTAAGGCTCCTGTTTTCACTCCTTCTGATATCCCAGAAGGAGACAAAGATAAGTGAGAGTGAGAATTACACTTTAATGCTATTGATTTCTTTTGTTCTGCCTTTATTCGGGGCCAAGATTAAGAGCTGCTGTGATTTTGTTTTAAATGCAGACCTCCTCTTTGACTAAGCCACTGAGCGCTCTTTAGTTTAAACCGTTGTACATATCAAAGCATCACACATTAATAAGGATTCATGCCTGATTTGCTGAAAAGGTGTGCAAGTGTGGGCTGTGGCTTTATGCTGATCTGAGTTAAGTGATGGCATTACTTGACTGAAATCAGCTCAAACCTGCCAAACTGAACATGGGTTTTGGATGCTCTTGCTCTGCATGTGGTGACTAAAATGCTGGAATAAAGTGAGCAGTTATTGAAGGGAATTTATGAATAATAAAAAAAAAGCCTTACTTCTTTTATGCAATCTATATTAACATTGCTAAAAGATTTATTTCAGATCAAAACTGAAAATTTAAAAAGACTAAAGACACTTTCTGTTCCCCCAAACGTTTTAATTTATGTGCCATTAAAAATCTTAAAGCAAAAGGCTATAGGTTCTCTTTTGGAGATCAGATTCCAGATTTTTTGTACTTGTTTCAGTGAAGCTGCTGATTTCCTCATTACAGAAATTACAGACTCCATATCTGAGTCATAAGCTGCCAAATTCCTCCAAAATTCAAAGATCACAAATTAATCTGCTTGAATTAGCCCCTGAAGAGCCGTCTGGACCCTTTCCTTGTCATTATCTACACCCTTATGGTGCTATCTAATAATTGATTAAATATTAATGAGATATGCCCTGAATTTACAGGATGAAGAATCGAAAGGTAATGTAGACGACGGTGCTTTAACAACTCGGGGAAGGTGATAATTAAGATGCTGTCACTGTTTATTGCCCCATCATTGTGTGCGTGCGGGAGGGGGGTTTGTGTGTCCGCTTGTGTGAGCATTTAGTTAATGGATCCAAGTCCCCTAATCTCTTAATATGCATCTGAGGTCTGGTACGGGTTCACAGGTCAGGAAGGTCACCCATTTAATTATACTGTGGCAAATACTTAATTTTCAGGAAAGGCGCCACCAGGGAGCTCACCTTGAAATGGAACAACTAGGAAACAGGCAGGCAGCTGTAACCTTTTTAAAAAATACTATTTTTTTTTAATTACAGTATTGTTGAAATGCTGGACATGTTCTGTGGGGTGGTCATAGAAATTACTTTTGTTTGATTACTACTATTTTCACAATTTTACAATTTGATTTGGTTACATATTTATCATAATTTAAATACATTTGACTTATTTAAAAATCTTTAAGTCTAAAATCTTTTATGTTGGTTTAGAACTATTTAAAAAAATACTATTTTAAAGTTTTGCTTACTAAAACTATGAGAATTTTCTTTAAAAATTAACTGAAAAGTTGTTGTTTTTTTGCTGGAAAATTACAAAAAAATATATTAATCTAAAAGTAGGGGTTTGAAAAGTAAACACATGCTTTAATCAAAACAGAATAAACAGGTTAATATTTATTAATGTCCTCAGGCATCCTGCAGTTCACCTGTGAGATCAGCGTAACAAAACTGTCTAAAATAAACGTAAACTTTTTCTTATATTATGTGATTGAGATGTTATTAAATTTAAGAGACAATACAGCATTTATTTGAAGTTTTTGGACAAAAGTGATATTTTATTTTAATAAATAAGTGGGAGATGAACGTCAATCCCACGACTGTAGCACAGAGCGAAAGACCCGCGGTGGTGGGCGGAGCGGAAAGAAGCTGTCTGCTTATTAGAAATACAACAACGAGGAAATCTATCATTATTTTATTCTGGGATGGGAACTGACATGAAATTTCCACAATAACGAGCTCGGGCGTTATCTAAAAATTGTGGAAACTCTGCAGTTCACCGCAAAAGTCTCGCCCGTTGCTAATAAGAAAGGCAAGCAGTTCAGAGTGGACAGACACGCCCCCACCTGTGTGCAGATTACAGCCCAGCCGACCTGAAATCCAGCTGGAAGAAACTTCTTCCCCAAATTTTTCTTTCATTATTTTTCGCAAACACAAAGAGGAAAATTTATGAGAAATAAAGGTGGAAAAATAGAAAGAAAATGGAAAAAAATAAATAAATAAAATAATTTCAGGAAAAATGTAAAATCAATAAGCAGTGCTCTTAAGAAATAAATTCTTATTTCTGGTAGCTGATGTTCCAAAGGGTTAAAAATAAAGATTCTAAATGTACAATTTTGTGTGGGATTTCATATTGTGATTATTTGCAGATTATTTGCAATGGCTGGCAAATAATGTAACTTAAGAAAAAAATGTGATTAATCGCAATTAATTTTTTCCAAGTTTGAGATCATTTAGTTTTTTTTTGTTTGTTTGTTTTTTTTTTTAATCAATTACCTGTCCTACTTAGATATTGTATTGTATTAAATCCCCAAAATTATTTTGATTTTTTTCAGCTTTTTTACGCTGATTATTTTGAAGTTGAACAGCTTATTGTGTCTTTAGTGCACTCACATATGCATCTTTGCAGAAAAAAACCACAATGAAACCATTGTACTGCTATTCAGGCCAAACTCAAATGAAATGCTACTGTTCCCTGCTGATCACTGAGTGATAAACAAAGAAAGCTGCATGTAGAAACAAATGTCTCCCGTGTGCTTTCAAGCTAAAAACAGTGACTGAAGTGCTGTCAGGTTTTTGTGTGACTATGTAAGCCCAGCTCAGCCCAGACTTGCTGATTCACGTCAGCAGGAACATTAGCGTCTCAAAGGTACTGTCTGAGAGCGTTTCTTTTGGGTTAAACCTCAAAAAGTTTAGAAATGTCACCAGCACAAATGAGGTTAGCATTATGCAAAAGTGCCCATTTTATGTTTCCTCAAATCTTCTCAGAATGTCAGCGAGTAGACAGCGCTCAGCAGGCAGCTTCCCTTGGAGCAGTTGGCATCGCTGAGCCCGAGCAGTGGGACAGTCTCAACACACTGAGCGACGAAACGCTTCCCAAACCTTGCTCACTGTCTACTTCACTTTCCCTCCGCCTGCTTCTTTCTCACTCCGTCTTGCACTTAAATGCTCCACTCAAAGTGAAAGGTTCCCTTGTTCTCAGCATGGAAGAGCAGATGAAGGTTTAAAGGCATTTTTTTCCCTTTTTTTATCTCAGTAAGAAAATGAGCCTGTTTCTAGCATCAGTAGGGACACGTCTTTTACAGCTCTCTTCGACTGGGACTTGATACAGCACACCAGCTTTTAACAATTCCATTTTTGTCAGAGATGTAGATGCTCCCTAACCAACACTTCTGTTATACCACCGCTACCGTCAGCCATCCTGCTTGACTCTTACATGCAAAGAAAGATAAGCGAAGAAGAAAAATGAGCGGCGGGTATTGTTTTCACTTTCCTTGACACTGTTTTATTCTCTTATCAGCCAAATCTACCTGCAACAAAGAGCAAGAAAGGAGTGACAAAACCCCCTCTAACTTGGAAGCAGAAAGTGAGGAGGAGGGAAAAAAAGAAGACAGACAGTAACCGGGCAAATTTCCGTAGGCTGACTCACTTGTGTTAAGGATGAACCCTGTCCGCCTCTCACTCATCTATACTCCAACACCTACAGTCCTCCGAAGGTGATGTCTGGCTGCATCATGAGAGCAACCTCCACAGAAACAGGAAAATTGTTTCTGTTGGTCATTGATACTGAGTGGGAGCAGGCTTTAAATAAAAGCTGTGTGCCTTATTAATCAGCTCTAACAAATTCTATTTTCAAGGTTTTAAACATGAGCAGGTTTTTGAAAATCAGGTAATGGACACTGCAATCACTGCTTCCTGTTTTTTTCTTGATAAGAAGCAAACAAACTGTAAATATTGTTCAGCTGTTATAATGAGCTCTGCTCCTACCTGTCTAACACGAGAGGGCTCATTATCAATATTTGTGAAACAAAAGGAGTTCTTCTATAAAAGTGTTGATTCTTTGACCTGGGAATTGTTAGAATATCACTGTAGCCATGAGATAAATGTGATCCCTTGAATAAATTCTTAACAATTTCTTATCAAATAAAAAAAATCACAAAGTGGAAGACCACATAAAGTTAACAAAAAGAGTTTAGAAGTTTGAAAATGTTTATCTTTAGTGAAAGAAAATCCAGCCCTGCGGACAACAAAACATTTTCAGGCTGTGGACACAGTTTGGGGAATAGCCTTTTCAGTTCCAGCATGACCGCTCTGTGCACATGTGGTCATGTGACTCTGGGGTGGGAAAACTTAACAGGTCTGCATAGAGGTCTGACCCCAACCCCATCAAATTCTTTTGGGAAGGACCAAAACAGAGTTTGTAAGCCAGCATGACCTCTGGACCAACACAGCCTGACCTCATAAAAGCTCCACAGAATGAAAACGCATAGAAAGCCACAGAAGCAAACATCAGAGGGACTGCTGTTCTACTTTACATTTACATTTGTAGATGAAAACTGTTCACACTGCTTTATAAAAAAGATCTTTGTTGAATGATTCAATTATTCATTCTATGAAAAAAATGACATATTCTAAAACTGAAATAGGTTAAGACTAAGTAATTTAAACACATACGATTTAATGTGTTATTCACTTTCTCAAAAATGTTAAACAATTACAATGAATCCAAGTAAAAGTAATTTTTTACTTTATTTAAATTTTGGGGTCTATCTTAAAGTCCCAGTATTATCATTTTTTGATCTATTGTAAAAGTGTTCCCAGGGGTCTTTTAATTATGATTATACAATGTTTAAGGAAAATGAAAAAAATATATACATATTTTTAGGGACATAGTTTCTACAGAGCGGCAGGAGTTTATTTGAAATTCACCTCTGAGTTGTGGGTAGAATTGTTGACACAGAGTGAGTCCACGCCTTCTTCCTGTCATCCACCTGTTTACACACTCTTCCACCAACTTACAGGCTCTCACACCCCCCAGCCTAGCATTACTAGCGCAACAAAAATCTCAAGCAATATTGGAGCTGTCCAGACGTCCCGCTTTCACCTAGAAGTCAGTTTAAAAGAGAAAAGACATACATGGATCTATTTGTCTACAAGAGGATGCATCAGAATGGAATGAAGCAGAGAGTTTGTGGCAGTGTTGTAGGTTCTAAGTCACACCTACGAGCTGCATTTTTCCGTCTGCTCCTTATTTACATTGATTTGAAACAAAAAAAAATCTGAAATGCTATTTTATACTTTTTTCTCCATGTGTCCTCCTTCATGAAAAAAATGCCACAAGAACATGTTAAAACACCAAAAACACAATTTTCACCAGAGTAGGTCTTTAAAAACACCCACAATGTAAAGTTCTGGAGATTTTGAAAGCTTCTTTAAAAACAATTACATCAAACTGAGTAAAAGTATTTATTTTCATTATTAATTTTCCACTTTTTTTCAAAACTTGAGGTTTAACTCAAGTTTTCCATAACTCATAAAATGCATACTATGAGAGATGTTTTCAGCATTTCCTTACCAACATTTCTGACAGAAAATATTGCCACCCCCAAATGTAACACAATCCCTATATAAATGGCTCAGCTATACAGCAGACAAGCACACAGCATGCTTAAGAATGTAATGTATTTCAGCATTTGGTTTTGTTTTGTTAAAACTGACATTTTTATGCCAAAAACTGTAACACGTATGTCTTCTTTTCTGGTTCTCTTTGTCTGCAGATTATCACTAATTTTACATTTTCACTTGCTCCTTTTCTATAATCGCAGAAGAGACCTTCAGGCTTTCTTCCTCTTCAGCACAGGGGAGCCTTTAGACATTCCAACGCTACCTGGACTGCATGCTAAAATATGTGGCAGCTGTCTGTGACATTTCACGAGCTGCAGAGGAGAGCACCAGGGAGAGGACAGTCAAGCATTGAGACAGGGCTTACCAAAAAAATATATATATATAAATCAGAATATATACATGTACTCCCTGAGGTTTTAAAGTGCACTGAATGGTCTTCAATTTGTGCAGGTTCTTCATATTTGCGACTTGAACCGTTTCCAGAAAGGCAAGAAGCGTGACGAGCTCTCAGCTGGACTGCAAAATGAAATGCACTGTTTAATGCAATCAAAGCAAACACCTGAGAGATGCTGAGACGTTGACGGAGAAGAAAGCACAGCTGGGGGTGCTTGTTAGATTCCATCAGAGGTTTATCATTGGGCATACTGAGCATCCCCAAGATGCTCCTTTTTCCTCCTGTTAGTGGATTAATTAGAACTCCAGCATCTCGATAGGTTGAAAGAATAAGGGAAAATCACATGTAGTATACCTTACAGGGGGGGTAGTGCTTCGTGGCTGTTGTTGAGGCATAAATTGCCGGGCCTTGTTTGTAGTGGATTAATAAGCAATTGTCCTACAATTGAGATCCAGAATATTTATTCCACCGTCGTGCTGATAGCACTAATGATGATAATAATAACAACCGTTGCGTCCCTTGGGAGAGCCTTTTCTGTGGGCATCTCTTCAGTAATTACATGAGGCATACCAATAATTCAGCTCTAATGTGCTTAGAAAAGTTGCAAGGGCTCAGAGGTGGGTTATACAACAGAGGAAGCACAAGAGTCGCAAAAATACACCAAACAGAACAAATATAGGGCTAGATTAGAGTTTGGTTCTGTGTATTTACAAGATAAAAACAGAGAAAGGCGAAAACAATAATTCCAATGAGACACGGATAGCTCAAGAAAATGCTAATGATAGTGTTAATTGCACAAATCCTGCTGTGGAAATGTGTGTCTGTGACTCCTTCGATATCCCTGAGGTGAGTCCAAATTGCTTCGACAGGCGCCCTAGTTTTTAGATCACGCTGGCTTCTCTGAGCTTGTGATTGATGCAGGTCTTTTCAATGCAGCAGCACTCATTGTTTTAAGACCACATACCTGAGTTATGAATGTTTCATTCAGGAAACTAAATATGAACTGGCTGGATGAGAGCCTCACCAGGAGCACTGAAGGATGGAAGATTCATGCATGCTAATAATGGCCTTAGAGAGTGTGGAGGAGGGAAAGTAAGTAATACCAAGTGTAAGAGAAAAAAATGCCAAAACATCAAATTTTCAGTGGTTTCTGTGCAACCTTCTGTGCAACCCTTTTCTCTGTGGTTCTAAGTCCATCACTCATAATTCTCATTAGCACTTACAGCATTTAGGCAGCAACCTTCAAAAAAAAAAAAAAAAAAATCACAGGAATTGTTTCAACTAAGCCAGCAAGGCAGCAGCTTTATCTTGTTAACTTGGAGAGCTGGAGGATAGTTTTTTTCTGGCCTGTGCGTTCAGAATCCTAGTGAATGTTGTATTGATAAAACGTACAGCTCTAGTGGTTGACAAGCCCTCTTGTATCCCCCTAAGAGCTCTCCAAAAAAAAAAAAAAAATTAGAGGCACACCACCTGGGATCAGGTGGACAAAAATCAGAGAAAAGTCTCACAAGCTTGTTTGGTTCTCATGTTTTAAACTTGCCACTTTTTGTTCTGAGAAATAACTACTGTTCGCGGAAAGGTGTAGAAGAGAAACACAACTGTCTTGTATGTGATACTTTGTTAAGTTTGTTGCTCAGAGAATCTGCAATAAGTATTTGACTACATCTGCATAAACCTAAAGTAACTCACCGGCCTTAAGTGTCTGATTACAATTTGGATATTGTGACACTTCTCTGACTTTTTTGATTCAAACTAGAGCAGGGATGTCAAACTCCAGGCCTTGAGGGCCAGCCTCGTCTGCTGATGACTACCTGGAACAGGTAGTCAATCAGGAGGACAATAAGACGGTTCACTGGTAAGTTGTTTGGAAAATATGTAGGACACCGGCCCTCAAGGCCTGGATTTTGACACAACTGAACTGGAGCCACATTCTCAGCTGACTTAGAAAGACATGGACAGGATTTTGCCTTCTCAGGCCATTCATTTGTGTACTATTTTGTGTATTGCCCAGTGTCAGTCTATCAAATTTCCAGTTTGAAAATAGGTCTAGGGCACGGTTAAGCCTTTCCATTAAGTCAAAGTCCTCAAGTTTTTCCCATTTTGACCACATTTCTGTGCCTGACTAAGCCTTTGGATTTTTTTTTTAAATTCATTTATACTGGATCTGGACTGCTTTTTGGATGAGTCTTTTGAATCTCCCTCTGGACCACTGACTTGGGATCTCTTCCTCCCCTATTTCCCTCTGCAATAGATAGGGACAAAGCAACTGCGCTAAAGTGACCAATGTGAGTTTTTTGGAGTAGAAACATTTTATTTTCACCAGCCAGAGTTTTATCAATATTGAAGTCCATTCACACCCCTCCACCATTGATCACACACCTGTGCTTTTATAGCCTCGCCTCAATTGGTCAAAAACACTCCTGTCAATCAAAATGGTTCTACCTGATTAATCAAAATTGCTTCCAAGCAGCTTAACAAACATGTGTCCAATCTTGGCCTTAGGACAAAGTAAGTAAGCAGAAAAAAATACATTTTCACAAAACAGGTAAGTGGACACAAGTGAACACAGAAGTAACAAACACCACTTTGTTACACCATCTCGGAAAACCACGCCACAACCACACAGAGAAGATAAACTTTGTTTAGAACAGTTCTCTATCCCCACTTTGGGCCACTGATTCTTCTTCTCCACTGGCATTGTTGCAGCCATTGACTCTCCCCTCCTCCTGAGGGACTGAAAGACATTATCTAGTTTCTTCTCACTGACTCTAATTAACCATTTACTTACTTTCTAGTGTTGTCTGCCAGCGGCTATCAGCCACACTTATGTTAGTTCAAGTTTATGTGCACTAGATCTCCACTAAGAGTGATTTCAGCCCTCCCTGTACTCACCACAAAGGCTCACCTTATCTCAGTTATCCTTAGTTGCTGAGAGACTGTCGTGTTGACGTTCCCTGTAACCTTGTTTACCTCAACCAAGCTTTTAATTAAAACTTTGAAGATAACACTCCAAAGTCTAAGTCTCTCTTGGTGTCCATCTTAAGCTTCACTACAGATACTCAGAAAATGACTGAAATATAAGACAGAGTGAAAAAAATAGCATAGAGAAAGAGAGAGGGATACATTAGGGTTTGCTAGGGTACGTCAAATGTGTCTTGAATCCCTAAATGCTTACTGATGTAACAGAGTACGTGACTGCTCCCAATGCTTGGGGCCAAAGGCTTAACACTGCCTAAAAGTGTAATTGAGTGTTTCTCATCCAATATTTTAAGTGTGGGACAGGCTGGCTGTGGTCCAGATGTGGAGCAGTTAAAGTTGCAGATTTGCCTCCTTCCTGTATGGAACTGTCCTTCAGCAAGAACACTGAACCCCACAATGCTTCTGTTGGTCTGGTTTTCATCTTGCAGGGCAGCTCTGCCATTATTTGTGTATGGATGAATGGACCTCTGAACCTTAATGAGAATAGAAAAGTGCTGAATAAGTATCCACCATTTTTACGTGATGGACATTCAAAGTACAGCCACAGACTGAGTCATGAACTAAATATTGTTAACTTCACCAAAAATCACATTTTGTATACAAACATACGGAGGATTACTAGGTCTCTGCGGAAAGTCTCTACTTTTATTTATTTGATAAGTAAAAAGAGTGATGTAAAAGCCATTAATAGCTGGGTTGAGTACTCATCTTACAAAGACACTCAGCCTTTCCTGGAATGACACAGTTATTTCATTGTGTACTCACAGAAATAAAGTATGGATAAATCATTGAAAGGATGCTACCTCAAAATAAAGAAAAAAATAAACCAGAAGGAAAAAGGAGACTTGAGGTTTAACAGTTGTGAATAATGGCTTTCAGTGGCTTACATCATTTTTACCACACGCTTATTAGGTATCCATGGATTATCCAACAATGTTTAAGCAACCATAATAATCCTGCTTTGTATGCAACTACTGAAAGTAACAGAAAAAAGGGAGTGCATGGACATGTCTGTAGCTTTGCTGTGGTTTTTAGAGGAAAACATTGGAAAAAAG
>NC_050516.1:18498280-18507423 GCF_002922805.2 Oryzias melastigma | reverse complement strand
AATAAAAAAAAAAAAAAAAAAAAAAACACCAAAAACTCTGAATGACTGTCCTGAATGTTCTAAATGTGTCGGCTGTAAGCACCATGTTTGTTTATAGGGATAGTTTGACATTAACACCAAGGTTATGTTAACACTAGGGAAATATCCCAGCAAGCCCTGTTGGTTTTAGGCTTACTGGCAGGTTAAAAAAGCAAAATACTGTTGAGTATTGGCAGCCTCCATTTTCTAAGTGTTTGTGCACCTGTAGGGAGGCGCTTACAATACAGTGTGGGTGGTCGGCACATGGCAAGATGTTGTTTTTAAATCAACATGCAGCATCATCCACTGCAGCCTCACCGCTGGTGGCAAAAACTGCACATCTGGGATGTTATGCGACGTGAGCAGGGTCAGTGTTTGTGTGTGGGAGGAGATGGAGGTCACCACATTGACATTATAGGCAAGCTTACACGCAACTAATAAACCAGACACACTCTGATGCGTGTGTGGGCTGTGTATGCACACTGAGGAGGCTTTTCTCCAATTTATTCTGCAACAGAGATACAACCACACAATCTGATTTTTTTAATATACAAGTGTGTCATTGTGCATACAAAAGTGGTGTTTTTTTCCTTGGTGTAATACTTATACATTTACAAAAGGTTTGAATATAAAGCTGACAAAGAGACAACATAATACAGACATTGTTGATTTGTTGACTCGTGGAATCTCAGAACAAATACTGCAAAAACAAACAAAACAGTGTATTTCTTTTCTGTTTAGATAAAAACAAAGTGGGGACATTGGAAAGTAAAAGTAAAATCCCAACTATGATTGTTGCAGTTTTTTGTTTTCCGATCTTTGTTGTAACTGCATATTCCAAGTGATCATTAAGTAGTATTTATTAGGGGTGTAAGAAAAAATTGATTCAGTGAAATATCATGATAGTTTATTTGGCAATACTTTTATCAATTTAAAATATTGCCAAAGCAATATTTAATTATTATTTAAAAGCAAACATGTAGTTCAGTCTTACTTTTGTTTTCCACTTAAATGTCTTAAATCACCAATAGAAAAGCACCATGAATATGCTTGGGTACAAGCAACTTGTTTATGAAATGCAGTTGCAGTGCGTAATGTTCTGATCATTAAATAACATGCATTTTACAATTTTAGTTTTGTGAAAAACATATTAATATTCAGATAATTAATACTTAAATCATAATTTAAAAAAAAAATGACATTTTGTCTGGTACTGTCATGGGATACATTGGAAAACTCATCATGACGTGCATCGTGATATGTATCGTATCACCAGACTATTGCCAAAACACACCCCTTGTATTTACTAAGGAGAAAAAATAATAGTAAAAGGATTTTAAATTTGTTTTTGGTGTTACTTTTACTGACACTATACCACTGTAGCTGTAGTCAGCCCAAACAGTTTTTTTATTTGTTTGTGTGTGTTTCATATATTTCCTTGTTTGAGGAAAACAGATGTAGGTCTACATTTGTATTTGGTGTTAGACAAACTGAGACTGCATCCGTGTGTATATTTGTGATATTTTGAATCAAATTGAAAATTACTAGGAACTTGGGGATGACATAACCTGAGGTCTTGTCTAGCTACTAATGCCAAAATGATTACATGAACACTGACATCTTCATTTGGTTCTTTGTTTCTTGGATTGTGAAAAATCCGAGCATCCACAGTGTAACCCAATCACTCTTGCACTAGGCTTAAATTGCTAAGTTGCATCCCAAAAGGAATTTAACACCCTCACAAGTACAAAAGTCATTCAGATATATGAAATTTCTCTTTCTGTAGCTGAAAGGCCCTTAGATGTTTCAGCTGGACATGTGCATGCTAACCTCACTGTGCAACCTTTAGTCAAACTTTACAAATTCAAGTTGGCCTCCCACAAGCTATAAAGCTGGCAGTGATCAGAGCTCCGTCATTAAAGGAATAACGCTCTGGGAGCATCAATAAATGCTTAGAAGGCTCTTGGTTCAGGTCAATCATTCCAGTCGGTTAACAGTCTCAAAACAACAGGGCAAATTCATCATAGTAGCTAATCACGTTGGGCAAGTCTATGCTATGCCTCAGAACAATATCCGCTAACAACATTAGCAAAGGGCTAGTTATATGAGGTGATTTCCTGCCGTCACATAGAGGTGCTGATCGATGGGGGGTAAAAGAAGTCAGGCAAACACAATGTCCCCGTACAAATGTGGCAACCTCTCCTATGCACACAGTCAAGGGTGGTGTTGCATAGAAAAATGTCGATTGTACTTTTTCTGTGTGCATGTCATACAGTAGCATGGTATTAAAAAAAAGATATCTCAAAAGATGAAAAAAAGCCCTTTATAGTAGGCAATTATTTTTAAGTCTAAAACAATATGAAATGAAACTCTATTATGTGGCAAAAAATAAAGCCTTTTTCATGTTGAGCTCGTCTGTTTTTGCTCTTTGCTGGAAGTGAAACTAATATTTCCCCCCCGAAAGGAAAAAAGAAAAACAAGTATTTCTGGGGTCAGAAGATTCAATTAACCTTTAAGAAGAAAAGCATCACACAGAAAAGAAAAAAAGCAAAAAAAAGTGGACCCATGGATGTACTGAACACCCACAGGATGCAGCATCAGCTCCAGGTGAATTGAGCCCAGACACTGTGTTTCCCTGCAAGAAAGCATCATTTGTGGCAACAATTGATTTGTTGGCAGCAGGATTTTTGAGAGTTTGAAGCAACACAAACTAATGCAGCAAACAGAGAATGACTGGTAACGTGAAAGTGGGGTAGTGAGGCAGGAATGTTGATAAAAAGAAGTTTAGTTTCATTTTTTTCAGCCTTTTTTAAACAAACAAAAGCTTAAACTTTTTTTTTTTTTACATAATAGAATTCAGCAGCATCTTTATACCCACTCTGGTGGGATGAATTTTATCTGAGTAGGAGTTTCATTACAAAAATTCCAACAAAGCCAGCGTTTTCTGAGAATTTGCAATTATTATCTCTTGAATTAGTCATGGCGTCATGGTGTTGAGCCTTCGAGCTCATTCTCAGATATGCAATTCTGTGCAGAATAGTTTACGGAGTGGAGATGTTTTTAGGTGTCCCATGGTGTTTCTGGGCTCCTGAGCAGCTTGAGCTCAGCACAGAGGCAGTCTGCGCGCTCGGTCACCTCTTGACAGTTGAGCAATGGCCCCTGGTTTGAGGCCTCCTACTCCTTTTCCAACCAAAAACTATCTCCCTCTCCATTCATCTTTAACGCTTCCTGCTCCCTGTCATATTCACCTCTTTTGCCTTTCACTGCTGCCCAGCCTCATTGTCAGTCAGCTGGGGATGGGTGACCAAGCGAGCTGGGCAAGGGCCAGGGCCTGAATAATGGTTACTCTATCTTCTACCATGAGAGACAAGATCCCTCTTTTAAGGGCAGTTCTACTGTGTGTATGAATGCAAATTTCTGAGAGATACAAACAATAAATGTGTGAAACAAAAAAAGTGAGAAAGAGAAACACAAAACAAAATATACCAAGTTGTGTTTCTCCCATGACAAACGTCGCAAATGTTTCTATGCATGGTTCCATCCAATTACCACAATGTACCTGTTATCCAGAACATTCAACATGTAACACTGCAGTGACAACAAATCAGTACTGCTTTGACAATACCTGTCAACTCATGAAAATGTAACAAAGAAATACACTTGAAAAAGAAACTAAACAAAAACAGCAACAAAAAGTCAATACAGCATGTGGGATTTCTTCAGTCTTTGCTTTGGATGTCTGATGCTTCGAGCAGCATGGTACAGGACATCCCTGCAGCTCCTGTCTAAGCCCTGCTGCCCTCTGATGTTAGTACCAAGCTGAGCTGCTAGACAGGCTCCAGTCAATGTCCCTTGACAGTCTCTGACCAACCACAGCAACTCACCGCTATCTAGATTGTAGGGGTACAACCGTCAAGTCATCTTAAATGCCTACTGCAAAGTCAGTGCCAGTCTGCTTAAAGTTACACTACAAAATCAACTGAGGAGAATCTACCCACACACAGACCTGCTGTGTAATTATGGCAAAGCTTGTTTTCCTCTACCGGAAGGCTTGTGGAAGCCCTCTCCTTTCTAATTTGGCAACATGTCTGAGCCAAGTAGCTGTCAGTATTGGATGGGTCAGCGTGCTGTCTGGCAACTCAGGCACCAGAGAGCATGCTGCAGTTCACCTGAGCATCCAGACTCTAACCCATCTATCTCCAGCAGTGAGTTGTAAAGCTGAGGTGTGACAAAGGACCTGTCGCACCTTTGGCAGAAGGGCAGCCATGATGGAGGGTGCCCTATAACAGATGCTGCAGGTAGATGAGCAAGGTTAATGTGTCTGACTTCACCCCAGAGCACATTGCCTTGTCAAATGTTAACAGAGGCCAGTTCAATTGAAACACAGAGGAAAGGGACATGTTTGCAAATTCAAACTAGTGTCCGTTGCAACCTCTGTGGAGCTTGTGGTCAGTCTCTCAGTTTACATCAATGTCTTGAGTCTATGCACTCTTCGTGCTAGCATGGACCAGTGTCAGAAACCGTTGGTAAGGCTACCTCAGTATAAGGAAAAACAAAAGTAAGGGTCATAACACATGAGGAAGGGAGGAGGGACACCAGAAAGTTTGAGCAACACAAGTTATTAAACAAGAAAACTGTGTCCTGCAAAAGAAAGGGAGATTAATGTCTGAAAAACATACAAAAAAACAATAAAGGAACCGGAACCTTAAACAAACATAAAATAGGAAACAGAAACAGCTAACTCAGTCACACTGAAACTCATGCTACCTTCACACCACCCTCATCAACTAGTATTCAAGTAGTCACTTCCAATAAAGTCTTTGTAATGCTTTCACATTCATAAATCTTGCATTCACCTTTTTGCTATGCAACTTTTTAAGTCTGTTTTCAGGCTCTAAATACAAAACTCGCACACGCTGAATAAACATTGAAAGTTAAAGCAGTTGAACTTTGACCAATCAGGGACTGGGATTTTGTAGTAACATATGGATAGCATCTCTTTTGATTTACATAATTGCCAATTGTTTAAAACCAGTCATGAAGGAGAAGTTATGCGACATAAATTCTTTCGTATATTGTAATAGAACTGTGCAAGAAAAAGCCTGGAGCACGATTTACGAGATTTACACCGCTTTGACATTTTACACCAAGCATTTTCCAACTGTGAGAACATGTGCTAGTTTAGGATTATGACAGACCATTGTGAACACCATATACTAAAAGTGCATTCAACACCCTGCATTCAGCACATTCCTGAACACATGATGACACATGCCCGGTGTGTACGCAGCATCAGGAACAGCAGCTCTTCAAATCTAACTACCGGTACTCTAAAGAACAGCAACAAAAAATAAACCAAGCTAAAATAACAAAGCTTGCTGTGGACAACAGAACTGTGAGCCAACGGATAGCACAGACCTACATTCACACCCTGCTCTAACACTACCTCTGGTTATTGCCTCCCCTGGTTTCTATACCCATCCATCCTTCCAGGGTCATGGGGCTGCTGGAGCCTAACCCAGCCACTTCTGGGTGAAGGCAGGATACCATCTGGACGGGTCACCAGTCTTTTGAGGGGCCTCTTTCACACACCCATTCACACCCACATTCACACCTAAGGGCAATACCCAACAGATGTAAATCAGGTAATCCGCCCACACCTGCCAGGTGAGCAGAATGACAGTGAGCGGAGAAAAGGAGGAGTCCAGCAGATGTACATAAAAGCTTGACAAGTAGTCAAGAAAAATAATCACTGGAGGAAAGTTTTTCATTGAAGAGTTTATTGCAGACCTTTTTTTGTTTGTTTGTTACGATCAAAGCTAAGCTATAGATAACAGCATTGAAAGATTTTAAGAGTGCTGAACATGGACCAAAAACATCATTAGGAAAGAGGAGTTTGATTTCTAAAGTTTTCACCAGAGTTCACACTAATGAGAATGTTCCTGTCAGAGACTTGGCAGGATCCTTGTTTTCCTTTCTTTTACACATCAGTGAGTCAGCCGTGATAAAATCCAGTCCTGTTTACAAACAAATGTTTGTTTTATAGGTTCTATTAGCATTGCTGCCAAAGCTAAAGCTTTGCTTAGAAGTTTCAAAAAGGGGATAAAAACAACCATTCCCATGAGACTTTTACATAAATATAGGAGACAACAGTCTAGATATTCCTCAAGAGACAACTTGTGCTAACATCATTATCATGGAGTATCTTATATAGTGAAGTAGCATCTGTGCTGGAACATAAGAAGTAAGTTTACTTTCTGATCTCCCTTTTCCAAAGTTGCTTTTAATGTCACCGCACAGTGAGGGAAGTCAAACACTTGAAGAGTTGTATTTCAAGTACTGTGTTCACATAAAATAGTAAATAATGCAGCACAAGTCAATGAAATGAATGTCACACTTGGACATGCGTGTCCATGGCTGTGGTCTGAACATGCAGCAGTGGAGATCAACACCAAACGGAATTCTCTTTCTCACTCTCTCCGCTCTGAAGTCCAGTCTGCACTATATAAATCACCATGTCAGTGAAATTCACTCGGACAGCTACACGTTTTTCTATTTTTTTCCCCACGGCTGTATTATACTCTCAGATCATTTATAAATGAGTTGGCGGCATGTCTGCATTGCAAGAAGTGCCCAAGCTTTGTAAGTACTGCTCAGTAGAAACACAGGCTCTGAGTGAGCATTGGCTTTCTCCAGCTAAGTGTTATGGTATGTATTTGCATGCTGAATGCTCATCTGGTAATTTCAATGTCTTGTTCTGATTCACTCCTACTCTAATATAAAAAGTAATAACATTGGCACCATGTTTGGTTAGTTAGTATGCCCTCTAAAAACAATCTTAAGTAGATAGAGAGGACAAAACAAAGTGTTTCTTGCTTTAGATTTAATATCATCCACCCATTTTACAAATCCACCCAATTCCTTACAGGGTCACATGGTTGCTGGAGCCTATACTAGCTACTTTTGGGAAAAAGGCAGGGTACACCCTAAATAGGGACAGACAACTATATGTACACACATTCAAACCCAATGGGTCAATTTAAAATGATCAATTAATCTATTCAGTTTTTTTGGATCATTGGAGGACAGTGGAGAAAACCTACACAGAACATACAAACTACAAACAAAGGTTAGTATTAGAACCAGGGTGTTATAACTTTGAAAAAAAGAGTGCTAATCCCTGTGCCACCACACAACCATTGCATTTTATTTATTCTTTTTTAATTTCATTTTCTGTAGGAATAAATTACGAAAAACTTAATCTCTCCAAGTGGCAAAAAGCACCTCTACATACAGAATGCAATTACTTAAAAATAAAAATGTGTTAATATTCTGTCAAAGATCACTCTTGATATCATTTTCACTGGGATGCAGCATTTTTAAATCTAACTGTATATGTTTGATATCAGATATAAAAATAAAATACCATCCATCCATCCATCCATCTTCTTAACCGCTTCTTCCCTTTCGGGGTCGCGGGGGTGCCGGAGCCTATCCCGGCTACTGATGGGCGAAGGCGGGGTACACCCTGGAAAGGTCGCCAGTCCATCGCAGGGCCTCAATCACACACACATTCACTCTCACATCCACACCTAGGGGCAATTTAGAGTCACCAATCAACCTATGAAGCATGTTTTTGGACGGTGGGAGGAAGCCGGAGTCCCCGGTGAAAACCCACGCATGCACGGGGAGAACATGCAAACTCCACACAGAAAGGTCCCAGCCGGGATTCGAACCGGGGCCTTCTCGCTGTGAGGCGAGAGCGCTAACCACTGCGCCACCGTGCAGCCCAAAATAAAATAAAATACCTATTTCCTAAATTAGCTAATTGTTAATTGTACTTTCAATGAACAACAACTCTTCATTTCAAACAAAGTAGAGACGTTTTGCTTGAATTTTATTTATTTTGTACACTTCCCTTGCCTTAAAGTAATTTATATTTCTAAACAGAATTCCAATGTATTTCTTAAAAGTGTGCTATTATTTCCTAACAGTTATGTTGATGTTTTTTTTTTTATCTAAAAAAAAATAACACTGGTATAGGAGGACAGTTTATTTTTTATGTGTAACAGTGCTCAAAGCCATCAACTACTATTCATTGATGTTAAACATTGCAATACTCTACACTAAGCAGAACTATTAGCATAAATAAAAAATATCATCTAAACTGCCAAATACAGTAAATGTCGCAACAAGAATACACTTTACCACGGTTACAGGGGTGCTAAAAATGATTAATCTTCAAGAGCTTAGACAAGATCTCTGCTTAAAACACAAACCTAAAACTGCTTTTCATTATCTTGAAGAGACTGTAACTAAGCCCTACATGGGGTTCACAACACAACATGTTGGTTAAAAGACAACAAACATAACCAAAGACATTATAGCGATAAGGAATTTTAATAAAAAGTCGACATGGTGTGTATGTTGTACAACAATATTGCTTTCGTTATCTTTCAGTACCATACCCAGCAGCTGGTACATGTCATAGAGGCTGTTCTGTTCTTGTCTGGTGCATGTTACTTTCATTATTATTTTGTTACAGGCTATATAATATGTTTACTGACTGTCTGGAAACTACATTGTCCTCTTGGGACAAGTTGTTTGAATTTGGATATCTCCCATTTTGATTACAGCACTCTGCTCCTGGCTGGTCTGTCAGCATCAGCGACAGAAGCTTTGCAGATAGTCCAGGATTCAGCTGCATCATTGGTTTTTAAGCCCCTTAATGAGCTCATGTTACTTCATTAAACATTATTGTCTTGTTTCTACCTAGGGTTGACTGAAGGAACAAGGTCCCAAAACCAACATTTTGAAATTCAATAATTTAGTCAAATATACATTGTCAGATTTTAGATGTCTGTACAACACTGTAGAGATGGTGTAGTAGAGATTAAACAAAAGGCTTTCTCAACCCAGCCTGTTATTAAATGTTTTTCCCTTGTTAGAGAAATTGCTTGGCAGTAGCCAACAGAGCACCAGTGTATGATGTGTTTCTGTTTTATTCCTTTGACAACTCACTTTAGCAAACCATCCTATTCCATCCATCCATCCATCTTCTTCCGCTTCATCCGGGACCGGGTCGCGGGGGCAGCAGTCTGAGCAAAGATGCCCAGACTTCCCTC